>NC_134209.1:40545750-40848000 GCF_965140235.1 Caretta caretta | reverse complement strand
TAAGGTAAAAGTAGTTGGGTGTAAAAGAAATTTCAGATGCGTATTTTTTATGCAAAGTTCTTAGCCATGTCAGTAAAATAATAGAGTATTAATTCACTTGCAAACTGAAATTTATCATTTTTAACATCTACGCTGTTTGAACTGAAGTAAACGTCAGCAAGACAAGCACGATATGCATAGCATAAGCACAGAAGAAATTAAGGCCCCCCAGTTCCGCAAACATTTAAATACTACTACTCATCTGAATGATCCCACTGAGTTCAAGACATGAATAAAAGGTGGCGCGTGTATCTTTATTATACATAGATAGGCCCAGGACACAAACTACACATTTGAATCCAGAGTTTAATTTCCCCACTTTGTGGCCCATGTAGGTAAAAGGTTTTGTTTTTAAAATATTTCCTAATGTGTCTTAGATTAATGGTAGGTAATCCATACTGGGACGAAGTCTTCCATTTTTAATAGGTCATAACTTTCTTTGTGGCTGATATTTCCAAGCTGGGCATTATCTCAGACGTTTGAGCAAAATCACTGTAATTGCTTTTGAATTCTACTTGTATACATTAAAAAAAAAAAAAAACACCCCATGATCCACTCCTCAGTTTTGCATATGTGTAACTCAAATATGTCTGAAGAAATCTTGTTCTAAGTTGTCTTATTTTGTAGACATTACAAAGATCTAAGGCATTAGCCAGTTTTATAGGAAATTGGCTTAGTCGCTTCATGAGCATTTGAAGTTCATCCAGGCATGCTAATATTTGTTTTCTGCTTGTCAAGGTTCCTCCCCCACTCTGAACTCTAGGGTACAGATGTGGGGACCTGCATGAAAAACCTCCTAAGCTTATCTTTACCAGCTTAGGTCAAAACTTCCCCAAGGTACAAAATATTACACCCGTTGTCCTTGGACTGGCCGCTACCACCACCAAACTAATACTGGTTACTGGGGAAGAGCTGTTTGGACGCGTCCTTCCCCCCAAAATACTTCCCAAAACCTTGCACCCCACTTCCTGGACAAGGTTTGGTAAAAAGCCTCACCAATTTGCCTAGGTGACTACAGACCCAGACCCTTGGATCTTAAGAACAATGAACAATCCTCCCAACACTTGCACCCCCCCTTTCCTGGGAAATGTTGGATAAAAAGCCTCACCAATTTGCATAGGTGACCACAGACCCAAACCCTTGGATCTGAGAACAATGAAAAAGCATTCAGTTTTCTTACAAGAAGACTTTTAATAAAAATAGAAGTAAATAGAAATAAAGAAATCCCCCCTGTAAAATCAGGATGGTAGATATCTTGCAGGGTAATTTAGATTCAAAAACATAGAGGACCCCTCTAGGCAAAACCTTAAGTTACAAAAAGATACACAGACAGAAATAGTTATTCTATTCAGCGCAATCCTTTTCTCAGCCATTTAAAGAAATCATAATCTAACACATACCTAGCTAGATTACTTACTAAAAGTTCTAAGACTCCATTCCTGTTCTGTCCCTGGCAAGAGCAGCATCCAGACAGACACAGACCCTTTGTTTCTCTCCCTCCTCCCAGCTTTTGAAAGTATCTTGTCTCCTCATTGGTCATTTTGGTCAGGTGCCAGCGAGGTTACCTTTAGCTTCTTAACCCTTTACAGGTGAGAGGAGCTTTCCCCTGGCCAGGAGGGATTTCAAAGGGGTTTACCCTTCCCTTTATATTTATGACACTGCTTAATCTAAATCTAGAGCAATTTAGAACATTTTCAGTGCAAAGAAGTGCTTTAGCTTTGGATTAGTATAAAGTGTGGCACCCTAAATTATTTCAACAATGTTGATCTACGTGAATATGAGGAAAAAGCAATTCTACTTGGCATTAAGGCCTGAAATATCACACCACCTTCCTTATTTTACACACACAAAAAGCCTCTTCAAGTAGAATTTAATGGGACAAAGTTTGTGTTTAAGTGTTTTGCTGATTCAGGGCCTCGTGTAAGGAGATAGGTGGCTTTTCAAACTTAATGGCATGTCTACACAGCAAAAAAGTGTGTATGGGTTAGCCTACCCAAGCTAGCTTGAATCCAGTACGCATGGGTAACAATAGCAGTAAAAATGCTGTGAGTGTGGGAAGTGCCCAGACATTAGCTCCCCAAAGACAATATCCAGGGGGGATAACCAACACCTGGGTGTGTGTTGAAAAACTACCAACAGCCATTGTCCAGCAAGGGAGCTACAACGCAAGGACTCACCTGCACAAGGCCACACCAGTGGAATTGCTCAACCTTGCCAGGTGGTGACTCAGCAATGCCCACCAGACATGCCTGGACTTGTGTTCTCCAAGCACATGAACTAAGGGTATAAAACAGAACACAGGGGCCTCATGCTTGGCCTTTTCTCCTCCCCCCACCTATGCTGCAAGCAACAAGGGCACTCAGAAGACTGATGGTTTCAACAGAGGAGATTGCCCAGGTTTAAGGGAGAAACCTGTATATTAAGGACTGTAAGATCCAGTGGGGTGAGAACATTGCTTGATCTAAATACTGTCTAGTACAGGAGTTCTCAAACTTCACTGCACCATACCCCCCTTCTGACAAAAATTACTACATAACCCCGGGAGGGGGGACCGAAGCCTGAGCCCGCCTGAGCAGCACTGCCCTGGGCAGAAATGGAAGGGGTCAAAGCTGAAGCCCAAGGAAGGGCTTCAGCCCCAGGCAGGGGGCCTGTAACCTGAGTCTCAATGCACAGGGCTGAAACCCTCAGGCTTTGACTTCAGCCTCAGGCGGTGGGGCTCGGGCTTTGGCTTCAGCTCAGGGGCCCAGCAAGTCTAAGCCAGCCCTGGTGACCCCATTAAAATGGGGTTGTGACACACAGTTGAGAATCGCTGGTCTAGTGTGATAAGGTCTCTCTCTCTCTCTCTCTATATATATATATATAAAAATTTGGTAACCATTCTGCCTTTTTGCCTATCACTCTTTTGTAATCAATAAACTTGTTTTACTGTTTATTTTTACCAGTGAGTTTGCCCGAAGTGTGTGGTTAATCTGCGCAGGTTTACAAAGTATATCCACTTTCCATTGATGAAGTGGTGAACCAATTAATAAACTTGCATTGCTCAAGAAAGGGTCTTGAGCAGTGCAAGATGGTATATTCCTGAGGAACAAGGCTGGGAACTGGGTGGATTTGGCTGGTGTCTTTCTCTGTGTGATTCATAAGTGGTTTTGAGAGCATTCATGCAATCTAGATGGGTGTGGGGCTCCACATGCAGTTGTGCTGAGTGATAACAGGGCCTGGGGGGGTTTGCTGCGTGTCACTAGCAAAAGCATTGTGAGAGACAGCCCAGGCTGGAGAGTTAAGAGGGCACAGCAGTCCCACAGTTCAAGGCTGCACCCGAGGAATCCCGTCACAGGGGTATATTATAGAACTCTGTAAAATCATGAATGGTGTGGAGAAAGTGCATAAGGAAATATTATTTTCCCCTTCATGTAATACAAGGACCAGGGGCCTCCCAATGAAATTAATAGGCAGCAGGTTTAAAACAAACACAAGGAAGTACTTCTTCACACAATGTGCAATTTGTGGAACTCATTGCCAGGGGATGCCAGAGGTATAACTGGTTTCTAAAAAGAATTAGATAAGTTCATTGAGAATAGGTCCATCAATGGTTATTAGCCAATATTGTCAGGGATGCAACCCCATGTTCTGGGTGTATCTTAAACCTCTGACTGCCAGGAGGTGGGACTGGATAATGGATGGATCACTCGATAAACTGTCCTGTTCATTCCTTCTGAAGTATCTGGTGCCGGCCACTGTCAGAAGACAGGATACTCGACTAGATGGACCATTGGTCGGACTCAGTATGACCATAATTATATTCTTGTACCAATAAAGTCAGTGGGATTATTCCCTCATTTAAATTTTCTTAGCTAGCTCCAAAACAGGTGTTAGTGAAGCCGGTATTAGTGAAGTTAATGGAACTACGCTGATTTGCACTAGTTCTGGCCCACTGTGTTTGTCAAGCCTCTCAGTGACTGAAGTCATGCAGCTTGCAGAACATTCAGACAGTTTCAGAGTGCAATATTTTAGATTTTAAACAGTTAGACCATTAGATTTTTCCCCATGTTCAGCCTAAACTTTCTTGTACTCAACTGTATCAGGAGTAATTAGTTAGACTATCCTTCTTAACCCACCCTAAATAATATTTCTTTTGTGGCTTCAAACTTTAAGTATTTAATAGTTATGTTTTCCCCTTAGCTGCATTTAGCAAAGCAATACCTATTTGACTCTAGTTTCTCCAATACCCATTTAACTCTAGTTTCTGCAGTCCTTTTGTGACATTGCACCCCATAATGCTTTATAGCAATATGCTTATGAATGTAAATATGACATAACTGGAATATGTTTTATGCTAGATATGCCATGTAAAATCTCTCTGCAGAGGTTATGATCTACTGAATATATTCATCCTATTTGTATGCATGTATCATTTTTGTATTTGAAGTTATGAATATTGGCTATATATTTCTTTGATTCTAAGTAGCCTCAGTGAAGCATTTGGTCAGCTTCTTAAGAAAGGACTATTCTCAGTAAGTGCCCCGTCAAGAAACACTTAACTGACAATGGACTTTGGAAGATGCCAATCCACATCTGAGCTTTCCTGGGAACGTTCAAACTAACAATGTAAACAATGGCGTCGGCCTGCAAAAAGCTGAATCATTCATAGACATGTGACTTGCCTAGGTGGCTAGAGACCACATCTTGTGGCTGTGATGTTGCACAAGAGAGAGGATATAAAAGGTCCTGAAAGCCCCTCCATTTTGTCTTCAGCTAGCTCAAAAGATAACCTCAGCAGCTCCAAAGAGATACCTGAAAGAAACTGGAACAAAGGACAGTAACTACTGGGGTGTCAGTGATTGCTGGACCCAGTCTAGGAGGAAGTCTAGTCTGCAAAAGAAGCTTACTGGAACATCTCTGAGAGTGAGATTTACCTGCATTTAGTTTCCTACTGTATTAGGCTTAGACTTGCATGTTTTTATTTTTCTTGGTAAATTACTTTGTTCTGACTGTTATTACTTGGAACCACTTAAATCCTACTTTTTATATTTAACAAAATCACTTTTTACTTATTTAATTAACCCAGAGCAAGTATTAATACCTGGGGGAGCAAACAGCTGTGTATCTCTCTCAATCAGTGTTATAGAGGACAAACAATTTATGAGTTTACCCTATATAAGCTTTATACAGAGTAAAACGCATGTATTTGGGGTTTGGATCCCATTGGGAACTGGGTATCTGGGTTGGAGACAGGAGCACTTCTTAAGCTGTTTTCGGTTAAGCCTGCAGCTTTTGGGGGACGTGGTTCAGACCTGGGTGTGGGTTTGTAGCAGGCTAGTGTGTCTGACACAACCACACAGGGTACTGAAGTCCCAAGCTGGCAGGGAAAATGGGCTCAGAAGTAGTCTCAGCACATCAGGTGGCAGTCCCAAGGGGGTTTCTGTGACCCAACCCGTCACACTTTTAAATAATTTTTCTTTGGCTTCTTCAAATCCTTTTCAGTTTACTGACCTCTTCCTTGACCCGAGCAAACCAGAATTGCATACATTCTCTTGTTGGCTGTATGTGCTTGGTAAAAATTATTCATCATGAAAGACAAGTTTCTGTAAGACAGACTTTAGAGTGCATTAAATAAATATAAATTTTATTAAAAACACCCACATCTCAGCGTTATCAGGAATGATATAATAATAAACAGCTTTAAAATAACCTGCATTCATTACATTACAATACTTACAGTATTTATAACCATCCTCAGATTTTTATAGACTTACCAAACATTTCATGAAAATGAGTGAAACTAAAGTTTAAAAAAAAAAAAAGTAGAACATAAGCATGGAAAACACACACAGAAGTTCATTATCTTAGTGTCAAACTGCTAAAGTTTCCTACACAAGTTAACCACTAGCTTTAGAAGTGAACTTTACACCACTGTGCATCAATCAAGATGAAAAATTCATTCAAGTAAAGTTGACACCACTCAGAAGCATCTTCAAGTATGGCTATAGTCAACCTGATAATCCTATACACGCAATTTTATGTCTGCTTTTTCATTCATTCTGAGGCAGGGTTCTGTACACCTAAATTACAGTTCAGGTATTTACAATACATAATTGAATCCCCAACTAAGCTTCCTGCTATTGTTTGCCAGCAGTTTGGCAAATGACAGTGAATGGTATATTAACCAAACATCAACTATGGATGGCATGATGGATATGATTCAAATAAAAAAAATCAAGAGATTAAATTTAATGATTTAATTAACCTAATACATAAGGAAATTATAGTTAAGGTTTTAAAAACTTAAAACTCCTGTTTCAATGAAAACAAACTTTTTTTAAAAAATTTTGTATTTATAGTGGTTAAAGCCACATATTAAGAATTTCAAAAATTGCCAGAATATAAATATTTGACCAATAAAACCAAAAGGCCTCCTTTTATTGAATAGAGTTAGTTTGTAATTCTGCTAGACAACATGTGTTTAGATCAATCTTACAGTATATTGCACAACAAATATCTAAGTGATGGAGGTTTGCTTGTTTAGGGAAGCCCCCATGCAGACTGTACCTTTTTTAAAAAAATTATTTTATTCATTACAGTATCCCAGAAGCCTTGTTTAGAGAGCGATTTGAAACACTCTAGCAAACGGTCACTTGCCAAACCTCTGCCTTACAATTTTCCCTTTAATTAGCTCAGTGCATTCTACTTTCTTTGTTTGAAATAGGCAAAACAAGTCTAAAACTTTTAAACACTTTCATTACAATAAAAAGAGCTAACAAATTTACAAAATTAGTTTGTTACATCAATACATATACAAGTAAAAGTAGAAGAGGGATTCAAAAGAGAAGAGTTAAATCCCTGAAAAAAATAAAAAAAACCCACAAGAATAATATATTTATTAACCTACAACAGCTTACATACACACAGGTGACATATTGGCATAAGGAGAACAGGAGCTGAAATATCCCTGAATTTTTAGGAAAAAAAAAAAAAAAGCTTGAAGTTCAAGTTATACTTGCTAAAATATCAAGTACTGAGAAAAAAGGTATTTTTTTCAAAGGCTAGGGGAGGTGGGGGAGGTGGTATACAATATTATAAACTTTCACTCTCAGTTCAATATCCTATTGCCAAACTAGTGTTGAGGTATATGACAAGTAGGAACATCACTCAAATCTTTTAATGTATTTTTAGCTCACATTATGATATATTTGTAGCAGGCTGAGTAGCACCATGATGTGAATTCAGCTTCAAACCCAAATATATATCTGTGTGTGTGTGTGTATACATATATATATATACACACAAATTTTTACAGTACTAAAATACTAAAGCATTGCATTAAAAAAGGTTTTGTTTACAATTTAATTTACTATACAACTTTTGCTTTTTTTTATAGAAATTAATGATTTAAAACCACCACAGCAAGCCAGCTGCCTTTTCCCCTCCATTTAATCAATGGAATCACACAGAACTAACCCTTCTTCATTAATTTTATGTAGGCATCAGTCTGCTCAATCTTCCTGGAAAAGAGGACACTTGCACTGAGAAATGACATACACCACAATTTACATAATTATCAACACAAAAACAATCTGCCATTCAATTATCTGAAGAAGCATACAGATCTTTTAGAAATAGCAGAAACCTTAGCTAACTAGTTGTAGAATCTGTCACATGCTGCCAATTATTACCTGTGGTTACTATAAAATTCTCTCCTTAAAACTGTACTCATTTGAGCAATAAACTTGTCATAATAATTGTAAAAAACTGTTACAATATAGCTGTGAGAGATGAGCACCAGTAAAATATGTGTTGTGTACTAAAGTATTCCCTCTTGTATCCAGTAAACCCCATTTCTACTGTAACTGACTTATTAAAAATGGATATGTAGCCCACCAGCAGATGTATGGCTAAAGCCAAAAGTATTTAAAAGCTTTTTAAAAAAAAATTCTTTGCATTTTAAAATCAAAGTAAACGTTCTTTCTTTCTTTTAACGTCTTAGTACCTTAGCACTGTTCAAGTTGCCAAGCTTAGGTAGACAAAGTGCTTCTGAAACACTATTTAAAAAAAATATCTCTCTCTATATATATTATTGTCCCTTAACCAGGACTTGACTGGATGAGCAAAATCCAGAGGTCTTTAATTCCCATAGGTTAAAAAGTAAGCGTGTTTTAGTAACAGGCAAATTTGATACAAACATGAACGAAAAGGTCCCCCCTGTTGTTCAAGGATATTTGAATACACCATTAACATTTTAAACTATTATAAAGGCATTAACTGTTCAACGGTTATAATAAAGACACCATTTTCTTAGATAGCACCATGTTTTAGAATATCCAAACAAATTCAGTGTTTTGCTGTCTATTCATTATGTTCTATATGTATCTATTTTGTTAAATAAAATCAAGAGACTATTAAGATTACAGTAAAAACTGCATGTTAAAAAGCCATAATTCCAGTATTTCAGTACATCATAGATTCAGCACCAGATGGTATTTTAAGATTCCTTCTGTTGTAATACTACAGTATTTTAATTTTTTGCTCCTGTTCCATGACTATGCAAAGTCGATATTATTAAAAGTGGTCACAGATGTGCAAAACTAAGGAAAAAAGTTACATTTGCAGATTCTCTCTTCCAATAATGGAGCCAGTGTTTTTTAATGTAAATTGTGAAACACTTTTTTTTTTTTTTTTTTTTGCATAGGATGCTTTGGTCTTGTTTCCACATGCCATCTGTGACCACTTACAAGTCAGTGGAAAATAAGTGCGGTGGTAAGATTACCTCTTTTTGCTGGTGTGCCGAGGTTTTTCCACTGACAAGTCTAATGAAAATACTGTTTCTTTCCCTGCCCACCCCTCCCTGCAACCTAAATGAGAACTATTCTATTGACAACTTGTTTTTTAAAATGAGGTAACCAACAAAGGTGTGAAGTTATATATATCTGTTGTAAGGCCCTGTAACCCGTGTAAAGGCATATGGAGATGTAGTTACTGTGGAGTTTGTGGTGACTGACATAGTCCTTTGTGCAAGAGACTTGACAAAGCGCACGTATGTTGGTTCTGAGGGTTCGTGTGATTCAGTAGGCTCCCGCTTTGATTTTTTGCCATAAGATTTTTGAGGCACGTAATCAGGACCATATTTTTCACACTCCTCTTCTTTTTCTCTTGCCTTCTCAGCCATCTTTGCCTCCCACAGAGCCAGACCGTGTTTTGGCTCATTCATACTCTTATGTTGATAGAAGACAAGTGATATCCTGGTGGGATGGTTCCTGTTGGGATTTTTCAAGGGGGTCGTTGCATGGAGCTCACGTTTTGCACATTCAATGAGAATTGACCCATGAGATGGGGCAACTGCCACTCCTCCAATATCTGCATCCAGAAAGCTGTGCTCGCTATCTGACCAGACATCATCGGGATCCTCTGCTTTTTCTGCATTCAGACTATCAGTTTTATTTAAACCATGTTGGGGAGTAGTCCTATCGTGGTTAAGACCTGGAAGCATATTAGACAACCCATTAGCTGTGTGTGAAGTCATTTCACTATCCTTATTTTGGAGATGTAGTGAATGAGGAGGACCACTGAATATACTTGAAGCTGAGTGGTAATCATGTGCTAGATGTGAAGGTGGATGTAGGGGATGTTCACCATTTTTATTCATGGAAGTATAGTCCACACTTGGATTACTAAAATTAGATTTTAATCTTGAGGCAACATCCATAAAGTGGCTGTCAGCCTCAAGGGTGGAGTAAGGGGAAAAAGACCCTGCGTGGTGTACATTTGGTCTATTGGTGCAATTATTGAAGGAGTCTACCTGCATATTTTGGTTTCCATAATTCAAGTACTTGGGACCAAAACTCTGGTTATTCCCAAGTCTATGCTGGTATAGTGTATGAATGGGTGGCAGACTTAGTTTAGACAAAGGGTCTTGACTCTGACACCTATATAAGTCCAAGTGTTGAGGTTGTGAAGGGTAGGAACCCAAGTAAGAGGGGAGGTTGTCCATAGGCATGTTTCCATTGCATTGGTAAGGTGGATATTGGTTATTGTGACTTAATGATCCTGAATAAGGGTTCATAGGATTGGAAGAATTCAAATAAGACCCTGAAGGCTGTGATGAGGTTCTGTAAAGGTTCATGGGGTTGGACCCTCCATAGAGATCTGAAGTGTACGAAGAGCTTGGATGAGCATTGGCTGGATTAGGGAGCCTCATGTAAAGATTGGCAGGACCTGAACCAGAGTAAGAGTTGACAGAGTGTGACTGAGGGCTGTTAGCGAGCGCACGCTGTTGCTGCTGTTGTAGCATGGCTGGTCCTGAAAGACGTAAAAGATCTGCAGACGTGAAAAGAAAAAAAAAACCACATCTTACATTGACTCTAGAGGAAAATATCAAAGCAATTTCCATTAAATTTCTCACAGATTAACAGAAAGATCCCTTTCACGCAAATCAAAAACACAGTTCCTCTCCCAGAAAGGAAAGGAGTACCTGTGGCACGTCAGAGACGAACCAATTTATTTGAGCATAAGCTTTCGTGAGCTTTCATCGGATGCAACAGTTGCTCTTACAGTTGACTAAACACTTCTACTTTTCCAAGTTTCTGGCAAGGTGATATGTGAAAACTTGGAACAAAATTCATAGTGTGACCTGTCCTAAAGAAGAGTCAAATGCATAAAATCTAAGGGCTAAATTTTCAAAGCAGCCTCTAAAAGGAACCTGCCAGATTTTAAAAGGTATTTATGGTGCGTAGTGTTGCAGATAAGTGCCTAACTCCCACTGATGTAGAGTTAACACAGAGGGCGTTAGGTACCTATCTGCATCTCTAGACACCTAAATACCTATCAATTCTATGGGCCAGAGAATCAGCGAAATATAGGGCTGGAAGGGACCTCAGGAGACAGGACTAAGTATATCTAGACCATCCCTGACATGTGTTTGTCCAACCTGTTCTTGAAAACCTCCGATGATGAGGATTCCATAACCTTTTTTGGTAACTTATTCCAGAACTTAACTACCCTTATAGTTAGAAAGATTTTCCTACCACCTCACATAAAACTCACTTGCTGCAGATTAAACAGAGAACTTCTTGTCCTACAGTCAGTAGACATGGAGAACAATTGATCACAATCTTCTTTTTTACAACCCTTAACGTATTTGAAGATTGTTATCAGATCCATCCTCAGTCATCTTCTCTCAATGCTGAATATGCTTAGTCTTTTTACCCTTTCCTCACAGGTTTTTTTTTTGCTCTTCTCTGGACTGTCTCCAATTTGTCTACATCTTTCTGAAAGTGTGGCACCCAGAACTGGATGCAGCATTCCAGCTGAGGCCTCACCAGTGCTGAGTAGAGCAGGATAATTACTTTGTATGTCTTACACAGGACACTCCTGTTAATACAGCCCAGAATATTAGCCTGTTTCGCAACTGCATCACACTGTTGACTCATACTCAATTTGTGATCCAGTATAACCTCCAGATCCTTTTCAGCAATACTATTGCCTAGCCAGTTTTTCCCCATTTTGTAGTTGTACATTTGATTTTTCTTTCCTAAGTGAAGTACTTTGCCCTTGTCTTAACTGAATTTCATCCTGTTGATTTCACACTATTTCTCCTGTTTGTCAAGGCTGTTCTGAATTCTAATCCTGTCCTCCAAGTGCTACCAACCTCTCCCTGCTTGGTGTCATCCGTACATTTTATAAGCATATTCTCCACTCCATTATCCAAGTCATTAATTAAAATATTGACAAGTACTGGACCCAGGACAGACCCCTGTGGGACCCCACTAGGTATGTCCCCCTCCAGTTTGACAGCAAACTACTGATAATTACTCTGAATATGGTATTTCAACCAATTCTGCATCCGCTGTATAGTAGTCTAACCTAGATCACATTTCCTTAGTTTGGTTATGAGAATATCACGTGGGACTGTGTCAAAAGCCTTACTAAAATCAAGGTATCATGTCTACTGCTTCCCTCCATCCACTTAGCCAGTTGCCTTGTCAAAGAAGGAAATTAGGTTGGTATGATATGATTTGTTCTTGACAAATCCATGTTGCCTATTACTTATCACCGTATTATCCTCTAGGTACTTACAAACTGATTGTTTAATAATTTGTTCTAGTATCTTTCCTGGTATCAGTTACACTGACTGGTCTATAATTCCTCAGGTCCTCTTTGTTATCCCTTTTAAAGATAGGTACTATGTTTGCCCTTCTCCAGTCCTCTTGGACCTCATCCAACCTCCATAGGTTCTCAAAGATAACTGTTAATGGTTCAGAGATTGCTTCAGCTAGTTCCTTAAGTACCGTTAGGATGAATTTCATCAGGCCAGGCTGACTTGAATATATCTAACTTACCTAAATATTCTTTAACCCGTTCTTTCCCTATTCCATCTTGCATTTCTTTCCCCGTATTAATATTAATTGAGTTAAATTTCTGGTCACAATTTACTTTTTTAGTGAAGATGGAAGCAAAATAGGCATTAAACATCTCAGCCTTCTGGATGTCTTCTGTTATTAGCCTTCCTTTAATTAGAAGACCTACACTTTCCTTTGTCTCTCTCATATTGCTAATATATTTATAGATGCTCTTCTTATTGCCTTTCATGTTCCTTGCTAGATATAACTCACATTGTGCCTTAGCCTTTCTTATTTGGCTGTACATGCTCATGCTATTCTTTTGTACTCCTTGTTAGTAATTCATCTATGTTTCCATTTTTTGAAGGATTCCTTTTTTATTTTCAGATCATTATAAAGCTCCTAATAGACATGTTGGCCTTTTACTATTCTTCCTATCTCTCCTTTACATCAGGGTAGTTTGCTGTTGCACTTTTAATATTGTCTCTCAGAGAAACTGCCGGGTCTTTTTTCCTTAGATTTTCTTTCTATAGGCCCTTATTTCCCAGTTCTCTGAGTTTGTTAAATTCAGCTTTTCTGGTGTCCATTGTCCTTATTCTGCTGCTCTTAAGTTTCCGTAGAATCATAAAATCTATCATTTAATTTTCACTCAAATTGTCTTCAACCTTCAGATTCACAACCAATTCCTCACTGTTAGTCAGAACGAAGTCTAAAATGGCTGTGCCCTTGGTTAGTTCCTCCAACTTCTGAAACCAAAAGTTATCCCAATACATTTCATTTTCTGGTTTGCTGTGTTACTTTAACTACTCAGATTTCTGTTGTTAAAAGTCCCCCATTACTACCAGGCCTTATGTTTTGGAGAGTTCCTTTATTTGTTCTAGGAATGCCTCATCCACCTCCTCCTCCTGACTTGGTGGCCTATAGTTAGGCTTGGCAGGATTCAATATAAATCAATTTATGTTGGTAAACATTGATTTCACTTGAAACATTGAAATGGATGGAAAAAAATATTGATCTGTAACAGTGGGACTGCAGTCTCCCCTGCTTGTGCCTGCAGGGATGGGATGTCACCAGCCCTGTGGCAGTGCAGCGAGCCATCTGCAGCTCCGTAGTCATGGCCTTGCTCGCTCGCTCACTCACCCACCATCCAGGAGTGTTCGAGCCATCCTCGGGCAGGAAATGTTCGTCAGTGCGCCATGGCTGGGGGCTTGTCCACCTCATTGCAGTCCTGGCTGGGGGTCTCTGTTCTGCCAGGTCAGGACTGCAGCCTCCGTCACACCTTGCTCCCCAGTGTCTTGGGCCCTTTGGTCATATAGAGAACCCCCTGCAGCCCCGATGTCTGTGCTGAGAGCCCCCTCCAGGCCCGCTGTCAGTTCTGCCCAAACCCCAGCCCCAACCCTAACTAGGGTGACCAGATGAAACGGACAAAACATCGGGACACATGGGGGAAGCAAAAACAAAAAAAACCAGCCGGAGCGGCCAAAGCCGCAATATCGGGACAAATGGCGTCCCGACCGTCAGGACATGGGACAAAGAACTAAAAATCGGGACAGTCCCAATTTTATCAGGACGTCTGGACACCCTAATCCTAACCCCCATTAATTTCCAAAAACTGTTAAAACAAAAAAATCTTAAACAAAAATTAATAGTCAAAATTAGAAAAAAAAAATCAAATTCTGCCAAGCCTATCTATAATAGACCCCTACAATGATATCACCCTTGGTTTTTATCCCCCTTTTATGTTTACTAGAGACTTTCAAATGGTCTGCCTCTCACCCCTCTTTCCGTACCTCATGGTTTTCTCAAGACTTTTTATAAACTGCCTTCACTTCTATGGTTAATTACTGTTATTAACAAGTATACTGACTAATAGAAGATTCTTGCATTTACCTGCTAACTGTTTTGCATGACCTGCAGCCTCCGAGCTGGCTTGTTTATGGCGTGCTGCTGCAGACTTATCTTTTTCAGTTTTGCTAGAGCTATTCTCCAATGAGGAAAGCTTTTCTGCTGCTGCCTTCTTGGCTTCTAACTTCTTTTGCCTGCATGTCTTAACAGGCTCTGCCAGCATCCTTACTTTGCGCCTAAACGAGCTGAGGACTTGGATGCTGCCATTCTTCTTTTTCTGTTCCTGGCCTTCAGTACTTCCAAACTCATCCACATCAGAGACTTTGTATAATGGGAGTACATGCAGCTGCTCATCTTCTGGCATTTGGCCAGTTTCACGATTGTCTTCTCTGGTTAGTGTGCACACCTGTCCGAAAGGTATGGTAGAAAAACTATCAAAAATTTGCATTACGCTGTCAACTCAGATAACTCTATAATGGCAAGTAGTTGGCCAGTAACATCAGATTGCAAGGCTCATGACGTAACAGATGTAATGCCAAATAGAGCATCCAATGTGGGGGATCAACTGAATGCAAACCCCCCGCCCCCCTTTTTTTGTGTGTGTAGAAAATTTTGGTAAGCTTTTAATTTTTTTTTTTTTTTTGCTTCTAGATTCAGCATCCAACTCTCTCTCTCTCCCGCCCCCCACCTTGGCAATATTAAGGGACACTTTATATAAAATGCCTATTTTCCTCACATTCCATATTCCGCCTGGAAGTAAGCAGAATAGCCATGTGTTCCCAAAAAATTAAGTGAATTCTTTGGCCAATGATTCCATGGTCAGGGAACTGAAATGCTAGGCTCCCTGGAACTCTACAGCCAGCAAGATTTTTTCTTAGGGTGTGACACGATAGCTAGCTACATATTGGCAATGCTGTTTAGTATAAAAAAAATCCCATGACATGACATATACTTTCAAAGACCACCCTAAAATTCCAAGGGCAGCGTAACAGTATGGCAGACTCTAGGGCCTTGTACTGGATGCAGGCTCCTTCACTGAGTCAACCACACGTTAGATGTTTGAATGCCAGATACAGATTCAAGGAACTGCTGCAGAGACATAGCAGTAGGCAGATCTTGTGAACTCCATCCAGGATATAAGAGATGATGGGGGTATCTCTCAAAAGGAATGAGAAACTGCAAGACAGAAAGATCTGCAGGAAAACCAGCCAGTCTTGGGGAGAAACCTCAGGCGGAAGTGTATATTTTGTTAATGTTGTTTTGAAGAAAGTCAAGCCCCAGGAAGGGAGTACGTTTAGACTTTGTAAAATACTTGGATGTTCTGCTCAGACCATGGTGGGAATAGCACCTGCTTACAGGCACTGATGCACTTACTTCAAATTACAGCAAGCTAGTCTCGATTTTTTTGCATATTTTCACTGACAGCATGCAGTAGATAGAAGTAAGTCATAAACTCTCCTATTCAATGAAGCCAGCTAGTCTTGCTCAGCTATTTCTTTCAGTGTCGAATTTTGGAGAGAAGCAGAGTTTTGTGGGACAAGAGCAAGGGTTTTATTTAGTACTGGCCAAAGAACAGAAATTATGTTTGAGAGGATTTTGACATTTGTTTTTATTCTGATTTGAAATTAAACATGAACATTTTGAATTTTCTGCAAAATAAATCTGAGGGGAAAAAAAATCTTTCCAGATCAAAATGCTTTGGTTAGAATATAATATGAAATAAAGTTGAAATTTATAATGTAATACAGAATTTTAAAAATTCAAAGTGAAAAGTCAAAGTGAAAAATCACAATATTTCACTCCAAAAATGTCAAAATGGGAAGTTTTAGCATCATCATAAATCCCATCCCCCTTTTTTCTCCGAAACGGAATTTTGGAAAATCTACATGATTTCACGAACTGTTTCAATTTCAAACTACATTTTCCAGTGGAAAACTGTTCCACTGAAGTTTTTCAGCCAAATCTATTTTAGATCTTTCTCTAAAGTCTGATTTAAATAAAAAATCCTGTCAGGATTGCACATTTTAGCTCCAGCTACTGAGGAACGACTCTTCTTTTAGCAGTTAGCTTTATGTGCAAACTTAATAGAAATATAGATAATGAATTAAATATGAGAAATCAGTGCTGAAACAAGGCAGCTTTATGCAGCACTGACTTACCAATGTACTCCCATTCTGCATATTGTGCAAGTCTCTGTGAGCATGAGCACAAAAATCCAGGCAGGCAGTGACCCCTGAGAATGGACGACCTTCTTTTAAACCAAGACGGCACTCTGGCGCTCTGTGTTCATACTCAATCTGGAACAGAAGTCAAGTAATCACTGAAACTTATCTGGACAGCCCATTACACGGAATTACTACTGAATACCTTACCCTCCTAATATCTTGGCAATGGCAGAGTATAGTTCTTAGAGGTGAACAATTCCAAGAAATTACTTTACGGTAATAAAAATGGGAATACAAGCTCCTCTTTCTTTTCTTGCTACTCAGTTCCACGTTGCCTTCCATTGTTCAAGCGCCATGCTTCTGCCATTATCATATTTGTGTATTTAGCTGACAGTACTTCTCCTTCAAGATTACTTTTCATTTTCCTGCCATTGTCCAGTTTCTTCAGATGATAAAATACAGTATATAGTTTGAATGTCTGGCATGTTGTTAAGTTATAAACACAGGCTCAGAAATATTGAACTACCTAGGAAGAGTGCATTTCCTTGGAAAACTGACTTTCAGTGGGCTGAATGGAGAAGAAGTCAGTGCAGAATTTGAATTGTAATTTCTTGGCACATTGACAGCCTTTCACTATATTTGATATAACACAAGCATGATGGTGCTCAAAAATAAACAACGGGTAATCAGCATAATATTTTCTATTGTGTTTTCATTACTGATTTTGTGAAATGTTCACACTGAAACCAAAAGTCACACACAATTCTTGGTTTCACATTTTATTAGAAAGTTAGAAGTTCTCAAAAACTTTGTGAAGATTCATGAACCTTTCAGGCGAACATGGGCCCTATTTTGAGTAAATGTATGGACTGGCATTAAAATGTGAAATTTGAGGTTTGGCTTCCACACCAGGAAGAACCTGGCTAGTTTGGTGATTATTTTTATTTTTAATTTGAGATATTTATTTCATTCAAATCTGAAAATCAAAGCAAAGCTTGAGAGATGTGAACCCTTGCAATCTGAAACAAGAGACCGTGGTTGGATTCAAATCTGGATTAGAGTGAGGTTAGGGTTCTGGTTCAAGGCCAACACAAAGACAGGGATCATGTTCAGATTCCATGGGGCTGAAGGTGCATGAGATGTTCTTGTAGAATTTCTGCGGGATCTAAATTGGAAAATCCAATAATGGATTTGCCCTGGAACCAAACATGTTGAGACAGGTTTACATTGGAGTAAATCAGGGAAATCGAACATCTGTCAACTTAGCCAGTGAATAATGCTGAATCTGGAAACCTTAAGGACCTTATCAATCACAGGAGCAAAGCTTTTGCTAGAGTGTTAAACACTATATAATGTATTGAGTGAGCAGGATTTAGTCTAAGTAAGAGAAATATTGGCACAAACTGTAAACAATTACGTACAGCAAAGAACATGCACTGGCAAAGTAAAGCAAAGATCAGATTATTTTAGTGACTTTGCCAACTCCTTTTGACCTACCTGGTTGTTATATGCGTCTGGTGCAAGTTTCTTGTAGGTAGGTGCCATTAGAGTTGATAGATTTTGCAAATTGGACTCTAGCTTTTCTTCCTGTTATCAGATGAAATCATTTTAACGTATCATCTAACCACCCACATTACTATACATGCAATCTACCATCTTTAGAAGCTACCGGACACTATGATACCACAGAGATGACCGAAATAAATGCCTAATATGCATTGTAAATGCCTTGTAATTCTTGCTGAGAAAACAGCCCCTATAAATTTCAGTTATAGTGATCCCCTTTACTGTTTTTAAAAGCACAAAGTATGTCCAGAAATGAGCTTCTATGATCCTTATGAGGAAGCATCATACAATGCTCATCTGATTTATAAGAAAAGATGTACCTTACTATGTAAAGATTCAACCCAAGCACGAAATAACTAGTTATTACAGTTTTTTCTGGAAAAAAAATTTCCCCTTTAAAAACCTTGAGAGGGAAAAAAGAAAAGAAAAGAAAAGAAAAGAAAAGAAAAAATAACAGACTACCCAATCAGCATCAATTTAATCCATCTAATTTGAGAGTTTTACATACTGAAATCATAACACTTCAACACAATGAAATTCTCTCTCCATGTAGCAACTTAAAATTATTGGAATACTTCAGACTGAAAAAATAACAGTTTTTGAGCAATCAAGAGTTGTGGGTGTGGCTAGTGTAGTAGAGCAATTTGGGATACAAATGACCACTTACTTTTTGTTTTTGAGAGAGATACAATCTTTCAAAATGAAAGGCTCTTAAAAACATGAAGTGCTCTAATAAATTTAAGTTGCTCCACTAATTTCTCATGCCCAGAATCCTAATTTCAGATCTGTTTCTTAAATTAAAAATACAGGCCTCATTGCAAATGTTTAAAAAGAGCAGCAGATTTACACAGAGAAATGTAATCATTTTTGGAATTTGTATGTTCATGAAAGCATGTGAAAAGCTATGAAAAATCCATCAGTTTTGGTATGCACTAATTTGGTTAAAAAAGTTTGACCTGCCAGTTTCAATCTGAGTTCTGGGTTCACAGGAACCCAAAATCACAGTATGACATTATCAAAAACTTTTCACTGTGTCCCTTTTTTTAGTTGCTATCGAAACCTGGAATCATTATGTTGCTTTCCTTTCCAGCCTACAAGTTACAACTCATAAAATGTCACTTCTTCTTTGAGTCTTTGTGTAGAACCCACGTGTGATGTGTATCACGCTTTCTTTGTTGCCCTCTCATCAAGCATAGGTATTTTATAATAGAGGGAAAAAGAGGGTCAAAGGTTACAACTGTCTCAGAGATGCTAACATTTTTAATAGAATATCAAATGTGCTAACATAATCCACAGGCCATGTGATGCCTGCTAGATCTAGGCATAAAAATGTCACATGAACAGATGGTTTAAAAAAAAGTTTTAAAAATTCCATGAAAAATGTTATCAAAATTCTTGCCTTTTTCATAAAAATTTTGAGAATCCAAAAAATCTGACCAGCTCGCTAATTACATAAGTCACTGACGACATGTCTGAAATGCTAAATGTTATGGGTTTTGCATAAAATGCCCCAAGCTTTTAGTATGTTATGTGGCCCATCCATCACAGTGGACAAGCTCCATCGTAAGGGACACATTTGCACTTGTATGTGCCAAAAAAGTGAGCCAGCCAATCAGAGAGTAGAACCCTCCACAGAAAGGTAGCCCATTAACAATTAGCAGGCCTGTTAGCTGAGGGTATCTAGAACCCACTGGAGTCGGAACTTCAAAGTCAACTTGTTCCCCAGCTACAGGCATGGCTGCTGAGCTCCGTGACATGCTTTGAAATGATCAGCATGCAGTTCTGGGTCCAGTACTTACAGCATCTTAGAGGCCACTCTGGAAACCTTTCCTACACTGTCGGCGAGGCAGCAGCATCCACTGAATGAGTCCTCCCAGTCCTTTCATTCTGTCACTCCTACTGTATCTCACAGCTCCCTCATACTGTCTCCATGCAATTTAGTCCAGCTCGGAGCTGCAAAAAGTTATATGCCTCAACCGAGTACATCCTGTATTCTGCCATTGTGGAAACTGCAAGTGCAAAGCTTGTCTGTGGGCCTGATATAGCCACAACTGTTCTGGGTGTGCCCTTTCTTGCTCTTTCACAAAACCTGCATATATCATTTTATGTCTCATGGTTTTGACCTGCTGCCAGCATTTTGGCAGTCAATTAAGCTGGCTCAGTGGCTGGGGTAAATCCATTTTGACTGACACTGACTTAATTTCCCTATGTGGGTGGATTTCAAATGAGATTCTGGCCCTGTGTCTACTTTACCTCAGCTCCACAAGAACAACAGAAACATTTTATACAATGAGGCAAACTTCACTTTAAAATTAACACCAACCTCTTTTGGATCATCCCCCAGCAGCTTAAACTTCCTTGGGACCTTGCTTCTGGCAAACTTGCACCCATTGTAGTACATGCTCCAGGAGCAACCAAAGGAAAAAGAAGCACCACAAGTCTCAGGGTCCAGCCCTTGACATGCACAAGTCCGTCTAAGAAATAAGAGAAACATTTATGTGGCTATCAACAGCATGTAGAGCCGTACATGGGTAAAAGTCTGCATGCTTAAAATTCATGCAATACATGTAAACCATGTACATGTTCATGTATATGGGGATAGAGTTCTTTTGTGTGGCATTTCTCCTTATTTGCCCACCATCAGTGTAGGATTTCTGCTTCTTTTTGGCTTTCTGTGCTTGAATAGCCTGGCCCAGGTTTCAGCCCCATAAGATAAAGCTTTGTTGAATAAATGGTCTTTTGACTTTCTAGGGAAAATGAGTTAACTCACAGCTGTTTGCCAACTGGGATAGGACTAAGTTCCTGAAACAAAGCCATGCCCATGTTACCAAAAAGAGAAAACAGAATATTTGTAATTAAGTAAGCCTTGTTCTGAAAGCAGTTTCTTTCTGTGTATAGCCATCAAAGGGAGAAAGGGAGAAAGAGGAAAAGGAGTGTGCCCTTTCTTGCTCTTTCACAAAACCTGCATATATCATTTCCTAGCTGTAAAATAGCTGACTCAAACAAAGATGTTACCAATCATTAAATATTTTTACAGACTATCAAGGTTTTGTTAGCCAGTGCTTCTCTGTTTAAATGAAGCCTTGAGAGAATTTGTGCTCAGTTGTCAAATTTTTTGTGGGTGATGGGAGATTTAAAATGAACTGTCATTAAAAACTGTAGCTACACAACTTAATTCTATATAGAAATCATACAGCTAATTCTCTTTATGCACTCCCATGAGCCTAGATGGAAAAGCTCATATATTGAATGTCTGTTTTATATCGAGATTTTTGTAATTGTGAGTGCCGAAAGAGGTCTTCATTGACTTTAATGAAGCTGAATTTGTCTCCCCCACAAGGACAGTAGGGTTTCAAAATCTCAAAAGTACCTTGCTTTTGAGAGAAGTTTCTTCGAGCCCTAAATACGTAACTTGAATTGGCTAATTTTAAAAACGGTATATGTACACATCTTGCAGCTTCTGAACTAAAATCCTCCCCCACGCCATGACTTCGCTGGTATTACATGGGGGTGAAATCCAACACAGAATTTGTCCTACTGGATCTAGATAAACTTTTGTGAGTCAAATTCTGCTCTCAATCAGACAAGGGCAAGTACAGTTCCCACTGAAGTAATGAGCCCTGTCGTGTTCTCATTTACACCAGCCTAAATGAAGAGTAACTTCAGTGAGGTTAATAGTGACACCAGTGTAAAACCACTGAGAGGAAAATTAGATCCAAGACGTAAGTAGAGCTTGTGTTTGTTTTTGGCTGTAGCTTGATTGCATACTCAAGGGAAAGGAGAATATGATTTGTTTCACTTACTCTTCATTCAGAGCACACCGTCGGTTTGTGAGTGTGCCATACTTCCTTAGCGTGTCGGTGAGTTCAGAATACAGCTTGTCTGCCAGACTCAGGGAAATCCCCTCCCATACCAGGATAAGGATCACTATCACTGCAGTTTCACAGGTATGGCCAGCTCGTTCCCGCACCAAGCAAAGCAGCTTTTCTTCGTCACTACTTCTACGAACTACCTGCATGTACGGCAACACCATCCCCCCACCCCCCAAAAAGCATTTCTTAGTGAGAAGCAAGAGAACATGAAACCTCAACAGTCATGGTAAAAAGTTACATTTGCCAATATACGTTTTCCCCCTTGATGCTTCTGACACACAGATTCTTGCCTCTATTGGAGTAATACACTGATAAGGGCCAGGTTAATTCTCTTCTGTTTCCTGAAACACAGGGTGGGTCTAGATGAGATAGATACTGTCTGAAGAGCACAGAAGAACTGGGGTAGGTGCAATGACACCTTTGCAGAATATCTCCTTTTTTCTCTGAGAAAACAGAAATGTGTCCAGGATGGTATTATGGCAGAAAGGACTACTGCTGTAGTAGAGGGGGCAGGAAAAGCTAGATACTCCCCATGGTGTTTCCCTCTGCAGAGATGGCAGCAGATATTTGTACCCAAATAAATCCTCCCTAAAGCAATGGTGAATAATTTAGGTCTCTCTTCTGCAAGAGCCACACAGATTTGGGGAAGAGACTAGAAAAGCTTCACAGAGGAGCCTGCCCTCATTTCTCTCCCCTGATTCCTGCTGTGCCCAGATGATAAATTGCAAACTTGAGGTCAGCCTCTGTGTTTTGCGACCTCATGTGTCCCTATTATTAATTTTCATGTATAAACATTATGGCAGCATGCACACAGTGGCAGGTAAAGTTCAAACAAAGTAGGAAGACAGGTCCTGCCTCAGTGCCCATATGACTGTGGGTATTTCTACAAGAGGGTACAGTCTGGCATACCAAAAGACTATAATTAAAAAGGCATCAATTTGTCCTCATCTTGTCTCCTACCAAGTGACCCAAAGTACTCAGTACTGAGTCTGCCAGAGCAGACAAAAGAGCGTGCTGGCTTCTGTTGATCAGTGTGCATATTCAAAACATTGTACTAGTGCTGTTGCACCTCTTAATTATTTCTACGCTAAATGTAACAGTAAGAAGAGTGTCTAACATTCTGGATCTTATATCTAAAAGAATGCATCTTCCTTTTCATAACTCTAGGCCAAGTTTTGCTTTCACTCACACACATGCAACTCAACTGAAGGAACTGCACAGGTGTGAGGTCAAAAACTGGCTCAGAGTGGGCAACTGGGCAGCCTGAGATATTGTTGGTACTTAGCTGTTTTAATTTTACTTCAATTAAAATAAATACATGTGTCATTCCCCTTTACTTACATGAATGATCAAACTGAAGTAGCTTATTAAGGACATGTAGACATCACTCTTACCCATTTAGCAATAGGACATCCCTGAGAACTTTTGCCTTCTTTTCCAGTATAGATGACCCTCTCAATCCTTATAGCTTTACCCTTCTGTCCAAATCTTAAACGAACAAACAAACAAACAAACAAATACAATAAGCAGCTGAATTTGAATGTGGTCTGCACAAATACTTAAAGTTTGAGCACATTTCAGAGTCTTATCTTAAGAAATAAACTCTTAGCTCTAAGCAAGAAGGGATGAATCATAATGTTTCAGTCTTATTCATATCAGTACAATAATATGTTGCTATGGTGAAAGAGGCCATTTTGTAAAATGTATTTAGACGGTCATAAAAGTGTAAAAATTGTCCATCTGTGCTAGGCTGCCCAGGTGTCCTGATTTTATAGGGACAGTCCCGATATTTGGGACTTTGTCTTATACAGGCGCCTATTACCCCCCACCCTGTCCCGATTTTTCACACTTGCTATCTGGTCACCCTAATCTGTGCTAAATTTTTAAAACCAGATAGCTCCTTTCTATAGTGAATTTGCTGTATTTGATCATTTGGAAACACACATTTGACAGGTATTTTAACTGTAGGTAGTTGGTCATTTTTTAAGTTTATCGTTGTCATGGAATAGTTGGGATGTAATAGTTACATTCAACTCACTTTCTATACTGATTTTTGCCTTAGACACAGCGTAAGTCAGCAAAAAGACATGAATCATTTATTTTAAGACATACTTGTAGATTATCATCCATTCTGAGTTACCTGTTGCATTTAGTTAATAAGTATGGATAAGAATTATGCCTGCCTTCTATACCTAAGCAGGGTTATAGGAAGTACTAAAATAATACCTTTGATAATGTGTCTGTAAACCTTTGCAGATTTGGAGATCTGGTTTGATTCTCACTTATCTTGGTGTAAATCAGGAGTAATTACATTTTGGAGTGGAATCTGGTCCAAAGTTGTGAGTGTGTATGAACCAAAGGCAGTAGCATACACCCCAAAGGGGACATAGTCAGCTCTCCATGCCCCCCCCCCCCCACTCCCATGCACCAGCTGGCAGTTTGAGGCCTGTGCTAGGCAGAACAATTACTGAATCTATAAAAGAACTATGAGATCTGTTGTCATTTCTAAACACACTCCCCCTTCTGTGTCCCCCAGAGGCATTTACCGAAGGCCATTGCTGCTGTTGTGGTGCCCTTCTGCACAACACAATAGCGTACCAAAGTTGAAACAGCCCACTTAGTTGCAAATTTGAACAGTTCTCAGTAAATGCAACATCATGGTTCCAACAGCAACATTAACTTAGCCACATTTCACAACTGGGCAAAATTCTGTTTTCAGGTGCACTTGTGCAACTCCGTTGTGTTGTAGGGACATAAATGAAGGTAGCATTTGGCTCATATCACAGACTACTATATATGTAATAGTCTAACCAGTAATAGAAAGCATTACACATGTCATGTGGCCAAGTTAACTGCTTCTGGAACGTTCAGTTTGGCTTTTCTTATTTGTGTATTTAAATTAAATACAAATGTTTGTATTTAATTTTCTTCATCAGTAAAGGAAGGGGGAAAAGGAAGAATTCCCAATCATGTTGGACTACACGTGTGCTAAAGGCAATTACTAGATCACCTTTTTCCTAGTTAAAGGCTGAGATGTAAATGTACAGCTGTTTTTTTTTTTAAATTAACCATGTGCAAAAGTTGTAATTCTTTATAAAACCGTTTTTCCTATCAATTAGCTAATCAGGTTGCACTGAAATTTGTTTCTATAATATTATTCTCACTCTTCTGACATCTTTCCTTAAGTTGCAAAATAGGAGCTGATAGTTTTGAGTTATGTGAGCACTGTAGAGGGTGGATGAGGGAAAAGATAAACACACATTCCCATGGATTCATGCAACACATTTGTTGTCGCATAACTAGAAATTCCAGACCTAGCTTGTTTTGTAGATCTAAACACTTAAAACTAAAGCCAAGTGTGTTGAAAGCCAGTTCAGTAATGTCAACGCTCTATTTATTTAAACTCAGTAATTGCATACATGTGTTTTAGAATATTTGTATAGGTATTTCAGGGTGTGTTTTAAAGGAAGGATGTAGTATTAGCTTAGAGAGCCAAATAGCTTTGTAGTTCCTCAGCCATCTTGAACCACACAGCTCTTACAATATAAAAGACTCCCAGCCTGTTCAAGTAATTTTTGAGCTTTTCTGGTGAAGCCAGCTGAGAGTATGAAGGCTGTCAACCAAAATACCTCTATATCTTCTCCTTATGCCAAAACAGCAGAAATTAAATGCGAACAAGTGAACACAATAAGCTGTGAAATCAAGCCCTCAAAAGTCAAAAAGTTTGAAAAATTAAGGTTTCTTCTATAACACTGCCAAAGTCTCATACGGAGGATTTTCTGTTTTACTGATTAAATATAAATATTAAGGCCTAAATGGAAGAACTAAAGCCCTGAGCTGGGAATGCTGTGCAGTTACAAACATACTGCATCCCAGGTGTGGCCTGTACCACCTTCTAAATGTGCGTGCTCCCTTGCACAGTGAGGAGTGTGGGATATGGTCCACCCACCCCCTCAAGCTGCCCTGCAGTGGCTCAAGAGCGTGAGTACGAACCACAGGGCAGATTGTCAGGGAACAGGGCACAAACCCCAAACTGGTTGTGAGCTCCTTACTCAGATTTCACCAACTAATTATCAAGTGTGGACTCCTCGGGCACTATAACAGCCTTAACATGGAGTCACAGACAGTCCAGTTGGGTACTCCGATCTGTCTTGCCACCCAGGTAAGCCTGCCTTTGTGACAGATGAACCCGTACATCAAAGATCACAGCAATATTCAGGTTACCCCCTGTCCTAAAAGACCGGTCACTTATCCCAGATCAGTTGCACTTTATATCTCACACCAAAGAAAATGCTTGTAGCCAATCTTATAATAAACTATCTACAGATTTATTAACAAGGAAAAGGAAACAGAGTTGTTTACAAGGTTAAAGCAGGTAAACATATATACACACAAATGAGTTCGAATCTTAAGTTTCAAAAAGTAATAGAAGCTTCTGTAATAAACAATCTCTAGATGTCCTTTAGAGCTAACCCAGGCTAAGCACTGGAGATCTTTTTTCTTATGCACAGTCCAAGCAGCATAAAGATACGGTTCCTTCTTGTTAGGGGTTTTTGTTTCTTTCCCCACTTGTGCTTTGAGTTGCAAACTCAGCTGATGGGAAGAATAAACTTGGATGTCCTTACTGGTCCTCTCTCCAGGGTTGGGGTAGGAATCAGGTTGGGTGATGGTGTGTACATTTCTAAAATCCAAACAAAATCTCATGATTTATACCTTTTAGGTACCATCACAATAGGAGACCCAGGGGCTTTTTGATTTAGTGATCACTCCCACGTCTACAATGCTCTACAATTCCTCCTGAATTTGTCTTTGCATTTCACTGTTAGCATAGGCTCTGCTAGGAGCAGGGCAGGGTGCTGTAATTACAATAGAATGCATTATTTTTTAAATTAAACCTGGGAGGTTGGAAAATGAATGCCCCTGCCTGTGGTATTTCAAGAGAGCCAATATCTCCTGCTTTTGGCTGGGTTCAAACCCTCTCAAATCTCAGTGCTCTCCAGAGTAGTCTCTTCCTTGTCTCCTTGACCAAATCCATTAAAGGCGAAGAAAATGTTCCCTCAGAAAACCTACCCTGCTATAATTGGTCATTTGGGCAGTAGCCACAGTTTCCGCTTGTACATTAGATAGAGCTCTCACTTCAGGGTACCTGGTGGCAGAATCCACCATAGCCAGTATATATTTCTTTCCATTCCTGGAGAGTTCATTTAATCTCTTATGCTTCTGACATAGGACACAACTCTTACAGTACTTTTTTTTTTTTTTAAACTTTCTCACACATGTGAGGCCAATAAAAATTCTGTTGGAGCCTATCACAGGTTCTCTTCACCCCTAAGTGTCCAGCAAAGGGGCAATCAGGAACTACCTGCAGCCACACTGTCCTGTACTTATCAAACACCTGCTTGCAAGGTTTCCGGTGTAGGGTGGTGTTTATGTGACCATTGCTTATTAGCACCGTAGTGTCCACAAAGTGGATCTCTTGTGTGGACTGGTCCAGGATGAGGTTGATGGTGGGATGGAAATTGTTGAAATCATGGCGGAATTCCTCAAGGGCGTTTTTTCATGGGTCCAGATGATGAAGATTTCATCAATGTAGCGCAGGTAGAGTAGGGACATAAGGGGATGAGAGCTAGGAAGCCTTGTTCTAAGTCAGCCATAAAAATGTCGGCATACTGTGGGGCCATGCGGGTACCTATAGCAGTGCCGCTGATTTGAAGGTATACATTGTCCCCAAATGTGAAATAGTTATGGGTGAGGACAAAGTCACAAAGTTCAGCCACCAGGGTTTCTGTGACATTATTGGGGATACCATTCCTGACGGCTTGTAGTCCATCTTTGTGCGGAATGTTGGTGTAGAGGGCTTCTACATCCATAGTGGCTAGGATGGTGTTTTCAGGAAGATCACCGATGGACTGTAGTTTCCTCAGGAAGTCAGTGGTGTCTCGAAGATAGCTGGGAGTGCTGGTAGCGTAGGGCCTGAGGAGGGAGTCTACATAGCCAGACAATCCTGCTGACAGGGTGCCAATGCCTGAGACGATGGGGCGTCCAGGATTTCCAGGTTTATGGATCTTGGGTAGCAGATAGAATACCCTGGGTCGGGGTTCCAGGGGTGTGTCTGTGTGGATTTTTTCCTGTGCTTTTTCAGGGAATTTCTTGAGCAAATGTTTTAGTTTCGTTTGGTAACCCTCAGTGGGATCAGAAGGTAATGGCTTGTAGAAAGTGGTGTTGGAGAGCTGCCTAGCAGCCTCTTGTTCATATTCCGACCTATTCATGACGACGACAGCACCTCCTTTGTCAGCCTTTTAGATTATGATGTCAGAGTTGTTTCTGAGGCTGTGGATGGCATTGTGTTCTGCACGGCTGAGGTTACGGGGCAAGTGATGTGCTTTTCCACAATTTCAGCCCGTGCACGTCAGAGGAAGCACTCTATGTAGAAGTCCAGTCTGTTGTTTCGACCTTCAGGGGGAGTCCACCCAGAATCCTTCTTTTTGTAGTCTTGGTAGGAAGGTCTCTGTGGGTTAGTATGTTGTTCAGAAGTGTGTTGGAAATATTCCTTGAGTTGGAGACGTCGAAAATAGGATTCTAGGTCACCACAGAACTGTATCATGTTCGTGGGGGTGGAGGGGCAGAAGGAGAGGCCCCGAGATAGGACAGATTCTTCTGCTGGGCTAAGAGTATAGTTGGATAGATTAACAATATTGCTGGGTGGGTTAAGGGAACCACTGTTGTGGCCCCTTGTGGCCCCTTTTTAGATAGTTTAGTGTCCTTTTTCTTTTGTAGAGAAGCAAAGTGTGTGTTGTAAATGGCTTGTCTAGTTTTTGTAAAGTCCACGTTATTCCTAGTCCCAAATGACCAGTAACTTACCCCAGATCAATCTCAATTTAGATCTTACACCAAAGACAACGCTTGTAGCCAATCCTACAGTAAACTGTCTAAAAATTTATTAAATAGGAAAGGAAACAAGAAAGCTATTTACAAGGTTAAAGCACATAAACATATATAGACACAAATAAGTTCCAATCTTAACTTTCAAAAAATAATAGAAGCTTCTATAATAAACAAACTCTAGATGTCTTTTAAGGCTAACCCAGACTAAGCACGGGGGATCTTTTTCTTATTCCCAGTAATCCTTGTCCTCCAGAATCCAAGCATAATAAAGACACAGTTCCTTCTTGTAAGGGGTTTTTATTCTCTTCCCCCCTTGCCCTTTCAGCGGCAAACTCAACTGATGGGAGGCATCCACCTGGATGTCTCATCTTCATTGGGAGGAACAGACAACAAAGTTTTTGTCCTCTTTAAATGTTCCACAATAGTTTGTCTGGTGTTGAGAGGCCTTCCTTTGTGCCAGGACATAACACCTTCTGTTGGAGATCAGCACTTTACATTAGTTAACGTCTCTCTCCTGTCCGGTGATATACACAATCACAGAGGCTTATAATACAACGTTCAAATATTACCTTACAATATGGGACCCTGATGTTATAATTAATGATGATTAATGCATGCAGAAACTTATAAGCATTCAATACAGTCTAAACAGTAATCACATTTTTATAATTCTAATACCTATTTTAACAATATTAACACACCGGTGAGCCAAACTGATGTCAGCTAAGTATTTGCCAGTTTTCAAGTGAGGCCTGGGACTGCGCCATGAGCTGGCACTTGGCCAGCCAGCATCACACTCCCTTGTTAGAGTTGCTAATGCTGCTTACCATGATAGCCAGAAGTACTTGGGCTAGTGCAAGGTCTGCAGCTGGGGCCAGCCCTGCATGGGAGTCGCAGGGGAAAGAAGCTCCTTATACTGTACCACTCCCCTGTGCACCTGCTAGCTTCAATCTGGCCCCAATAGATCAGGTCCAAATCCTGCAGTTCTTACTCAAGCAAACTCCAAATAGCCTGGGTATGGAGTAAGTAAAAACACAGACACAGCAGAGTGAGGACCTCAGGATTTGGCACATAGTGTCTATGCATGCCATATAATATATGGGCTGTGCAATATGGCAGTTTTCAAGTGGCAGGAGAATCTTACTGTTTGCTGGAGTTCTCCGATTTAACACCTTATTAATGTTAGCAGTGTTTTATATTTATATAATATGTAAATGATCCACATATCTATATGACTATTATATGCATATCCTAAGCATTTGTTTTGCTGGTAATCTGGAGAATGCTAGTAATGTAGTATCTTGTGATATATAATTTATTCTATCAATCTGAACAATACTGTCTTCATATAATGGAAGGGGGGATGTTTTGCTAAAGAATTGCTTATTGAGTTTCAGGACCAAATCTTACTTTGCTCCCATTATTGTAATTGAACACATTGCAGGAGGAAAGTGAGTAGGATTAAGCCATTTGAAGTCTTTTTGTAGATAACATTTTGCTTGAATTTGCTTTTCGGTGCTCTCATCCCTCCATCTTCTTCCTATCCCCCACTGTGAATACCATAGCCAACACTCTTGCTTGGCAGGCTTATGAATACTTGTCCCCGCTTGGGTTTGCTGGCATCTGTCTCAAAGTGGGCAGCCTGTGCCAGCCAGCAGACTATTAGCCCTGTCAAATATTGTGACTCTCTGGTGAATAGCACAGTACGTAAAGCTGGCAACACTGGAGTAGCTAAGCCTACAAATAATTACTCCATTTGCAATTGTTTACTTCTTTATGTGCAAAGACTGGAAAAATTCTGACATACACAAAAGGATAAATGTTAATCTGTCCTGTTCCTTTGCGCTAATTACCTTTCTTCCATGATTTCTCTAATAGCTGCCACGTTAGGACCGGCTCCTAGATGGGTATAGAAAGGACCTTCATCTTTTTCAATAATTTGCTCTGTTTAAAATAAAATAAAGGTTATTGCCTTAAAGTGTAATTATTTAATATAAGAAATTGCGTTGCAAAGCTTGCCCACAGCTGGCCAGGTAGGACCCTGTTATGAATTTTTGGGGGCCAAACTTTCACATATACTTGTCTAAAGTAGGCCCACAAATTATGCCCAAGTGTATTTGCAAACTATGAATTTACACATATATAATGGGTGACAGTGTATGCAAGTAGATATTGCACCCCATTGTCCCTTTTGCAAGCACAAATGCTTGTTTTATATTTTCAGTTACAGTGAAATTAAAAATTAGCATTTCCCAGTAGTTACTGAACAGTGATTTCTCACCCCCGTATTTAGAAGGGAGGATTTTTGTGGTCACATTGGCAAACATCACTTCGGGGGCTATCTCGTATCTGTTTTTTGCATGCATGTATAACTTATATACCAAAGGCTTGAAAATGTGGCCCCTAAAGTTAAACACAGCTTGAATGGAGAGTGGACTCTTCTTGTTGAGTTCACAATTGCTGTATTAGCTGAAAAAGGGGTGGGGAAGACTGGGGCAAAGATGAGATGAATGCTAGATGTTGAAGAAAAGCCTCTTTGTGCCAAATACATTGAAGAAATTGTCTTAATATATCCATTATGTGAAAATGCAGGGTGACCATCTCTGTAAGTATCAGGGACAAGTTAAAACTACAAATGCAGAGAGTTTTGATTTCCCCATTTCATTTCTACAAGGTTTCTCAAAGTGTGGCAAGGAGAAACAAGAAACCAACTTCCAGTTTTGTATTTCTCCTTGCAGTATGGTAATGCACTACTTTTTCCCTTCGCCCCCATGTTAATTTTCCTGAGATTCAACTCAAAACATTTTAGAAGGGGGAAAAGATCAACTTTGCTTTTGTAGAGAACTATATTTTCAACTTTATACCCTGGGGCAGGCTCTGTGTGTGTGTGTATATAAAATCAGGGAGGTCACAACAAAGCTATTTGTCTTCACAATGAAGAACTGTACATTTTGTCTCAATCCAACACAGCAGAGAATCATTTCTCCAGAAAAATGACTTCAAAATGTGCCCATAGTAAGAGGCAGAATGGAGACTCATTTCGCCAAACAAAACAGTGTGTGGCAGAATGAAAAGGAGGAGCATGCCAGCTATTACACTTATGCTCTCCCTACAGTTCCAGTCCTGCTCTGTGCAGAGTGGGAGGTGAGCCATGGTCTTGCCCCTTTGCTGCCTCTTGGAGGAGAGCAGAGAAGGAGCAGTCACTGTGCTTCCTAAAGCACAGTGACTGAAGTTCTGCTTGGCCCTGACACTGGTCATTACCAGGGGAGTGGAAGGGAAGAAAGGAAGAAGGCACCTATGTAAAGGGTCATGCAAAATCCAACCCTCTGTTTTTAAATCAGCCCTTATTCAGTCAAACTCTCAGTAATTTGACTGTGTATCTGAGTAAAAATGGAGTAAGGATCTCAGGTTTTGGTCCCAAGACATCTTTCATACAAACAGTATCTCCAACCTTGACTTAAATAATACTGCATCAAATTAAATTGTGAATCTGATCTTTTTATCAGATGTGTTTGCATAATATATGCCTGCTTCTGAAGGAGACTGGATACAAAGAGATAAACAGACTGAAGAATCTACTTTATATTAGATTTGTATGCCATACATTAATGTGCTAGCACACAAACCAGACAGCTTTGTTACAAACATAGGGTGGAGTTCTATTTTTAATGTAAAAACTAGTGTTGCTGGAAAGAAACTGAAACTCTCCCTTGCTAATGGCTGGCATTCTCAAAAATCAACCCAAAATAAAACCAAACAAAAAACCAAACCAAACAAAACCCCCAACCACTCTGAAAGCTACCTTCCTAATTGTGAATTAACAATGTATTTTTAGTACATTTCTTGCCACTTACCAACACAACTGCATGATGGGAAATCATATTGGGTTTTGACAGGTGTGTCCAATAAATTTTTTACAGGAGTATCCAATAACTTTGAAGGGGACTCTAAAAAATTATTTAGGACAGATCCAGCTGGTCTTTTAGTTGGGGTTTTTTCAGCAGAAGGAATTGCTTGTTGATCTAAGGTGGAAGTGTGGCTGTCAAATTCTGCAGCAATAGAATTTCTTGATAGGATAGTGATAGGACCTGCGGTTTCGACCTTCACATGCTTAGGTGATTTGATAGTAAGAGCTTTGTGATCAAACAGTGATTTGACCTGAATTTGTTTCAGCTGCTGTTCCATTGTCTCAATGATACTCTTTTGCTGCATGTTCTCACAACTGAAGTGCTGATTCTCTTGTTTAATTGTTTTTTTCCATGTTTTGTTTTCCAGATGTCCAGTTGATAGATGCATGCAGATATTAGACTTTGAGCCAGCCTCAACTTTTATAGGCTTGTGCGTCACACTGGGACAAATTTCAGGTTTGGGTTGTTGTTGTATTTTCTGCTCTTGCTTTTGTAAGAGATGCCACCTGAGAGCAGCATGATTTTGAAAATCCTTGTGGGGTTGAGCCTGAAGGTAACACCCTCTCTGGTCTTGTGGGAGAGTTTGTTGGCTGTGTGGTAAGTACCTTTGCTGAATCGGTGGAGCTTGCTGGCTGGACATACCTTGTTTCAAATTCCCACCACATCCCTCTGGTTGTTGGAGTGGTCGCTGTATAACTGAAGCTTGTTGAGATTGTTGCTCTTGTTCTTGAAAGCAATGATGCACCTCTTGCTTTGGGGTCATACTATTTGGATAATATTGCATATGTTGCAAGTCCTGCATTTTGTTTATTCTGAAGAGTTCAGCATTTATGGTGTTTTCCTTCTTCTCAGAAACCAAGTGCATACGGCCAGGATGCTGCAGATTAGTATTTGTTTTCAGAATCTGATTGTAAAGGGAAGTTTTACTGTTGCTACTTTGCTCCTGCTCTGGTCCAAGCTGAGGGTTATGCGGGAACTCAGTTGGTTTTATATACTTATTTTCGGTTTGAAAACATTCTTCTAGTTTAAGCTGACTGTAGGATGCCCCATCTATTTGCTGTTCATTGTTACTTTGGGAATGGGAGAAGGTCTGAGACAGTTCTTCGCTTTTCCTTTGCAGGGTTTGCTGGTGGTGGTGGTTTGGGGTTAACTGTGGACTGCGTGACAGTTGTGTTTGCTGAGCCTGTTTTTGCAACATCTGTTGTAAAATGTTTGAATGTAAGAATGGTTCATTCTCTGTTGTCTGGGGAGTCAAGTGCTGCTGTTTTAACAGGGCCCCCAAAGGCTGCTCAGTTTGTTGTTCTTGTCTTACTTGGAAATCAAGCTGCTGTGTATGGTGTTGCTGCACCTGCACATAGGACTTCACCAGAGAATTCCTCTTTGTGAGCTGTGGCTGGGGAGAGTGCTTTTGGAATTGCCGCTGCTGGTCAGCTATAGGATGGACTTGCAGTTGTGCTGCCTCGCTTTTGTACAGTTGAGGCATTTGTTCCTGTTGTATTATTTTCTGGCTATGGGGCTGTCCTGAAGGCTCTTTTAATGCATCGGGATTCCCAGTATACTGGTTTAAATGCATCTGTTCCATTGGATTTGGCTGGAACTGGAGAATTGACCTCAATAAAGCCTCATTGGGCTTCTGTGGGGAAGCTCTATGGTGAAAATGAGTGGAAATCAATTCTATCCAACCTGGTTTTGGATAATGTTGTGGCTGCTGTTTCACTTGGTCTTTTCCTTTCTCAGGAGGCATCTCGTGTTCTTTTTGTCCCAAGTGCTGCTGAAAGTGTTGCTGCAACTCTCCATTGTTCCCAACTACCTGCAGCTCTTGGATGTGTGGTTCTGATGTTGGCTTTATTTCTTCTGTGCGTTGCTGAATGGAGGTCATCATGGTAGCTGGCAGATCACTTTCACTGCCATCCTGTTGTGACACCTCAGGCTTCCGTGGAAGCTTCTGTTGAGAGTTAGGCTGTTGCTGGGCAAGGCCAGGACTCCTGGACATCAGTTCTTCCTGCTGCCCTTCATTCTTCACTTCTCTAGGAAGAGTTTCAACATTTCTGTTGTCATAGGGGTGATGTCCTTCTGTAACCCCAAGGGACAGAGTGCTGTTCATTTCTGGAGCTGGGGGAGGAACAGAAGCAGGAGGAGGAGTGAAGGAATCCTTATTGGACACTGAGTTGTGTTTAAACAAAGCACCATTTTTTTCTGCTTGCTCTGAAATCCCCTCCAGGCTATTGTTGTGAGATTGCAGATTACTGCCGGAACTTAGAGAGAGATCTTGGTTGGGTGCCCGCCCCATATTTCCATGAACACTACTGTTTCCTGTGGGTAACGGATGCGTATCATAGCCTGGGTTTTGTTGCTGAGGCTGTAGTTCCGATTTCTGAAGTGAACAGCTACCTGGTAATCCAGGTGGTTTACTGGAGTCTTCTGTATTGTAGACCTCAGTAGCCACTACAGCTGGCACTTGAGGCAGCTCAGAGTTTGAGGTCTGTGGGGAAATGATCTGCCCTGAGGTATGGGATGAATGTGTTGTCTCATAGGACAACACATTAGTAGCCTGACTGTTAATGGCATTTATGTGAGATGTGTTTTTCTGCATTGCAATGGAAACATGGTCTGGATAATATTGAGACAGTGTTTTTTCTAGGAGTTCACCATGCATGTTTTCCATGGAAGAGGCAGAAACTGTAGCACCATTAGGCATTGGCACTGCCTTGTTCTTAAGTAGTAAGACAATGTTCTTGTTGTGGCAATTAATGTTTTCCCTCTCTTGCTCATTCTGAATCTGGAGATCTTCAGGATTTTCTGAACCATCACAGTTGTATCTTGAAGACTGTATAAAATCAGAAGCTGCATTTTCTTGTCCAGTAAAACTCTCAGATTCCTTCTCATTGCATGAATTGGAGACAGTTGGTTTTTCATTGTTTTCCCCTGGCTCATCTTTTTCACCATTTCCCTCTTCATCTCGTTTAATTTTCTTGTTCTGATGAAGGCCATATAGAGAAGGCTCACTAAAAGTGCGTTTTATCCCACCATTTTGCATATACTTGGAATACACTCTCTTTTCCTGTAGGAGGTCAGGGCTGGTACGGTTATTTGGGTTTCCCTTCACGTGAGGTATTCCATAGCTGTTCTTAAAAAGTAGCCACTTATGGTCACCATTTACTTCAGCATGGGTTCTCTCTGTTAATGGACTTCCATTCTGCAGCTTCACTGACAAAGGCTCCACCTGGGAAACATGAGAAGGATGTGGTATTAAAAATGGGCTCAATCTATTGCCATCAACATGGTTGGTTCTATCCTGTTCCATCTGGCCTGCTCCAGGGCCATCCACAAGGCTGCCCTTTTAACGTATCTGAAAGAGAAAAAGGGAGGGAAAAGGGTCTAAGTTTAGTTTTAGTTGATACACATCAAATCACTGACCAGACACAATATTTGAGCATTGCCCTCCTATCTATGCACAGCATCCCAAGTTACAGTGGTCTCTCCCGTTTGATTGGTCTCTTAATCAAACCAATGTTTTCTCAGGGTGTTTTCAATAGCATTGGACTTATAAAGTGTCATTTGGTATTATAAAGTGTCATTTTTTCATGCTGCAGTCTGATGTATTTTTAATAAATTAAAGGTGAAGCCTGAACTGAAACAATATCAGATTGGGCATGAACATGTGAAGCTGATGGTGGTATGCAAGCAGTGTGAAACTGAACCAGACAGACCCGCTTTTAAAATGGTGCAGAAAAAACGCTTGGTTTGTTAACTTGAAACCATTATGCCTTATAGCAACATACTGTCTTAGTTCATATTTTAATTTGACACACTTTCTGAAGTTCAGCACATGATTAGTTCAAGTGTGTTTTCAAACTTGATAAGCATTTTCAGCACTAAGTTCCTAACAATGGATGCATAGGTGAGAAACTCAGATTAGTATAGAAAAGGGCATGCAAAAATAAACTGGGGATGAGAAAATGCTGTTCTAACAGAAATATACTTATCTTAAGGCTAAATCTCTTGCATGATTAATGATAATTTTTTAATGAAAATATAAGTATTTACTGCTTCGCCTGAACTTTTCTGTAATGATTTTTATTCCAAGTAAGGTGGAAAATCATGCAGAAACTGTAGTTCCCAGACTTAGAGCTAATCCTGTTACTTGATTATAGTATGCCAAGCCTCTTTTGTCTGATTTGAAGGATTATTGCCACCAAGCTGGCTGGTTAGAGAGGCACCCCTGCACCTCTATTCATCAGCTGTTTGACAAGGTCATTTAAAGTTGGTTTTCCAAAGATCTCACCCTTAACAAAATACACGCATAAGAAAACAAAACAAAAACTGACTATTCTCCACTGGAATCCCTATACTTATTCATTATTGTTACAATACTAACATTACCATTATGCATTTATTTAAGGAAAAAAATTAAAATCATGGTACATATTCATATGCAACAGACTGTATTTGCTTGATATTATGAACGAAGCCTGTGAGCATGTCTTTAGAATTGTATTTTTGTTGTTGTTCTGCAGCAAAGCCTAAAATCTGTGTGTCTTGGATATGAGTTGGGTCGTTTGGAAATTCTTCTCTTCAATAAATATCTTAATATTCAATAAAATATTTACCTTTTATTTATATAAAAAAGGTTTCACATTGGATAAACGTGCTGCCAGGGTGTAGTGAACAAATTCCACCCAACAACTGTCCAATTCTGGTTAGGCAGATCAGCTGAAGGTTCAGAATGACAGAAAAAGTAGAGAAAGCTGTTGTTGCACTCTCTCCATAATTTGTTCTTTGTGGGTTTTATCGTTCACCACCAACAGCCCAAATGACAGAAGAGAGACCGACAGAGCACCCTGCAGATGTTAGAAGGATTTCAGATTGGGAAAGTTAGGAAAATGTGTCAAATAATAAATACATAATGTACTAAAAGGTACAAATGAGTCTAACGTAAAAATTTTGACTCACGCAAATTTTTGCAATGAAGACATTACTTCTAGTTTGCATAGAAAGGGAATATGAAGGGCTCTCTATTATTAATTCATATTTGCTTGGACTGCTAAGAGCCTCACAAGTGGCTGACATTACCACTCCACAGAGAGGACTATTACATTTGAAAATTTCTCCTATCACAGTAGATTTGCCTCCAAGAGCACAGAACAGGATTATTTATCCTTCTCTAATTTTTTTACAATATCAAATTACACCTAATTTATACAATGTGCACTGAATTCCAGGGTATTATTGCCTTACTAAACTCAAGTGAATAATAGAATTCAGAAACACTCTTTACATAAGAATTGCTCTTGGGCCATGTAAAATTATTATAAGCAGAATTGATAGCATTATATAAGATTACTGGGATTCCCTTTCTGTTCAGGGCGCTAACTTCAAAATAGAGACAATCAAAGCATCACAGGTGCATGCTAAGCAAAACTGGACAACTGGACATGCTAACCGCACCCCCTCATTTGTTCTTAAATGTGCTTTTAACCCTTAAAACTCTTTTCTCCATGTGCTCGAATTATTCTTTATACAATGAAAATATGCTATGGTCACATTGCTTCCCAAACCCCACCACTAACAAAGTGAGTTTATAAAGTAATTTGGAAAACAGAAACTAGAGATGGAGAAGATCAGTTATGTCATCTAGTCTGCTCCCCTAATAAAGCAGGATTCTTCTGTGTACAATATATATTCCAGCATCTTGGCTTGGCTAGCTTTAAGAGTCCCAGGTGATAAGGCATTCCCAACTTCCCTGGGGAGACTATTCCATAGCATAATAGACATCACTGTTAGACTGGCACATCAGGAAAACTTTCCAAGTTCCCCCCATTCCATATAGTTCTTTTAAGTAAAAATGAAAAGTAAGGGATGCTGCAGAATTACATTCCCTCCCAACGGGGTTCAAGAAACAGACATTCACCCTAACCTGAAATTGCTTCCCTTTCATTCCCTACCTGCTGTCTTTCGATACCTGAGCTTGCAGCCCAACAACTCCCAGAGGTGAAAGATGAGTGTGTAAGCTGCTAAATGACACAGTATTCTGAGCAAAGTACAAAGGAACAGTAATTAACACTACCCTATCAGGTTATTTTTTATTTCTATCAAAACAAGGTATTAGTCTGTGTGACTGAGCCATGGGAACCCTCTCCATGGCCCTCAAAGCATATCAGTATTTTAACACTGGTGACTGAACTCTACTTCATCACAGAGGGTAAAGTTTAACTCTCGCTAAAAGTTTTCAAAAGCTCCTTTTGCTCTGTGTTTTGTTGATGGGTAAAAGAGCCTTACTACTTGAGGAATGTGTGGCCTGTATCTAAGCTCAGCATGCAAACCTCTGTGCAAAGTGTGCCTGCTCCTCAGGAGGGAAACTCATGATCCTTGAAAGCCACGTATTTCCTTCCTTATTATGTGACAAAAAATACATGCACTCTTCACAGGCTTCTCAAAAGCCTCACACTACAAATCAACCAATCCCTTGGATTCTGATTGGCTCCAGCATAAAAGGAGGTGGTGGAAGGCATTCCAAAGCAGGATTAAACCATTTGACTCTTCAAAGCCTCGTATGAACTCATTGGTTTAAAAAGCCTCACACTTTCTTTCTTCAGAATAACTGTTGGATTGGGGTTACTTTGCATTACTCTTGATTCCCCATGTATAAACTCAGTTATGATTCTATTCACAATCCTCCTGAGTCTCGTCTTATTACAAACCATAAAAGGTGCTCAGACAAACCACAGTAATGCAATTTAAAGTTAGAAAAAACCAAGCAATGGTATGCCTCTGGTATTTATTTCAGCTAGTACACCATGCATGTGCTTTAGATGCTACTGTTGAATTGTTTAGGACTGCAAAATCTGGACTCTATGGTCTTTTTACATTTGTGGTGGGGTGAACTACATTTCTTTTAAAGAAAACTTACATTTACTAAAGGATAGTAGTTTATTTTTTCTCCTCCAGTAACAGGTGTTTGAGCCAATACACTTAGGAGCTCTAACATATTTTTCCCCAGCCATAATTTATTAGGAATTCAAGTCACATCAGCAGCATCTGTGAAACAATTACTGCATCTAGGACTGACTCTGCAGTCTAATCCATCAGAATTATGACTGGTCTCTTTGAAGATGCCATGATGCATGACTTAAAAATAGCACATTACTGTGGAAATGGATCAGCATCTCACATCCCACCAAGTTGTAATTCTGCCCATCACTATTTGACTTCTTGAAGTATCCAGGAACATACATGTAATTCTTGCCATATACTGGGCACAAACGAGAGATAAGGAGTTAGAAGTAGATTATTGTTGGTTTTGTTTTTTTAAAAAGATGTGTAAGTGCCTCTTTGGAGTGCTCCTGCAATCTTCATGAGCACAGAATATGTAAGAGAGTGACTCGTGTACAATTAGATGACAGGAAAAACATTTTTTTTGGTCAAAAGTAACCTTGGTTATGTTGATTTGCTTTCTTTTGATAACTTATCTATTTTGAGCCAATTCCTGAGGTTCATATTTTATTAACTATTTGTATTGTGCTGATTTGCTAGCTAGGGACTTTGTGAATGCAAAGAAGTTTGGCTGAGTAAACATCCATGATCAGATTCTAACCAGCCCTTGTACATACATCTAGTGCAGGAGGCGTAGGAAGAAAATTGGGGTGAGTTCCCCCCTCCTCCGGCTCTTCCACAAGGGCAGGCCAGAATCCCATTAGGAAGAGCAGTGACTGTTCTCTGTTAGGATGTCCATGAACACTTGCTGGCTGACAGAATCAAGATGGGTGGTACTATAGCCCCTCCGTATCAACTAGAAACAGAGCAGAGAACACACTGCATCTTCTCCAAGGTGACTTGCTGATAGCCCAGCCATTCACAGGGTATTTATGCAACCAGACCTCCTTGGGCTGTGATCTCAAACATAAATGGGGTTGGACTTGGTCAGTAGCTGGATGGGAGAACACAAAGTAAAAGTCAAGGAAGTACAGATAATAGCAATGGTGTGACAGTCTTTTCTATGTCAATACTAAACTGCTGCCCTGCCCCAGCATGACGCTTGAGTCACTATACTGCTAGACACTTTTGGATGAAACAGAGGTCTAAATCATTTGCAGTCATTAAATTCCCATGGCAGTTTCTGCAAGAGAAGAGTGTTTATCTAGGTGCCCTGGCCAAATTCCAGTTTGGGTCGTTAAATTCTGCCTCCTTTAATTCCCCTTCTAATATCAACTGAATACAATAGTAGGCTCACTTCGGGACTTAACTTGTTTAGCGTTACTGTGCACAATTAAACAGTAGCCTATCCTACCCCAGCAGTGGCTGAATTTCAGTGATGGGCAACCTCATGCCTCTATCTAGTTTGTAAAGCACTTTGAGAGTCTTCTGGTTGAAAGAAGCTACAGAAGTAACAATTTACGAATTTCAGCAAAGAAAGGGAAAAAGCTCAAAACAGCCCTTCTCTGTAACATCATAAACCATTACAAACCATGGGCTAAATCCTGAAGTCTTTACTTGGGTGAAAAGCTCCTGAAGCCAATGGGAGTTTTTTCCTGAATTGCACATGGTAGATAAGCTAATGAAATTTTCAGAGTCTTGATGCAAGTTTATCCCTGAAGGTAGTACTGCCAAGCAGTCAAGCAGCCACAGTTTGAACTTCTGTGTGGTCCTCAAGAGTAGTCCTATGTACATCACAATGGATTATTGTAATCTATAAGCAATAATGGCATGGATAAATTCTATATCTGAGGAAATGACCACAGTTGCCTTAACAGATGAAAAAGGGGTGCTTTTGACCACCAGCACCCACTGAGAATCCAAAAGCAGTCAGAGCCAAACTCACCAAGCAATAAAGCTCTTTGACAACTTCCCCAAAAGAAATGTGGGCAGGCTCCAGTGTCTCCACACCCTCAAGATGCCACCAACATACCCCAATCTACTAGCATCACCCTTGACTTCTCTGGATTGAGCAACATTTTCATCCAAGTTCCCATCTCAGTCAAGCACTTGGAAAAACAGATAAATCACATCATCTGGATTAGTTATAAGCCTCATGTCACCCATATATTGATGGCATCGCAGTGAAAATCATCTTGCTATCCTCAGCAGTCTTAGAAAAGAAGCCTGCAGAATCTCTGAGGTTTTCATTGACTCCAGGGGGCTTTGGAACCCAAAATAATTAAAATACCAATATTTATCTCTCTCATAGATGCAACAGAATGAATATACATACATAAACACGTGGTTCAGTGTATTCGATCCATGGATTTCTGGGCCCCAAATCCCTTATGGACTCTCAAAATTCATCCAATTGCCTTGTTTTAGATTTTGTATTTGTACCACTTATTTAGCAGAAAGTTCTATAGTAACTATACATCTAAGGAAGCACTAAAGAATAATTTATCCCTTCCCAAGTCAATTGTAATTGATGCTTGCTAAATTGTTTCTAGATCCACCTTTTTCAAACAGTAACATACGAACAGCTTAGGAAAATACACCCTCTGGTGAAGCTCTGCCATCAGAAACGCAGAGGACAGGTGGAATTGAGGAATGGCATTTTTTTTTGGAGGACAGCAAAGCACCTTAGGAGCAAATATTTGGTATGGATATTGTCATCCCTTCAAATACATGATGACATTTTCAGCTTCTGGAGACTGGATTAGAAAAGAGAATTTGGTCCCAAGTCTTGATCTTATTTTTGGACTAGCCAATACATTATTTTAAGAAGATCTTAGGCATCAACTAATCTCAAAGAAAACAGCATAAATCCCAAATTGTGCACTAATTATAAGTCAAAAGAAGCAATTTTCAAGTTACATCAATATTTAACAAGAAGCCACAGTGTGACTCCCTCAAGACTGTAGGAATATGGAAACCTTGTTTTCTGAGGTTAACATTCTGGCCATAGTATTTTTTTTTTCCTCTAGGAGCTGGAGCCCCATTTTATTTTTATTTTTCTGGAAGGCCATTAACTAAGACATCGTACTAAGCCAAGTTTGGAGTTAAAGCCACAGACACCAGAATGCTCCAACAGCATTCTGACAAATTTTTGAGTTCTCCCTTATACTCAGCTTACTCCAGTACACACAACTTGTTTTATTTTCACTGCCTTTCAAAACTCTGCAACAGTTTAGTAAGAAACTGACACTGAGATGCCAAATTGATGTATTTCATGGCATGAAACATTTGGTTAGAAAGGTTTTAGGAAAAAAGTTGGAGGAAGACAGGTGGCTGGCCTTTTTTTGGAAACTGCCTTAGTGGTGAACCAGGAAAAAGAGTAGTCTTTATAGACAGGAAGTCTATTTAAAGGTACTGTCTTAAAGTTAAGCTTCACTGGAGCCACCGATTTCTAGAACAGCATAAAAATTCAGCACTACTGTGTTGACAAAGGTTATGGGTTGGAATCCCAGAATGAGCTGACATTTCAGCCTTCCTTCAATTTCCTATGTTTCAAAGCACATTCTTTCCCATGGTAAAATGTACTCTCTATGGCAAGATGCAGCAGGAAGAGCTAGAGAACTAACTAAAAGAGGAGAAAAATGGCAGATTGTGTTTTAACTCTAAGTAAGGCTTTTAGGCTCCAACAGTAGATCCTCGTAACAGTGATATTTATACAGTTCTACAGGGAATTTCAGTACTCTTCTCTGGCACTCCTTTTAAAATACTTCCAAAGCTTTGAAAACAGTCAGTCTTTCTTCATTCTGGCAGGCTGCCATTCACTGCCAACTCAATTCAGCTCATAATCTTCCAAGGCCTCCAAAAGCCCACGTGGATTTAAGAGAATTTTAAATGGCTGAAGTACTAAGACATTTTGGGGTATTAAAAAAAAAAACATATATCAAATTTTAAATTAAAACAAAACACAGCTACACAAACTTTTGTTAGTTTTCTACAAAGTTAGCTTCATATTCTGCCATATTCTTCACAAAATGCTATTTCACTAATTGATTATTCTCTGTCCGGGATGTGGACATACTTCTGGCGCACAAAGAAGCAGTGTGAATTACAAAGCTCATCATTTTTAAGCAGTAGTGATACTTTTTTCAGGACACTGAGGTCAATGTATGTGTATATATATATATATATACACACACACACACACACACTGACCTCGGTGTCCTGAAAAAAGTATCACTACTGCTTAAAAATGATGAGCTTTGTATACACACACACACACACACACACACACACCTCTCTTTGGCAGAGACTTGAGTGTTGTGCTGGGTTTGAATTAAACTTAGGATTCTCCTAGCTGAAAAGTCTGAGTTTGGAGAAATATCTTGGAGTTTATCAAGTAATTATAAGTCAAAAGAAAAAAGCAACTAAATAATAATTAAACTACTTCATCCATCCCTCCCTCTTTGCTCTTCCAAGAAAGAGCAGCAGATGAACTTTGTTTTTTCTTATTTTAATATACAAATCCCACCAGCAAGGCCGAGTGGAACTCCTCATGGTTGTAAGCACTATAGTAAGTGTTTGCAGGGCTGGACTTCCAGCTTGAAGTCTGATAAATATGGTCTTCAGCTAAAGTAAGAAGTTAAAGGAATGTCTTGCGTGTATAAGTCAAATTCCAGAGAGAAGTGTGTGTGTAAGTGCGTGTGTGCCGAAAGCTGTTGGGCTGCAGTCCTGAAAGAACTGTAATTGTATGCCGTTTCATACCACAGCTGTTCCTTATTATGCCAGCAGCAATCTTCAGGTTTGTGAGAGGTTTTTTCTTTCTTTTTTAAAAGGCAGGTAGGGGCAGGGAGGAGGGTAGTCAGGTTTTAAGCTCCAACACATACAACTGGTTTAGCTCAAAAGAAAAAAAAAATCTGCATTTGGTAATATAACTTCTATAGAGCCTTTGGGAAAATGAACAGCTGCTTTTTCTTAAAAAAATGGAAAGACGGGGGAGGGGAGAGACAGTCATGAGGATACTAAATGTTCAGTGTAGCCATTTAAATTGAAATGCACACTGCTGTCAAACGCATAAAGGGACATTAGATTTTGGGTTTCCTAAAAATATGATGGCTAGCCAGGATGATTATGACAAAATGAGCGAATAATTTCACTGTGGGGGAAGGGGAAATTGCCAGCAAGAGCTATCTGCTCATTATGCAATCTAGCAGACCACCCATCATAAAAACCCCATCTAGCTCACATATGTTTGTGTGTATATATATGTAATAAATCCAAAATGTATTTCAACCAATATCTTAAAAATTCATGATATGTATGGATGACTAAAAAAATGTTCTGGAAAGCTAGCTATGCTAAATGTGGAAGACTGAAAATGAGAGATCTGCCCTGGGCTACATGCAATTAACTTGCAATAAAGTAGTACATGGGGAACCAAAGCAAATCAGACCAACATCAAAATTTTAATGGGAAAGATAATCTGGTTCACTGTGCACTTTAAAGGGCACAATTCCGCAAAGTTCTTCATAGAAGTTATTACTCATGTGTATTGTGGTAGTACCTGGAGGCCTAGAACAGCTCGGACCTGTTGAGCTAGGCTCTATACTACTGTGAGAGAGTGGCCCTAAAAAGTGCGGAATCTCCTCAACTCCCATGAAAGTCAATGGGAGTGAGAATGGTGAGCTGCTTTCTGGAGTGCTTAGCAACCTGCAGGTCAAACCCTCTACATTTAGAGCTTTAAATTAGATCTGACTCTGAGATCTCTATTTGCTGGCCTTAAATGGAGGGTGCTTAAGAACATAAGAATGAACCGTATTGGTTTATCTAGCCAAGTATCCCGTCTTCTGACAGTGGCCACAGCTGATCAGAGTGATCCATCCTGTTGTCCAGTCCCAGCTTCTGGCAATCAAAGGTTTATGGACACCCAGAGTATTGCACTGTGTTCCTGACCATCTTGGCTAATAGCTATTGATGGACATATCCTCCATGAACTTATCTAAAGGACAATGCCATTCAAAAAGACAATGAAAAAGAAAGGAGACGTTTCAATGAAAAGCAAATATCTACGTGCCATTGTCAATTATTTCTCTTCAGAACTTCTTGGTCCATTATCCAGAGCTTCTTTTTAACTTTTAATGACATGCTCAAATTATTTGGGTTCTTAATGAATATTTACATAGTGGTAGTCCAATGGTTGTCTAGGAGGCTCAAAATAAGAGAGATATCTATTTCTGTGAAAAAGTGTGTGTGCAGCAGAGTTCTGTAGACCAGCTGTACAAAAGAATCATGTATTTGCATTAAAGCATAATCAGTATTCAGGATCAGGTTTTCTTGACCTATACAAAAATACAGGAAATGATCAGAAACACTGCAGCAGCGCAGCTGTAAATTACATTGCTTGGAACCATTACTGTTGAGCACATTAGTATATTTATAAGGGAATGTACATTTAACACATCCCTACAGGTGTGCATGGCACTTCACAGAGAGATCAACGACACAGGCCCACTACCTGCCCAAACAAGCTTAAATCTATCCTGCAAAAAGATCAAGTTCTTGCTTTGGTTTGTGGTGTATGAATCATGATGGTCCTGCATTTATTGGTTTGGTTAATTGTGTTTGTTTATAAAAACTTATCATAAAAGTTATTTTACATAATGAAGTCCACTTGTATTTTAAAAAATAAGCTATACTGATTGTGCATAGCAGGATTGAGGATAGCAGGGAGAAAATCTTGCACTGTGGATTTTAAACCAATATGGTCATCCGACTTTCTTTCATGGCAATCTGTTAGAGTCCAAAGGCGTGTGCTGACTATATAACAGTTAGAGGCATGAGGCCTGTATCCGTTAGCATGTGTAGTCTATCTCAAAAAACATAAATAATAATAATAATTTAAAAAGTATGGAGATGATTCAGGTTTTTTACAATAATGGCCTCATTTTTCTCCTTACCCTTATCAAGAATACAGATATGCAAAATACATTAATTTTACTGATAAATACTTCGTGGGCTGCATATCGCATGTGTGCTGAATACAATACATTCAGCAGAGAAACAGGTAACTAATTAAAATACCAGACTTCACTAGACTGGTTCCTGTGTTGTGTCCTATTCAGCAGTCACAGTTAAGGCCAAATTCTGTAGTACTCACATAGGATGCCAACTGACTTCATATAGGTGAAATGATCATTAAGGATACCTAGATTTGGGCCCCCCTTCAGCAAAGCACTTAAACATGGGTCTTAAATCTCATTTACTTCAACCTAAACATGCTTAAATGTTTTTACTAATCAGGGTCCTAGTCTTTAAATTCTGCTATCTTTAGCCCTTGCCACAGCCCCTTCCCCAAAACTGCTTATCTTACTCTGACCCAGGGAACCTCATTTGCTGACTGTTGTTCTTTCTGAGGAGGAAGATACTTTTTATTTTAATTGGTGCAATGTAGTGCCTTGTTCCCTATCTGCTGTTTGTCATGGCAGATCACCACACTGCAAAGTCAGACTAACAGGAATAGCTAACTATTTGAAAAAAACATAAACACTGAAATGTTCCATGGCTACTTGGGTTGGAGAACTCCAACGTTTACTGTACTGAATAAGCTTCTGATTCAAACAGGGTTGGTTTTGGTTTTTTTGTTCAATTTCCTTACTTTTGAGTAAAAGAGGCCTATATCAGAGTAGCATTACACATCTCAGTATTGATAAGCCTTATCTTTCGTACTTGCACCAGAATATTTTCCTCCCATCTAATCTACTTCATTACTTTTGAAGATGGCCTAACTTGAATTACTTCTTTCCTGAATCACCAACTGCAGGATGTATAAGGCCATAACACTGGCTCTAACTATATCTGGAAAACCTTCCTCCATCCTGCAGTACGCTGGGGTTACTGAATGGCTCTGTGGATTAACAGCATGCCCCGGCACATGGTCAGCAAGTCATGTTCCAACTAAAAAAGGACATCAAATAGTCAACTTTGGAGAATTATTTTTCTTATAGGTTACAGAAGTTAATACAAATTGATATTGTTATTCGTTTACAGGCAAATACAGTACAAAGTTCAGGTAATACTAATTTTGGAAGTATTCGTTACAAACTGTTGTCCCTTTATGATTAGAATTTATATATAAATTGGATATTGTTGATAATCAGCAAAGCATAATGTAAAATTTAGCCAATTCCTTTGACAAACGTTTGCATTTCACACCAGGAAACTGGGATTGTGACTACTGCATGCTAAATAGTAAGAGTCTGTTTCAAGGACTCATGCTGGTTAGACAGCTCCCAGACCTATAAGGCTAGGAAACCGTATCACCACCCCGATCCCTGTTTACAGTCCAGTTAGAAAACTTAAAGTAGGATGTGGCATTTTGCAATCAGCCAGCTTGTAGGCTAGCACACACATATTTTGCATGTATAATCATTTATATGCACAATATCTGCATTTGAACATGCACATTGAATTGTGCTAGCATGAAACACTGATAACTGTACATCTAACTCCTCTATTTGTCATGTGTGAAACGGCACATTCCACCCACACAAACAGGCATATTTTTGTGGGGCAAAACTAAAGACAATGGTTCCAACCACAGCCATCTATGTCCAGAATTTCAGAGATGAAACAGAGCAATTATAATGGGCCTCGTGAATGGAATGGCAACTTTTCTGTGTAGAGGAACAGCCGTGTTAGTCTGTATTCGCAAAAAGAAAAGGAGTACTTGTGGCACCTTAGAGACTAACCAATTTATTTGAGCATGAGCTTTCGTGAGCCACAGCTCACTTCATCAGATGTGTACCGTGGAAACTGCAGCAGACTTTCCACGGTACACATCTGATGAAGTGAGCTGTGGCTCACGAAAGCTCATGCTCAAATAAATTGGTTAGTCTCTAAGGTGCCACAAGTACTCCTTTTCTTTTTTCTGTGTAGCTAAATCTTAAATGAAAGCTATTCACTTGAAATCTATTTAATTTCTAGAAGTGGATTGAAAATAGTTTCAGGTGCTATACCTCTTCCTGAAACTCCCTACTCATTTGTGGTTTGTGGTTTGTGCAGTGAAACTGACCATAAACAAAGTGCTATCAAATGTGCTAATGGAACAAACTGGAAAGATAGAGGGTGAAATCCTGGCCCCGCTGAAATCATTAGCAAAACTCCCATTGACTTCAACAGAGCCAGGATTTCACCCAGAGACTATCGTTATAGTTACCGGAGGTGTCTGCTGTAACAATAGTAGGTTAACTCCTCTTCCCCGCAAAGATCAGGCAAAAGTACCATCGTTTTATATTTGTGGTGTGTCTGTCATGCAGTTATAATTTAGCAACACTGAGTATTTTCATTCTTTGGCCATTTTTATTTGCATTCTTTACACAAAAATTTCCCTTCCTAGGAAGAATATAAATTCGTGAGGGTTTTGGGTTTTTTTTTTAAATAAAAAAATAAAAATAAAGGTTATTTTAGGTTATACTGTACTTTTTTGATCTAGAAAGAGTAGAAAGTAAAATGTAGACTGAATCCACCAGGCATGAATAAAGAAAAAATGACTGTCAAATTGAAAAAGGACAGAAGTTTACTAAGAGTACAGATGGATCTCCTTCCCCCATACCACCTATGTATGATATCTAGAAAATAAGTTTGATAGACGTAAGCTATCAAATAGATCACATATTAGAAAATTTAATACAACATTCTGTCTATCATTTGTAATTAACTTTCAGGTTTGATACAATTTAGAATAAAAATTAAATCATAAGATGTATTTGATATGAGACTTCGTAATTTTCTTCTACTTGAAGAACCTTGATGACTTAGTATATGTGCAGTGTTCCAATCACAGTCTCGTGCTCCCTGACCTGGTACTTCGGAACATAAATTTCAAAATCCCATCAGTCTTCATTACCGTCTTATTGCATCACATGTGCATACTCAGTTTAAGATTGAGAGCCTAATCCAAACCTTAATGAAATCAAAGAAAGGCCCCATGTCCTTACAAAGGAAAGATGATAAAAGCGACCAGCTATAATGCCACTTAAGAGCAATATCCACGGGCCAGACATTTCTAGTATACATACAACTTTATTTTCATATAACATCTTTATTCCAACAGAATCCCAAGACACTTTACAGTTTAAACACAATTAGTGTGTTCATAACAAAAGGGAAGGGTGAAAAGATATATTTTCAATTGGAACTTCACATGAAACGATTAGTTGGGACTCTATCCTGAAAGGCACTGAAAAAGCTGGTCCTACTTCAACAAAGCACTTAATACTCCTGGGGGAATTCTGCGCTACTGCGGATGTGCAGAATTTATGTCAGAAAAATGACTTTCTGATGGGGAAGCAAAGGGAAGCCACAAAGTGCGACCCTCCCTAGCAGTATGGTTCAGGTGCCCCAGGCAGCTGGCAGAGAGGTAATTCACTGTGAGACAGGAGGCGGGACTGCGGAAGACCCGGCTGGTGGCTCCTACCTTGTGCTAGGCTCAGCTGCTAGTCCCAGATGCGAAGGATGGGACTTCCTCTTCCCCTGCACGGCATCCGGGGCTGGGTCAGACCCACCCCCAGATTTCTCCCCCAGCTGCAGAAAGCTCTGAAAACTCTTTCTTCCCCCTCACCACCCCCCAGCTTCCTGCACCCATTGCTCCTCAGTTGCAGGGCAAGGGATGCCTGTAGAGGAAGCTGCTCCCCCACCCACCCAACCCCATGCATCCAGAACCCCTCATACCCAGACCCTCCCAGCAAGCCTCACCCCTCTGTACTCAGAACCCCGCCCCCAAGAGCCCCACTCTTCCTGCACCTGGATCCCCACCCCACTGCGCCCCAACCAGCTGCACCTGGAACCCCATCCCACTGAGCCGCACTCCCCCAGCATCTAGACCCCCCACTGAGTCTTCCACACCCAGACCCCCCCGCTGATCCCCAAATACCTTCACTTGGACCCGGCTGCAGAGTCCCATTACTGTTGCACCCAGAATCCCCCAACAAGCCCTGTGCATCCAGATCCTCCACTGAGTTGCCCGCACCCAGATTGTCCCACATAGAAACCTTTCAACCCACACCTGGATCCCCCCACTAAGCCCCTTGGATTCTGCCTTGCTGAGCCTGCCTGACCACACCTGGTGCACCTGGAACAGAAGGGCAGGGTCCTGGGGTGTTTCTGGGGCAGGCCCGATCCTTGCGCTGTGTCAGGGTTGGGTGCAGCCTCACTGCTGAGTCCGTGTCCCAGGGGAAGCTGCACAGTGATCTCCCACCTCTGTGAAGCCAGTGGCCTGTGCCTCTCAATGCCCTGCTGGAGCCTCCACATTTATTGGACAAATAAAATGTGCAGAATTTTAAAATACTGTGCACAGAATTTTAAATTTTCGGTGCAGCATGCCCTCAGGAGTAACGTAGGGCTTGTCTACACTGGCACTTTACAGCGCTGCAACTTTCTCGCTCAGGGGTGTGGTTTATTAATGTTTCAGGGACGAACTCTCTTGCTGGAGTTTAGGCACAGAATAAGAATCTCTTTGGATTAGGGAATAGGAGTTAAAGGAACAAGTAATCTTTGTCACCATTTTGACATTGTTTCTCCTTCCATTTTTTGGGGTGTTTTTCCAAGTAGTAGAGAATCTGCTGGCTCATGCTATGCAGGGGCAAGATAAAAACTGTGTATTAGGGGGAACGTCTCCCAAATAAATAGGTGCTATTTAAAGGGGAAGGGAAAGAACAAACTGGTTCGGGGAGATACTATACGCTTTCCTCTTTCCCTGAGCAAATTATCAGTGATACTGGTAGGACTCTAGCAAAGTTGCAGTGGGGGAGGTTTAGGTTGGATGTTAGGAAAAACTTTTTCACTAGGAGGGTGGTGAAACACTGGAATGCGTTACCTAGGGCGGTGGTAGAATCTCCTTCCTTAGAGGTTTTTAAGGTCAGGCTTGACAAAGCTCTGACTGGGATGATTTAATTGGGGATCGGTCCTGCTTTGAGCAGGGGGTTGGACTAGATGACCTCCTGAGGTCCCTTCCAACCCTGATATTCTATGATTCTATGAAAAGTAGATGAAAATTAAAACAAACAAAAAAACAACCCAAAAGTTGGAAGAAGGGAATTTTATCCATGTAAAATTATCTGGAAACCAAAGATTAGCATTCAGCTAGAAAATTTAATTGAGCTTTCAGAGAGAAAGAGGAAGAACTTCCTTTTATCATCTGATGTAATGTTTCTTTGGAGGAGGGAACGGAAGGTAAAATGGAAGGAAAATTTTCCTGTTTGCTGGCTACAGGAACTAAGTAATTCCTGTAAGCCTCTACCTGTTAAAGGCAGGCACGACTTGCAATTCCCTGCTAAAAACAAAGCTGATTTACACTGATGCATGACAGATCCTACAATGTGACTGTGAAATGGTACAGTTTCTCCAAAACGACAGATGATGGGAGTTTATCTGAGGATAAAAGGGGAGGGATTCTGTGCACAAAGTCAGTTTAGGAGAGATGTTCAGAGCAAGAGCAGCTGTCTGCACTCTCAAACCTCTAATCTAAGAGGACCACGTCACTGCACTGCCTCACTAAAAGACAGGTTAGACTGCACTGTTATTGCACTATCAACCATTTAAGTTGTTTTCTCTTTCACTGGCTTTTGTTTTCTCCCCTATTCAGATGTAAAATAAAATCCAGGGGATTTCTGAATTGAGGTCATCTTGCTTCTTTTGTAATGGCAGCACCACACTCAACCCTGCTGTCACCCAGAGGGCTTTTTCAGCATTTCCCAAGAGCTCTGAGGATAATAAATTCATTCAGGTCTTCACCCAATAGATAATTTTTGTGGTCTATTTAAGAGAACAGATTTTGAGTATTGTGTTATTTCCATTTTTGGTGCAGCCTTCTCAGTTGCTGTGCATTTCCTGTTTATTATAGAAACATCTCATTTGCTTTGAATCTACATTTTAGCTCCAAATATTAACAAGAAATGAAGCAAAATGGCAAGGAATGCCTTGCCAAGTATGTGTACAGCAAGTCACTGATTTCAGGATGGTTTGAAATCAAGGAACGTAATGAACATTCAAATCTACTTTGACGTATGCCCTGTGTAACCCCATTGGTGTATCAGCATGACTACATGATACAAGTAATTGTTCTGCCTAACATGTTTTTTTAAACTTCATCACCTTCGCCATCAATATCATACTCCTCCTCCTGCTCCTCCATCAGGTCAGTTTTGTTTTTAGTAATCATGGTAGTCAAGAATACACCTAATTTCTCAGATTAAATGACTATTTTAAAGGTACTGCCACTTAAGTGGACTGTTTAGGTCAGGGGTGGCCAACCTGAGCCTGAGAAGGAGCCAGAATTTACCAATGTACACTTTCCGAAGAGCCACAGTAATATGTCAGTAGCCCACTATCACCACCACCCAAGCTCCCAGAGCCTCCCCCTAGGGTGACCAGATGTCCCAATTTTATAGGGACAGTCCTGATTTTTGGGTCTTTTTCTCACATAGGCACCTTTTACCCCCCACCTCCTGTCCCGATTTTTGACACTTGCTATCTGGTCAGCCTACTCCCACCCACCAGCAGCCCCACTGATCAGCGCCTTCCCCTCCCTCCCTGCACCTCCCGATCAGCTGTTTTGTGGCATTCAGGAGGGGGAGGGAGAGGAGTGAGGGCCTGGCATGCTCAGCGGTGGAGTGGGGGCAAGGCCTGTGGCAGAGCCAGGGGTTGAGCAGTGAGAACCCCTTGGCACATTGGGGCTGGAGCTACAGGTGCCAACTTTCCAGAGTCGGTGCCTATACAAGGAGCCGCATATTAAGTTCTGAAGAGCCGCATGTAGCTCCAGAGCCACACGTTGGCCACCCCCGATTTAGGTCCTCTGCTGTTCAGTTTACCATAGAAAGAAGGGCACAAATCGAACTCTTGACTAACTCCTTTGACATCAATAGTTACACTAGGGATTAATTTGGTCTATTACATGTACATTATGCGTAGGGTTTGCAGAATTTAATTTTTATTTTTATATGCTTTTTAGGATTTTTATCCATTAAAATGTTCATAATTGTGGGAAATTATGGATGGGGGTCAGACACTAATTATTTAATGACAGACAGATTCAAAAAGTTAAAGCTTTATAGCTGTTAAAATACTATTTGTCAACATCAGATGTCGAAACATACAGAGTAAATATCCTTAAATCAAACCCTAAGTTCTCTAGCAGCATATTTTCCCCTTTGCCTACCTGGAAATTTTAATTATTGATGGTTATTATTGATATTTTGACTATTGATTATTAATATTTTTATCGGTTGGTGTATATACAGTGAAATTGAAATTTACCAATAAAAATCTAATCCTTCCAAGCCTAATTATGTACTTGTAACAGTACATCAGTCATTAACATCAGGAAGTTGCATAAATAGGAAAGTTGACAGGACAGTCAAAGTTTTATTTATTTTTGCTTTGTGATCTGCACAGTAATGACAGTTTCAGTCTTTGGCGCAGAGCAGTCCTCAGGCCGATGTTCTCTTTTCACTAACACACTGTATTTCCTCAGGGTGCACACCCTTAACTTGCCATCTCTCAAACTCCCTCTTGCATATGGCTTTGTGCCAAGCCTATCTCCTATCTCAGGGTCTATTAAATTGAGGGGAAGAAGAAGAAGGCAATGAGAGCAGGTGATCAGAGTGGTGGCCTAATTGCTATGTGAAGAGCTACATACAGAAACATTTTTCCCTTGTGCCAAGTGAGGGGAGAGGGGATAGTGATAGTCCCTTTGATAGTCCCCCGGCAGAATTTTTCCAGATTGTTCCACTGGAGAAGGCAAAAGCTTGCTTCCACCCCTGCAGGACTGGCAATGGATCAGCCCAAAAGCTCACATGTCCTAACACCAGCTGGAGGCCCAGACCCCCTGACTTCAGACCACCTGTAGCACCGAATAAAGTCACACAACCATGGGCTATCCTATGCAGATGGAAACTGTAGCAGCTCTGTTGGCTCCTGAAGTGAAAACTATGATAGGCTTTTGGCTAGAACAAGGCTCTCAAAGTCAGGCTACAATGAGATCCTCCTGGGTTCACTCTGTTCCTGCTTCTTCCACTAACTTAAGTGACTTCTGCAGGTCACATAATAAAACTTGCCTATACTAGGAAAATAACCCATTGTTGACCACAGCTGTCAGCAACGGGGGCAGCTGGAAATGGTGCTGAACATGATTTGTCTGTTCACATTTGCAAAACTTGTAGTTTAACTGTATTTAGGACATGTTACTGACACACAGCAACGGATAGCCCTCATAGCGTAGTCCACAAATTAATCTGTCTGGTCCTCAGTTTTACCATCTATAAAATTGGGATACAAAGTATTTCATCGGGGTGCTGGGAAAAACATGTTTGTTAGTTACTTTGAGATCATTTGCATTTCTATAAAAGTTTTCAAAAGTAGACTATGATGATGTCCCACTATCACACAGATGACTTTTTTTTTTTTTTTTTGATGATGGAGTTGAGGCAAGGAATGATGCTGGTGCAAACCTGAGCCATAACTGAGAGGAAGAGGGTATGTTCAAAGAACTGAAAAACAATGAAAACTTCACATTGAGGTGCCTCCTCTGCCCTGTTAATATCAGTTAAAGCTCTTCCAGCATAATCATCTCAGAAAGTCCGATTCTTTGGAAAGTTGGTCACCAGGGACAGGCAGATTTCCCTGTGTCCCTGATTGAATCATGATCACACTTTTTTTCTTTTTTTTTTTTTTAAAAACCAACAGCTGTCACACAGAGAATCTACCTTCTGCATTATCTTACAATTAACATGCTGAAAAAAATGCCACTGGTGTCTTCTGGGAGTTTCAGTGACGCAAAACATCATTTCATTGTGAGACACAAAGCTGGAACCCGTTAACAGGAAAGTAACCTGTGTTTTGAAGCCTGGAAGCATCGACTCTGTTGTAAGAAGCAGTCACATCATCTTTTTCAAGAAATCTTTAAAAAGAGAGAGAGAAAAACTCTCCGAGGCCTGGTGGATGCATTAGCTTTTACAAAGAAGTTTCAGTCACTGACAAAAGCTACCCAACTATTTCAGCTCATTGTGCTGGGATACATTCACACTGTTTTGGCTTGAATCCTTCCTTCCTCCCTCCTATTCCTATTTGTCCATAACTCATCCTGTTTCAACATGAGCTCTGAGCAGGAAGCTCCTTCTAATCAGTGTTCCCAGGCGGCCACTGCTCCTGCTCCATACAGCTACGGTGAAATCCCACTCCAGTCCTAAAGAAGCCAAGCCAGAGTTTACTGAACAGCTGGTCACTGGCCTCGCTTAGATACACCCACAGCACATAACCCCTCCCCTCCCTCCCTAGCAAGGAAAAAAAAAAAAATCCCTTTGCAAGCCAGAGATCCTGGCTGACCTAGGTCTGCCCACGGGGAAATGTTAATTGAGAATGCTGCTTGCCAGCAGAGACTGTCCTTACACAAATGCCCACAAAATGACCAAACAGTATATAGCAGGGTAAAAAGCAAATATCTTTCAATCCCTCTTCAGGAAACATAGTGCTGTGAACACAGAGATTTTTCCTTTGTTTACTTTGTGAACAAAAGGAAAGAACAGGGGTGAAGAAGGGACCCCTTAAGGAACAGTTGCAGCTGAATTAAAAACAAAATGTTACTTCCCAACTGTAGTCGTTTTAGCTAACATTGCTGTGAAGATTTGTTCTGGTTCTTTAAAACTGGGACAGGAATCCAGGCAACAAGGGAATGTGGGTGGGTTCTAGACAGAAGTTTTACCCAGAAGGTGAGAAAGACAAAGGAAATCCAGGATAACAACTGTTAATTAGAATAATAAAAACTTTCTTTTTCAATGTTAGAAGAAAGTGACTCTTTCTGTAAGTCACAGGAGAATTCTGAGAATCTACCCCAATGCCACCTAGAACTCTCTTGTTCAACATAGTAAGGGTTTGTGCCTCATATCACTGTTTTTAGAAATTAGAATGCATTGCAGAAGGGGCGTGGAAAGTATGCTGCATATTATGATTCCCCTGAGAAGCATGAATAGTGCCAAATGGACATACTTCTTAATTGCATTGTAGATAATCATACTGCAATCACAGAAACATGTAAGTAATGGGAATTTTAATGCATGAAAAATAACTAGATTGTGTAATGGGGAAAACCATCACATGCAGAAGAAAGCAACCCTGAGATGGTCACTGATTAATGAGGAAAAACAAGAATTTCCTCATTAATCTGAGATCATGGGGCAACAGAGAGGCTCTTCAGATAAATATATACGTACAATAGTGGGTATATTTGTCCTGTACAATAAAGAGCTACAGAACTGATTATGATTTCACTCTGGTGTGAATCAGGAGTAACTCCATAGTCACATGGGATGTAGAATTGCTATATGTGAGATCAGGCCCTGTGCCTGCTCTGTATCCCATTAAATTGAAATCTTTTAACAAGTACACACTAACTAGCATGCTGTGCAGAGAAGATGAATTTGCTCCTTGTGGAAGCCTCAATAGGCAGGGCTGGAGAGGAGCGTGGGTAGATGCACTTTTCAGAGGAAGACGTGTGCACTTCCACATGCCAGAGAGGTGGTCTGAACAGGTGACCAGAGAGAAATATGCTGAGAAAGGGACCATTGGAGCCATTCTTATGCCAACCCTGTAGTCAGGAACCCCTGCATGTGGGGTATGGAGAGGCAGCAGCCTTTATTCCAGCCTATGATCTGGAACAGTAGCTGTAATAGGCCTGTGCTGAACTCCCATGACTTGACCCTGGACTGCAGGTAGCCTTTTTTTCCTCCCTTCAAACACTCATTTAGGACAGCCACCATGAAATTATTTCAACAGTTTCATTTTTTTCCTTTAACCGAAACAATTAACCTAAATAGACACACAGTCACGAAGTGTTTCAGGAAGCCCAAATCTGCATTTTCCAGTGAAAAAATATTTCAGATGAAAAAGGTCAACCAACTCTAAACTTAGGTCAAACTGTTAAAAAGAAAAAGGCAGCAGCCATACCACTTTGAGCTGTGAGATCAGTTTTTGCAGGCTGAGCATGGTCAGACTAATTCAGGAGAAAAAAAGCCAGGTGCAGCAGGAAGTGGGTCTAATATTTTGTTCAAGGTGTGGTTATCTTCTCTTGGTGCCAGTACTGGGCCCACACCACAGTAAGGTCAGCATAATGAATTACTGTTCACTTCCACTCTGCACAAAACCATGGTCATGTTCCAACTCAGAAGTGACTGAATTTCTGTCCTGGGAGAAAGTAACCCCCAGATTGTGTGTGAGTTTTCTATATTTATACAAAGTGTGTAAAACACCCTGAAATTCTTCAGGATAAATGGGGCTAATAATGTGTGAAGTTTTATTAGTGAGACTATTGCCCTGGATTTTTCAGTCACAATGGATTTTGTTTTGTTTTTTGCTATAGTAGTTTTAAATCATGTCATTGTTATTTAGAATGAAATGTTACCGCTTGTTATGGTGATACAATACTCTATGAAAATTGCATGTTTTGAGACTTCCTCAATTGCCCAGTTGTTTTGCAGTTTCTACTGGATAAATACCCTAATCAAGATTTTTACATTTTTTTTGAGGTAGCAGCTCTATACCCTGAATCAGGTAATTCTGCAATTAGTGGGTTATTGTAAAAATCAGCTCTTCAAAAGAATGGAGCCATTACTGTGTATTGTATTTGTATCACTGTCCATTTAGAGAGTCAGTGGATCAATAAACCAGTAGACTTTGATGGTTCCCTTCAGAGCTGCCACAAGTCTATAGCATCAAAGATCACTTGGAGAACTTATTCGCTCTTGCATCACTAACCCAATCACCAGCTCTCTCAAAGCCAATGCAATGCAGTGAATTAATATGTGTACTGAACATGCATAAGTAATCTGACTGCTAAAAATGTTAAAAAAACCCCATACTGTGGATGCACAGGAGCTACTTATAATAACTATAATAATTTCATTAATAAATAATTTAATTGTTTTAATTTTTTTAAAATGCAACTGATAAATAAGCAACCAACAATTGATGTCCTTTAAAAATGGTTTTCTAGTTAAAACAAGGTGAGTCACAGAAAAATGGCAGTAACATTCCTTGGTAGTGGTATGAATGATAAAGTCAGAGACCACTAGTCTTATTGGAATTAAAGGGTTAAGAGACATACCAAGAGTAGAAAACTATCCAAGAGGCAAAGCCACAATTGTGATTTTTTTCTTCAAACACTAGAAAAGGAGAGGAGACCAGACAAGACAAAATATGGGAACAATATTTGGAGGGAGGGTTTGGAGGGAGGGGAGAGAAACACAGAGAAAGTTGTAACTCGTGCAAAGCTAGCTAGTACTTCCAGAGACTTCTTGACTTTGTGAAACAGAGGGGGATTAAGGTTGTAAGTAGGTTTGGTAAAGGCAGTGTAACTTCATAGCTGCTGCTGCTGCAAATGTCACAATGGTAGCAATAAGAAAAGGAGTACTTGTGGCACCTTAGAGACTAACCAATTTATTTGAGCATGAGCTTTCGTGAGCTACAGCTCACTTCATCAGATGTGAATCACATCTGATGAAGTGAGCTGTAGCTCATGAAAGCTCATGCTCAAATAAATTGGTTAGTCTCTAAGGTGCCACAAGTACTCCTTTTCTTTTTGCGAATACAGACTAACACGGCTGTTCATTGCATTGCTACCATTTGACAGGTTTCAGAGGGAGGGCCCTAATTTTTGGGTACAGTGAGATGGGGGTGGGGAAGACAACACATACAAACAAACAAAACTTTCTGAGCCAGGGACAACTTATCCTTTGTGACTGACAGATCTAAGGAATGAAAACCAATAGGTTGCTTTGTGACAGAGGTGGTAATTTGCGTCGACTGTTTTCCTGTTGTTGTAAAGAGAGAAACTTTTTAGGGTATGTCTACACTCGCATTAGCATTATGCATCGCAGATGCATCCCATGAAGTGAGCTGTAGCTCATGAAAGCTTACGCTCAAATAAATTTGTTAGTCTCTAAGGTGCCACAAGTCCTTCTTTTATTAGCATTAGCAACTCTAGTGTTTTGTGGGAACCAAAGAACAGAATGGTTTGGTCGTAAAATGGCAGCACTGCTGACAGGAGCAATGCAGTGACCCAGAGTAGTGCATTTTAGAAATATCTCCTGAGCTCATGTGGTTTCATTCACACAGCTGGTTTTGTATGAATTTTATTATTGTGATCATGGGTTATCTCACAGAAACATTTAAAAAGCTTTAAAGTGAAAGACACGAGGTTCTCAAAGCCAAAAAGGGAAAGGAAGTTGGGAGTATGTTAACAATCTACAAAGGGAATTATTCTAATTTGACCACCTTTGGAAAAAAGTTGGTTGCAAAGTTTGATGATAGGAATTAAAGAGAAAAAATGAAGGCTGTGATGGGAAACAGGGTAGATACTGGAGCACAAACCATAGAGTAGAAGACTGGGGGTGGGGTGGGGGAATCCACAATCAAACCTAGTACTATAACAGCAAACGGACTGCAATGAATTAAGCAGGGGAAGGGAGTTGTACATTTCCCGATATAAATGCAGGTCTTAATTAGATTAGAGAAATCAGATGTGAGGCCTTCTTTGGGCATAGAAAAAAGAAAGATCAAAAGAAGGGACCTGAAAGGGAGCGAAATGGATGAATGAGAATGTGAAACAAGGAAGGTTAGATTTAAAAGAAAAGAGGTTACAGATACAGTAGAGGCAAAAGCCTATGAAGGCTGGTTTTGAAATAAAGCAGTGATCCTTTTCACTCTGTAGGACGCGAGCAGAGCAAGGAAAAGGTGAAACCAAGTTTGCAGTAAGAAAGGAGACCATAAAGATATTAAAGACCTCCTTGTCTCTATCCTTTTAAAGCTGTGGCACTAAGGGAGCTGTGAATTATTCACTCTCTGTACTTGGTGGTAGTTCTCGCCTCATTGTAAGCCAAGTGCCGAGTGACCAGATACTTTACCATGATGGGCACGATACAAATGCCTATAATAACTGAAGGCAATAAAATTTCCAAACCTAATGAAGACAGTTGAGGAGAATTTATAAAACAGGTTAGTTGTGTAGTGGACACGTGACTTTCTTATTCAAAATGATCAACAAGCAAATACAATTCTCCTCCATCACCAGTGGAACTGAATCTGTGTCAATGTAAGGTCACTGCACTGTCAGTTGGCTGACAAACCTAGCTGAAGAGCTGACTAGGGCTTTCAGCCAGTGGATGTGGAGCAAGTCACAGAAATGACGCATTGGCTGGAACTTATCCATCAAAAGAGCTAATCGGTTTTATACAGTGCCTGTATAATTAGCTAATTCATAGAGAGGCAATTGTGCCATCTCTGAAGATGGTTGCTTGTCTGACCACGCGGATGGATGCATAGCTGTCCTGGCCATGGTTAAAGTTCTATATAACAGAGAAAAAGACTAGTCAATAGTCAGGTGCCAATTCATATCTAGATTCCTAGGAAGTCTGAGATTGCTCACAGTGAACATCCTGTTTGCCTTGGCTAGGAGTTTCTGGTAATTTTGTGAGAAATGAAGATAATCAGCCAGATCTTCAGCTGGTGTAAGTCAGGATAGCTCCATCAATTAACAGATTGACACCAGCTAAGATCTGGCCCAGCTTTCCTGTACGATTGTACCAGAATCTGATCTCTTTTATACCTGTCTGAAAACTGGAGTAACTCATGGTTTTTCAAAAGCATTATGCTGGGAATACAATGGTGTAATTACCACACTGTTGTTTAATGCTAATACTTGGTGCTCAGATTTTGTTAGTGGGTTACCATAAATAAAAATGATCTTGGCTGTAGTTCAATCCTCTAAACAATACCATGACAACTGTATGTGGCTCTGCCTGTCAGGTTCAAGCAAGGACAGAGCCACGCACACCATCACTGGCGCGGCAAATGAGGTAATGCGTTATCAGCAGGCAGGTCAGAGGCTGCATATATCAACTCTTATAGTGTACAGAGACTAAAAATAACTTTCTGTTTCAAGCACCCTTTTCCTGAAGAAGGAAATGCACTTATTTTAACACCTTCCACCCCAAACATAACCAGGAAGGGCTTATCACAATTCCGATATCCTCCAAGAGTAGGTCTGGCTGGATTAGCGGAGAAAGCATTCTCCTTTCACCCTGGGACCAGAAATCAAGTGTAATGTAAAGTCCTAAATTAAATGAATTTGGTAATCCTAGCTCAGTTCCCATCACTAAACTACCACTATATGTAATTTTGCATGTAAATCTGTCTCTGCTCAGGCAATTCTCACACCAACTCAGTCATGACCATTAACTAACTCTCATCCCTAAAGAAGCAGATATCTCCAGGTCAAGACCAGCAAAAGCATAAGCAACTTCACAGGGCAGCTGCCTGATTGACATGAATTGTAGGTAGAGAGACGAATTCTATTAGTTACTTTCATAAGCTTGAGCATTCACTCATATTTAAAATATGTATATAAAGAGAGAGATCTTGAACAAACTATCGATAGTATTTACTATCGAGCATGCAAAAAACCCTCAGGATGGTAGGACTAGGTTCATTTTCAGCCTATAGTATATTCTGAGGTGTACATTTTGGGTAGGGTATAACTGGCATTTTTGGTTTCACCATGTTTGCAAAAAGCTGCATTGTACAGTGTGCAAAGATGGTGGGTCTGATTCTGAAAGTCACCAACTCCAGTGTTGGTTAGGAGTGACTCCAGTGAAGTCTCTGTTCTCAGATTTATAGTGGTGTAATTCCAGAGACAGACCCAGTTTCTCTAAGAATTCAGACAAAACCTGGGTGCCTAAAGCTAGGTATCCAAATCCATATTAGAGGCTGCTTTTATTTGGGTGCTTAATTTAAAACATCTGTGGGAGACAAGTTTTACTTTTTGTACAGCTCTGAATAATTATGGTCCTGTACCTTTCAGTTCCTCATGGTGTTTCTACTTCTACTTTCCCCACTGTTCTCTTCTAGAGGTTTATGCTAATAATTTACTGACCATTCTAATCATGTCTAATTAGGATGAGTGGAAGAGTTATGACTCTAGAGCACCACAGCAAAAGGCCAATCTAATCTTTTCCTAAAGATAATACTATTAGGACAATGCCGAATGAAGGGCAAGATAAAAAAATAAAAACAACCTTATTTATTTACTTTAAATCAAGTGCTATTTCAGCCACTTGCCTTGCTTATCAATATAGTATCTGACATCAAATGACGCAAGATGATTGCTTCAGTGCCAAAAGCAATAGCACATTTTAAAACATGATTCAAGTTTACTTAAATATATAAAAAATAGCATGTATTCTGAAGACTAAAAAATTCAGTGCGTTGTTAACACATTCACAAGGGACTGAATTCAGCCTTAGTGTAAGAGGAGCAATTTGGCCTGCTTAAGTCTGGATTTGGTCCATGACTAACTATATGGCAAAAAATTGTGCTGAACACAGTCCTCAACCTGACATACTGCACATCATGGCAGCAAGTCAACTTTATCTTTAATAGTAAGACTTCCTATCCTTCTCTCTCTTGAAACTACTCTCCCATCATCCTACTCAGGCAACTTTCTCTAATTTCGCTTTAAAAAGTTTACCCTGACAATTGCTACTTGGGTAAATAGCATATTGCAAATGGTCATTTTATTTTTCTATTCCTTTCAAAAGTTAAACTTAGGTGAATGTTATTCTTTGTAACATGTAATTGATGTGCACGAGCCAACTTTCCACTCAGAACAAAAACTGTATTCTTGGGAGACTGTTGAGTATTCTTGTTCATATCACTGGTTCCCTGAAGGGATGCGGATCAGGGGGAGGTGGGGAAGAGAAGCAACTTTTAAATTTTGGCTCACAAGAGTCATACAGATACATCTTGCTATTTGGCTCTATCAGATAAATGGTAATATGACAGCGCACGTTGCCAGAATAAGAACACAGGCAAAATTTGAGAGGGCTGGGAGAAATAAACTGGTTTTGGCATTAAAGGATTTTTATCTCTTTAGATATGCATTACCAGAAGCCTTGATTCACTGAGTAGCATGCTTGGTTCCGTGCGTAACTCTTTACTTAATAAGGCTTCAAGTCAGCAAGATACCTAAAACACATGCTTTACTATAAGCATATGAATATCTAACTTAAAAAAAAAAAACCCGATGGGACTATTCACATGCTTGCTGAATCAGAATCTAAGGGCTTAATCTGAAGCCTGCTGAAGTCAATGAGTCGTCCCATTAATTTCAATGGGCTTTGGGTCGGGCCCAAGAAAGCACCACATATTTTCTTAGTGTTTTAAGAGGATTGCTTTTCTTAATATTAAAAAAGAAGAGAGAGAGAGAGAGAGAGAGTGCGAGAAAGAGCGTGTCCTTTCATGCAGTTTCATCCTTTGTGAGAAATGTATACATGTCAACACACACTATTAAAATGCAACACCTGTAATTTAGAACATTGCTCACAGGAGATACACTCATGCTCCTCAAAGATGTCAAAAAATGTGTTGTGGTACGGTCCTTATGATGTCATAACTTCCCAGCTATCACTGCAGGCCATTGTTTTTGACACAAAGGGGAATTCTTTTCTGGAATACAGATGTTTGTGAACCCTCACAAAAGTCATTCTTTTAAATTTGCAAGAGGACCTCTGTCTCACAGCCTCTAGCGGCTACCAGCTTTAGTAAACATATCAAGGACTGTGTGTTCAATGTCAGTTCATATTTAAGGACTTGATATTCACACTTTTTTCAAGCAATAAATATAAGGCTAAATCCTGCCTGCCTTGCTATGTAATTTCAATTAGGCTACTCACAGTTCTAAAAATTAGATTTTTTTAAAATAAATCTATTTTTATACCAGAAATGTGCACAAAGGATGAAATATACCCCTATTCAGATGTCAGCACAAGATTATGCACTTAAGTATCACTATGATAGCTTAATGAGACTTAAGTATTGGATAGGCCTTATGGTTAGTCCTCTGAACTGGGTTGAATGTCACTCACTATCAACTTACTTTGAAAACTGCATTGGATTTATATTGCTTATTATAAAGATGAAAAGGAGTACTTGTGGCACCTTAGAGACTAACCAATTTATTTGAGCATGAGCTTTCGTGAGCTAGTCTCTAAGGTTAGTCTCTAAGGTGCCACAAGTACTCCTTTTCTTTTTGCGAATACAGACTAACACGGCTGTTACTCTGAAACCTGTCATTATAAAGATGGAGTATAGAATGCCAGTAACGATATCAGGCACTTTTGGAACCAATCATGTAGTCCTTACTCACAAAAGACTCCCATAGACTAGGGTTGTTGAGAGCTATTTTTGTTAATTTTGCGGTGTTTATTTTACTTGTGTTGAATCAATGCTGGTTAGATGTGGAACCCTACAAGAGTTATTGCTTTTACCACCCTATGCATCCATCGATAAGAATTCTGGACACTAGAAGTGTGTATAGAAGTTGCAGAGTAAATTTTTAATAGACACAAAATAAAAACAAAATAACCCACATGCTAGTTATTCAATGGTAGCCTGGAAAATAAATGAGGCTATTCATTCTGCTTTCACTTTATTTCAATCAGATGTGCATATGGGACACACCATAATAGATTAAGTAGAAAGTTAAATAGGCTGTAAATTCTTACCTACACCCCCAGCCTTATTAAAGCCATGGATGTACCCCCTGAAAGTTGAGAAATTTGTTCAGATAAATCAATGTATCAGAACTATCAGATGCCAGAAAATGTTAGCAGAAGAGAACATTCATGTCACCATGTTCTTAAGATATTGTGATTGCCATTTAAATATCAGTATTTCTCAACAGCTATAATTTGTGCCTGCTGGACAACTGTTTTCACTTATCATGAGCAGGTACCGGAAATCCCAGTTATTTCCTATAATAACTATGGGTCGGATTGTGTGTTCCTTGTTCACATCGGTGATCAGTTAATCCCATATATGGTTCCATTGACTGCAGTGGGAGCATATGTGGTTAGACATTCATAGTATAGCCCCGTGAAAGGAACACTGATATCTCGGCTACCTACGGGAGATCATCAAAGTCAGTATTTGCCAGTAGTCATCACTGCACATTTACATTACTGCTTACGCTATTGTGAATGACCATCTATATTACAACAGGCAGCATGTCACTATTGCATACCATGTCAAATTTGTTTTTTTTTTAATCTCATGATCCTGCCATGTGTTTGATTCATCTACCTGTTGTATTTTTCCATAAAACCTATTTTAAACTCTTTGGGGGCAGGAATTGGTTTTTTACTACATGGTCGCACAATGCCTAGCATAACTGAGCACCAGCTGAGATAGGGCCTCATTGTGCTAGGCACTGAACAAATGTATATTGAGAGATAAGTTCTTCAGAGTAGGGGCTACAAGTCTAAATTGACAAACAGACAGAGGCCAGGTGAGGAACCACAGGCACAGAGATGTGACCACTTGCTCATGATCACAGTAGTTCAGTGGCACAGTCTGAAATAGAACCCAGTGGGCTATCCACTGGACCACATGGTCTCTCAGGACTCCTTATGACAGGATACTAGGGACCGATTATTCCTGTTGAGCTTTGCCCTGTATGAAGTCTTCTTTCTTGAGAGTTGCCATGTAATTACCTAAAATAGCCTATAATACATCTACTCTGAGCACAGCTGGGAAAAGTTCCTTCATGCTATCAGTCATGGATAAAAATATTCCTGTTACAAAAACAGGCATGTTATATTGGGCTGAGGGGAAGAAGAGACAAAATTATGTCAGTCTCATGGCAAGTTAACTAGTCCAGAAAATGTGCATGTTCTACTGAACACACTGAGCACTATAAGGATTTGGAGTTAGTTTCAATGATTTTTCCATATCAGCTGCATTTCTGAAGTATAAACAACTCTCTGGTTTGCTTCTTATTTATTTATTTGGTTGTCTTAGCAGAGGGATAAAGTAGAAACAAGAAAGTTGATGTCATTACTTCATGTGGCACTTGTTAAACGTCATCTGCAAAACTGTGTGCAGCATTGCTCCCTGTACCACAGAAAGAATCTTAGTGAACTGATGAGGGATACATAAATTAAAGATATTTAATCTAAAACACTATTATAAATAGACAATGGAGTCAGGAGTCCGTAATAGTGTGTATGAAATAAAGCTACCAAGTAAAGTGATTAAAGCAAGGAATATAAGTATGGCCAAGAAACACTCTGATTTGTCTCTGGAGACAGAAGTTGAGGATAATGATAAAACGGGAAGGTGGGATTCAGATCAGGCTCAAAAAGAAGAGGCATTTTGGGTCACACATGTTTTTCTTCTTCCTCACTTTTTTTTATGTTGTAACAGGAATTTATAAAAGAATCAGATATTGTCTTACAGAAATAACTAATTAAATGAGTGAATTTGAAGATGAGGAAATAGTCATATTAATCAGGTATCTCATAAGTGACAATGTGCTCAACACTGTATGAGACAGACTACAGCCAATCCATACTCTGAAGACTTTAAGTAAAGCAAGAGAAAATGTTTTTAATGGGGAAAAAAGAAAATAAATACAAACAGGGCAAATGGGTGAGGTAGGCGTCGAAGGGACCCACTGGTTAAAACTTATAAAGGGTGGAGCAAAACTGGTCTGCGAGTCTCTAGGAACCTTTATTTAGTGTAGGTCAGGACTTTTTGCAGATTAGACCTCAGCTCATGAGTTTTAACAAGATGCCTAGATTTTATGAAAGGGTATCTATTTCTTTTAATTGTTGTTGCTGGAACTTTGTGAGTCAGATTCATGTATTTCTTTTGGGATCTTAAAATTAAAGTACCTCTTTATATATATATATACATACACACATACACACACACATATACATACACAATATATACACATACACACACACACTTACAATGGACTTCTGATTCTTTCTTCCCTTCCTCTCATCATTCTTTCTAAGGATCTTTCATAGAACCATCATTTCCTGCGCTACAACTGTAGTGCGACTGACACCCAACTTTTCAATCCGCTAGACAGCCAGAAAAGTTTGCTCACATCCAGATGAGGATGTAACTTTTCTGTGTGGTTTTGCACAAGAGAGTTTCCCCATCCACCCAAAAAAGACCTGCTGTTTCTACTGCAGTACTAAGTCATTAGTACTTTTCTTCATTTTTTATTTACTGGGACACTTAAAGAGAGTGAGACAGCTGTAAAAACTCAGCTACAATTTTTTTAAATTCTCCAAAAGGGAAGTCAAACCAGTAAGCACAACATATTAATATGAAAAATGGAATAAAGCACCAAGAGTGCGGGTATTTTTCTACACATAGAGGAAGGCAGGTGCGTTCATTCTGAATTTGCTTTTATTCTAGATGAAGAAAAACAAGAAAAAATGAAACCAAAGTCTCCTTGAGAGAGCAGTGTATATCCCCATGTAACAGGCTGCACCTACTTGGAGAATATGGTGGTTGCACTCTGTGTTTTGTGTTGTTTTTTTTCTTTAGATACGCAAAGGTGCAATAAAAGGACACAGGCACCACAGTTTCATAGCTACACATCTAAATGTTGGATTTGAAAACTCTAAAAGCTCATGGTGTCTGGATTATTCATTTATTTAGGTTCCAACACATCTCTAATATAAGATCATTTAAAGTTGTCCATGTTTCCTGTGGATTTTTCAGGAAAACTTCCTAACAGAACTAAGGTTCTTGTGGATTTCTTTTCTAAACTATCTTTGCTTATCTCCTTTCACTTTTGGCGTAGTTTCAAGCAGCTCCTCAGTAAGCCACAAAAATGTTAACTATCCAATTCAGTGTAAGTGGGTCCCAGGTTAAATAAATAGTCTGCACAGGCATACTACCTTTCTTTTCCCTTCTATGTTAGTCCTGAATGCACTCACTTCACATAAATCAAGGGCATTTAAGTTGTTTAGTGAGGAGACCATGCACTGCAAAAAGTATTGCTTTCATAGTGCTGTGTTTCTATAGTAACCATCTTATTAAAGCACAGCAGCCATCTGCTTTAAATATTAACTTCACAAGACCATCAGGACTGGTTTTAAAACAATATCACATGTTCATTAAATATTAAAACTAGAAACAAAGGGCTAGAAGAAAGAGCTTTCCTGTTCCTTGAATTTCCTCTGTAAAAAAAGCTGTTTGTTGCCTTTCAAAGTTAAACAATTTTAGACTTTGTTCCAAAGAATGGTTTAGATAACCATGCTAGGTCACGTCTCTAAAGCTTAAGCTGAATTTTTAGATGCTCACCAAATGAACGAAGAATTCAGTTAAATGAGTCATCCATTTGCATATATTTATTTGTAATAGTCAATTTTATGTACCATGTTTTCATAGTAGTAGTCTTCTGAATACTGAAGTGGAGAATGTTTTGGGGGCTGCACACACAGGGATACACTTCTCATGTACACGTGAAGTGCCATATTGAAGCAGAACAACTGTCCATTTAGTTCTGGTCTGCTACATCACACATGCTTCAGTGAAAGGTACACGGTCCCACAGTAATGTACCTATCAAGTGAGCAATATTGTTTTCTTTCTGATTACTTCTAGAGTTCAGTTTATATCCTAAAGCATGAAAACTGAAAACCCCTATAACTTTTATCCTAGTTAGTGTAATGGCAGGGACAGTTCTTATTTCATACAACTGTCCGCTACTGTCACTACTTACATACTAAATGACTTGCCTCAGTAATATCCCGTGACAGCAAGTTCCTTGTGTGATTGCACTAGTTTGTATTGATTTCCTTTTATCCAGTTGAAGTGTATTGCCTTTTAATTTTACCAAATGCCCTCTCTTTTTCTCATACCATACTATGGGAATGAGTAAATGCAAATGCCTGGCTGGCCATACCATACATACTTCTATCATACTATATCTACTCTTGTTCTTCTACATCATTCCTTCCCTCGTTTCTTTCATTGCCCTTTACTTGATCTTTTCTATTTCTGCTCTCGCCTTTGTGAAATGATGTGACCCAAACTTGTATATTGTATGCAAAGTGATGATGTACATGGCCTTCTAGGTTGCTCAGAACTCCATGGTAACAAGGGGGATAGAATTCAGATCCTCCTACTGCAGCAGGACAGGCCTGTGTCGCTTGAGCTAAAGAACAGGAGGACTTGTGGCACCTTAGAGACTAACCAATTTATTTGAGCATAAGCTTTCGTGAGCTACTGCTCACTTCATCGGATCATGCATCCTTTTTGACTATTACTGCAGAGATTCACAATAAAGTTTAAGTGCTGTGCAATTGGTTCGACATGCAGAGTGATCATGAGGAGTTCTTTAAATGGGTAGATAGGAATTATCCATTTTCAATAGTGCTGTTTTTTCAAAGAGCTACTAATTTCTAGGTCTCCTATATACAGTGTAAAGAACACTTACAACACCCATTAGTAAGAAGACAGCAATAATTAGGGCCCTACCAAATTCACAGCTGTGAAAAACAGGTCATGGACCATGAATTCGGATCTCCCCCGTGAAAAGTTCCAGTCTAGTTTTATTTTCAGACAAAAAAAAGATAACAAACTCAGAACTCAGCATTTCTCATACTTCAAAGTTTCATCCAATATACGCTTCTTTGTACTTGTCAACATTGACTTAATCTGTTCTCATGCAATCTGATGTTTTCTTAGGTGCTTCTGGAGTTTCTTGTACTCCTAACCTAAATATTGTGTCTCATCAGCAGATCTTGCCACCTCACTCAGTAATCACACCATCTTCCTCGTTATTGGTTCTAGCACTGATACATGGGGAATACTTACTATTCACATCTTCCTGTGGGAACTCTTCCAAGTTAGGTTCTAATCAAATTTGTAGTTTCTTAGGTCACAGGCCTTGAAGTTCAAAAAGATCCTGGTTTAATCAAACCCTGATTTCCCATGGTCAAATCTTCATGCAAATACATAGGCAATAGGTTGGGTTGGTTGGTACACTTTTGTATAGATTCTTGCGGGATTTGCAGGATTGTGGCATCCTTCTCTTCAGTGACAGTCAAACTACTACAAGAAAAACCCATCAAAAATTTAGTGTTGCTCAGAACATTGGGCCTGATGTACAGCTGTCTGACATCTATAGAAGTATTTTTCCATATATTTAAATTGGCTCTCCGTCAGGCTCCTTGCATAATTTCTCCTTTGTTCTGTCCACTGAAAGAGGAAATAGGTTGTATATGTGGTAGGGAACCATGTTCCGTTTAGGGAACAATAGGTAAAGGAGACCCAAGAGCAACATGGAGAAGTAGATCCTCTCCACCAGATTCATGGAGGGCTTCTTTTTGTGAATCACTAAGATCCACAGGTTTTAGTGGACATACCTCATACCACATCCACAAGGCCATAACTCCTGTCCCTCAAGGGTAGAATTCAGTGGAAAATCCATAAGATAAATATGTCTCTCTCTCAAGTCTGATTCACCTCTCTGTGGGATTTTAATCTGATCTTCTGGGAGGTTATGATATATGTGTCCCCTCTACTGGCATGCTCCAAAAATCAACTGTTCCTAGATGTAATTATTTATTGTGTTAAGAAATGCTTTCTCCAAGTCATGTGACTATCAACCAGCAGATTTTCTACACTAACAGAAATTAGAGGAGGGTTCCAAGTCTTCTCTCAGATACCTGGGTGCAACTCATTCACTTCAGCAGGAACTGTGCCAATGTATCTGAGGACATAATTGGACTTCAGGTGTGACTTTTGCTAAACTTGTTAGACAGGATTTCCTTTACCCTTTTTATCTAGATGAAAAACCCATGACAGAGTCTGCATTTTGAGATATTCATCTAAACTGACACAATATCATTACTTACTTTTTACCACGCAAAACTAATCTCACACCACTCTCTCCCCCACCCCTCTCACCTCCAGTGCAAAGAAGTTCATTTTTATCAGCAGTAACAGCTCTTTGATTTCACCTGCTTTATGGAGCAACTTAAAGATATTCTTTTACAATGAAAATTACTATGAGAAAAATGTCACCAGATAGGTTTCTGGTGTCATCAGAATCTGTTTTTAAAGAACACTAAGTTAAATATGCACTACAGATATGTTAATTCCAGTCTGCATGTTCACCTCACCTCCACCTATGTGGATCTTATAAGTTAAGTGTGAACTTCCACTGCAAACAAAATACTGTGGGTGTCATTAACACTAATAATGAGTAAAAGGCAACTTTTTGTTTCATATAAACAAGCCTTGAGTCTTTTGGTTTCTGAGCATTTTCAAAATGCTTTCAGCTTTTCTTGAAAAATGTTCCAGTATTACTCTTGATGAGAATTCTAGTGCAGGATGTGCACAGTAAAAACCTACTGTTATATTTAAGAGAGGTTTTTAATACCAGCACCCTACTTTGCCTTCCATTCTTTTTGACTATTACTGCAGAGATTCACAATAAAGTTTATGTGCTGTGCAATTGGTTCGACATGCAGAGTGACCATGAGGAGTTCTTTAAATGGGTAGATAGGAGTTATCCATTTTCAATAGTGCTGTTTTTAAAAAGAGCTACTAATTTCTAGGTCTCCTATATACAGTGTAAAGAACACTTACAACACCCATCAGTAAGAAGACATCAATAATTAGGGCCCTACCAAATTCACAGTTGTGAAAAACAGGTCATGGACCATGAATTCTGATCTCCACCGTGAAACCTGGTCTTACCTGTAAAATCTGGCTAGTGTAGGGGAGGGGCAGGGCTGGGGATTCTTACTGTGCACCTGTCTCCAGATGCTAGTTCCAGCTGGGCTGGGGAAGGAAAGGACTTCCTGCTCCTGGGCTGGATCTGACCCATCTCAAGGGACCTCCCCCGGCTGCAGGTAGCTCGGCAGCTGCTGGTTGGGAGCCCTGCTCTGAAGACAGTGCCGTCACCAGCAGCAGCGCAGAACTAAGGGTGGCAATACCGCGAGCCCCCCTACAATAGCCTTGCGACCCCCCTTCCCCCTGAGAACCCCCTTTTTGATGGGGACCCCCATGTTTACAGTACTATGAAAGTTCAGATTTAAATATCTGAAACCATGGAATTTACCATTTTTAAAATCCTATGGCAATGAAACTGACCAAAAGGGACAGTGAATTTGGTAGGGCCCTATCAGTAATCAATGCAAATGCCTTTGTTCTCACATGCTGAATACAATTTAAAATTAGCCAAATGAGGAGGCTGTGTGCATCCAGTGTCAAGTCAGGGCCTAGGATACAGAGCATTTCTCCTCCTGCTGTAGTTATCTGATAACTATTTGGTAGCCCATATGAAATGAATTCATGGTTAGTTCAGAACTGGCATGTGTCTACATAAAAAATTACCATAGCTGATACAGGATAAGCTTTTGTGAGCTTATGCTCAAATAAATTTGTTAGTCTCTAAGGTGCCACAAGTACTCCTTTTCTTTTTGTGGATACAGACTAACACGGCTGCTACTCTGAAACATAGCTGATACAGATACTGGCAGACCCAGCAGAGAACATGCATGGAAGTGAGGTATTGAAAATGAATGGGGAAAACATATGGAAAATGAACTACCACCATACTTATAAATGGTTCCTCCAGTAGTGAGTTCAAGGTATATTGACAGCGTGATGTGGGAAAGATTGTACTGAATGTTCAGGAATTTATTCTCTAGGGCTTTCAGTCTGGCACCTATGTAAATATTAATCTCCTTTTAGAGATAAAGGGTTAATAAAATATATATACAGCATACCATGTAACTCTTAAAGTAAACAGATTTAGTTATAACTTCCTCCTAGATCCTCAATTTATTTTTTAAAATACGTACATATTAATCTACACTTGTAGAATGATTTATGCCTAATCAAACCCTTACAATAATCATACAGTTTGTTATTCTAGATGATAGTAACACCCAACCACTCTGGACTATGTAAATTCAAAATGGAGAAGGAGAATTATTATTAAATACCATAATGGCATTAACTTGAGTCATGTAGTGTAGGAACCATGTAAAAACATGTGAGCCATTCTATATTTGATATATTTTTATGACTAAGCAGAAGAGGAAACAAGTAATCTTTGCTACTTTGGGGGAAGAAAGTCCTTCATCAAATAATTGGTTTTTACAAATTGTTTCATTCCAAAACTGAAAACAGGAAGTGGTTTATTAAAGGGCTTGGATTGTTTTCAGTTAATTTAGCAGCATTTTCAAGAAAGGCCTGTCCATCTCTGGCAACCAGTCACATTTATGGTTCTCTTTTCAAGATACAAAATAGCATCTTCTCTTAAATAATATTTTTTTTCCTAGATCCTCCAACCCATCAGTGAAATCTATGTCAAAAGTTAATTTTCTGATGGGTTGCTTGCCGTTTCTAGTGAACTGCTAATTTCTAGCAAGACTATTGCCTTCATGGAACTTAAACAGTTTTTTAAAAAGTTTGGCATATTTAATGTACCAAAATATCAGTGAACTTGCATTGCAACAGAATATGGAGCATGCAGTACATTAATTCTGATTCTTGGTTTGTTCCTGGGGCAACATGACTATGCAGCACCCTTTTTCCAAGCTTCTTGGTGAACTTACAATTGAGTCTTTAAGCAGTATTCCTATTCTGCACACCCAGGTACGTTACTTCAGAATACTGAGTCTTTTCATCTTTCCACAACTGAATTTTAAAGCAGGAAGTTTTCTACAAAACATGCACAAAATGTCTGAGGAAATGTTTTAATAAGGAATAAAAAGGGACTGGGAGACTGGGGTCACAAGATCACAGTGTTCATTTTTTTTAATGCAGTGAGAGTGTGACAGTAGCTTTACATTACTTTGTGTCTTTTAAAAATATTTTCTGAGTTAGTTTGGTTAAGAAACAAAATTACGATGCTTAAGAACACAGTCACTTTTATCCCTGCATTGCTAAAACACTTACTGCTATTTTATATCTGCAGTGGAAAATTCTCTTCTGATGGCAGTGATGTTTCCAAACAACTCAGAAGTAAAATTATCTGCTCGAACATCCAAAGTGTTTTCCAGTTTATGTTTTGTACAAGCGTCTCAATATTCTCTACAGCACTCACAATGCAGGTCACCATAGCTTGCGAGATACGACACTTGCCGGCTGTTTCATAACAGACCTTATGAATTCTGGGATCATGTTTGTAAACACTGTAACCATGTGCGCGTGGCCACGTGGCGAGTCATCAGAATGACCTGGAACTCCTACTTGAGAGGTAAACCCTGGCGCCAATACTAATGTAACTAAGCCAACTAACTCTCTTTAACTCTCTCTTCAGTGTACTCCCATTGCAGGCGCGTGAAGCAGAGCAGGAGGTCATTTGAAGGGGAAAGTGAATTTTTTGCTTGCATACAGCACACATGAATGTATGTTACATTTGTTTGCATCAGGACAGGCCCCCTCCTCAGATGTAAACAAATTAACAGTGCCGAGTATTTCATTATTTTCCTTGAAAACCTAAGAAATACTTATTTCTGCTCCCAGAAAGAGAATGCAACTTTGAGCTTGTCGGTCCCTGTAACACAGCCCTTTGAAAAAACAAAATACCTCCCCACATACACTACCCCAAATCCCCCAACATTCATGATTTTCAAAGGGCGTGTAGCCAAAGTTTCCAAGTCAACTTTGGACACAGACAACACAGATACCAAGTCTGTAGTATATTGCTGGATCTATGCTGTTGAAATTAAGACCACAGTTCAGGAGTTTGAGGAAGTAGCCTCTAAATTATTTCTGTTTATCAGCAGAAGTTGCAAGAAGCTATAGATATGGCCAGTACAAATAAAAGTCACAAGTCTTTCATTTCCTCTTAACACAGGATTAGCAATTACAGCCACCCAAAGAAAGTTTCTTGGGCCCTGACCATGTGTTCTATGTGTTCCAATAAATACCACAGGAAAAGGGGGAGGTGGGGGGGGAAGAGGGAACAAGCAGTGTCCCTGCCCATCTATAGTGATTCTGTTTCAAGTGTAGCTGTAATCTCATTTTCTGTTGAGAATAGGACAAAGAGTTAAACTGTTACCAATCCCTGCTGAGTTTGTACTTCTCAGGCCATTTAAGCTTCTGTGGATGGGAGGGGAAGGAAGAAAGACAAATAAATCACACCCCAAACCAAAACAAGGGGGAAAAAGGATAAAAAATGTGATTTTTTTTTATTTTCCTGAGTAGTTATATCTTGTTATCTTAATGCAAGGTACAGTAGATAAATGAGTGCTTGAACTGTGAACTCCTAAGGAGAGCTGCAAAAAGTCAATACAATTTTAGCTGAGTGACTGGGAATAAGAGTGCTGTGTCTTTTCTGCTTAGGCTACAGGAGGCAATTTAATCCAGTGACACACAGCTATTTAAACCTCTTGTGTGCTATATTCCAATGGCCTGCTAAAATAAACCAAGATGATGGCATTTCTCTCCTAGCAATAATGGGACTGTGGCATCAAATGTTAGCAGCTCCAAACTATTTACATTTTGCTGAGGCTCATCACTTGAGCCTGAATAGAAAACGCTCCCCAGTTTGCTACTTAAACTGAAATGAGAAAAAGTATCCACTGGTTTTAGAATGTTTTTGAAATCTTGCCAAATCATAAATGTTCCTGGAATTCCTAGTAGCCTTTGTGGCAAGCAGAAAAGAAATTTACTTTCTATCTTATGCAAGTTCAACTAGCGTTGTCCAGCTCCAGTTCTTTGTCAAGCAAGAAAGCTTCTATCTTTAGTTCACCACATACAACCTCCTTCTAAGCTCTAGTGCTGAATATTGCTTAATCGTAACACAAGGGAGATTGAAACAGAATTTGTTCGTGAACTACCCTGACCAGTCAGCCCTGTAATTTGCAATGGTGGCTATTAGTAATTGGAAACCTGCACTGGAAATATGGATTTTGGGAATCTCCGCTAACACAGCTGACGCTTGAAATATTGCACCCTCTGGACTGTTACATAACAGCCCTGGGAATTCTGGGACCATGTTTGTAAACAGTGCAGCCATGTGCGCGCAACCCACGTGGTGACGCGAGTCTCACTGGATCTGAACACTCTTAATGAGAAGAAATGGTGTGGAAGCAAGGGAGAGAAAAGTCTAAGTGTGTTTCTCTCAATCTCTTTCCAAAGGTGTCGATAGCAGCACTGGATCCCTAAATATGACCAAAAAAAAAAATTCCTTATACTCTAGTGACCATTTCCTTGGACAGCATTTGTAGGAATAGCTATATGAAACTCAGTCTCTATATGAAAATTGTTTAAATCCTAAAGAAACAGGATCCATTTTTATTTTGCTTTAGAATACATTTCAAGATTAATTATAATATACCATAATTCCTGGTACAGCCTTGCGTAAATGCACTGCAAACTGAAGTTTACAGATTAGATTAGCCAAGATTTCACACAGCAGGGATATTCCCAAATAAAAACTAAAGAAAGAGCTGAGTATCAATGTGAAAGATCAGTGAATGAACAGAGAGAGAAATTTACCCTGTGTGATTCAGGTTTCAGAAATAACAGATGACATTTAAAGGCCATTAGTGCTTTTAGGATTATATTACAGACCCCTCCTCTCACTGCTAACCACATCTGTGTACGCTACCTCCTGCAACGGGGAGTATTTTTGACAACAAATGGAACTTGCTCTTTTGATGAGCTCAACTGCTACGTATGACATTTATGTGAGGGTTCATGAGTTCCACTTGGCCTTAAAATTGATAAGCCAAGTTATAATGACATGCACATGGTAGCTTTGAGCAAATTCATGGGAACAGTTTGCAGACTGTGGGAGATCTCATCTTTATGGGAGGATTTAGGGCACTAAAGGTTAATGGGAATTATCGGAGTACCTTGCTCATTAAGCTGACACTATACACCCCTCTTCCATACACTGCAATTAGCTGACACAACATGCTATTTTAAACTCAAATGAGCTCATAGTGAGAGCTTTTTTTGTTAGAGGTGTGCAGAAGTACTGGCATTGACAGTGAAATTGTGATAGTTTCCTTTCCTCTCCATGCCCCCCCCCACCACCACTATCCCCATTTCACCTGAAGGGGTTGTTTTACCTATTTTGCTATCAAAGTTATAGTGATCAGCAACCCCTCCTCCAAATGAAAAACTATATTAAAATACAACTTGCATCATTTTGTTTGAGTGGTGCCAGCTTAAAACCACAGAACAACTCCACCAAAGGAGGTTGTACTCGTTCATGGACAGAAAACACGAATAAAAATTTGCCTTAGAAATAAGTGAAAAGCCATTTGCTTCTGCTTCTAGTTTCCATTTCCTAACATTGCTACTTCTGTTATCTCAGTAAGAGCAGCCAGTTATCTGTTAAAGTCTGCTTGGACAGGAAAGAGGGTTAAGGCTCTGGGACTCAGGGTTCTGTTCCACCTCTGCCACAAACTTCCTGTGTGTTCTTGGGTAAGCCATTTAGGGTTTGATCCAAAGATTACTGAAGTGAATGGAAAGACTCCCACTGGCTTCAATGCTGCTTTGCATCAGCGCCTTAATATATCTGTACCTTGGGTCCCAACCATTGCCTATAAATTGTATCTCTTCCTCCCACCTTTTGTCTGTCTTGTCGATTCATAATGTTAGCATTTTAAGGCAGAAACTTTCTTTTGTAATGTTGGTTGGGATTTCTATGCCTTCTGTATTACAAACATCAAGTAATTTTAGTTTGTTTTGAAAATTATTCAAGAAAGGGATTGTCTGAGTCTCCCCCTGTAGCAATGCTTCTGTTGTTGAGTTCTGAAAGCAAGCTACTTCTACTCTTATCATTTTTCACTGTCACTGTCTTACTTTTTGACAATCTACTTTGCTGCAGTAAGTGGGACAGGGGCTGCCTTATTTTATGTTTGTAAGGCTCTGGGCACAAGGGGACCCTGGTCTTGATCGGAGCCCAAGGTGCTACTAGAATACAAATAATAGTCATTCACTATCCATTCTGCTTCTATTTAAGAACATCAGGACTGCCACTACCAAATTAAACCAGTGATCCATCTAGTCCAATATCTGGTGTCTGACTGTTTAGTATTCCATACCAGATGCTCCAGAGGGAGGTTAAAAAAAAAATCTGAAAAACAATTGTAGTAGATAGTTATAGACCAACCTGTCCACAGGGAAAGTTTCTTCCCAATCCCCATTAGCTACAGGGTTTATTTTTAAAGGGAAATCATTAACCTGAAATCTAGTCAAATTTTTAGGAGTATTACAAGTAGTTTCAGCTACTACACCTGCCCCTGAGTCCTTCTGCCCATTTTTTATGGTTTAACAGCTACATTTCCCCCCTTTTTTAACCAAAAACAAAATAACATTTTTTTCTCCCACCCTGCCCCCATTTCTGAAGAATGTAAGAAGCTGACTAAATAATGCCTCAATTCTCCAAGTTGCTGTGTGCGTACAGGCTCTTTTGTCCCTGTGGAGCCTCTCTGAAGCCAATGGGGTTCTATGTAAGCAGCATGGTTTGTGAGCACAGAGTAATTTTCAGGATCACAGCCTGACTATACAGAGGAGACAGCAGAACTGCCAAAGAGTGCTGTCAAATACAAAAATACACTTTTTTCCTCTAATCTCTTTCAGTTACAGTTCTCAGATGTGACTTGTAGCAATAACAGGCAGACAAGATTCAGAAAGAAGTGTGGTTAAGTTGAAGGTGTCCCTTCCCATTATATGGGCATCACTGGGGCTGTTGATGATTTGCTCTTCTTTCTCATTCCCTCCCCCCCTCCAAAATCTTCCTTACTATGACCAAGGTGATATGCAAATAAGAAGGGCACAACTTTTTTTTTTTAAAACTTTTTAAGGATGTATGGTGGCCTGCAAAGAGTTTTATTTTATTCACTCTCATTGATATTCCTAAAGAGGAGAAATGCAAGTCTGATCTTTCCTATTTTTGGTGGCTGACCTCCTGGAAGTCTCAGAGGAAGTTGCACACATCAACTTAATGGGCAGAGTGCTGAACATTTAACAAAGACTTCCTTTTCCCAAAATGTCTTAGTCATACAAGTTAAATAGGTGTTAAAAACAGCCTAATTTATAATCCCTTTCCCTCTCAATTACTCAGCTTTCACTTTCTTGACTTTCATGATGTTGTCATTTCAATAACTCCATTAGCTTTCTGGACAGAAAAGATCTGAATTTCTGATGTTTTTAAAAAACGCAAGAAAAAACAAAACAAAAAACTTAGTTAATTTAAAGCAACATTTTTCAGGTCTTCTTTAATATACTAATAAGGACCAAGGGAAAGGCAAAGTCCAATTTATTTTTATCTTTTGCAGGTTCCGTTTCAAGAGTGGCAGTGCGTTTGCTCTAAATTCTGCATGTATTTTAAAACTTCCAGGCTGTCACAATTCTGTGACTTTCGGGGGTGGGGGAGCAACTTCTGGTTTTAGTGCAACAACAGAACATTTTCCTCACAGTAGTCGTTGCCACACAAAGGGAAGTAAAGCAATTTTTACACAAGAAGAAATATGCAGTCATTCTTTTATTTTTGCTTACATAAAGGTAAGGTAGAGGAGGTAGAGGAGGCCTGGGATTATTTTAAATTAAAGCTGCAGAAGCTATCGGAAGCCTGCATCCCAAGAAAGGGGAAAAAATTCATAGGCAGGAGTTGTAGACCAAGCTGGATGAGCAAGCATCTTAGAGAGGTAATTAAGAAAAAGCAGAAAGCATATAGGGAGTGGAAGAAGGGAGGGATCAGTAAGGAAAGCTACCTTATTGAGGTCAGAATATGTAGGGATAAAGTGAGACAGGCTAAAAGTCAAGTAGAGTTGGACCTTGCAAAGGGAATTAAAACTAATAGTAAAAGGTTCTATAGTCATATAAATAGGAAGAAAACAAAGAAAGAAGAAGTGGGACCGCTAAAAACTGAGGATGGAGTGGAGGTCAAGGATAATCTAGGCATGGCCCAATATCTAAACAAATACTTTGCCTCAGTCTTTAATAAGACTAAAGAGGATCTTAGGGATAATGGTAGCATGATAAATGGGAATGAGGATATGGAGGTAGACATCACCATATCTGAGGTAGAAGCGAAACTCAAACAGCTTAATGGGACTAAATCGGGGGGCCCAGATAATCTTCATCCAAGAATATTAAAAGAATTGGCACAAGAAATTGCAAGCCCATTAGCAAGAATTTTTAATGAATCTGTAAACTCAGGGGTTGTACCGTATGATTGGAGAATTGCTAACATAGTTCCTATTTTTAAGAAAGGGAAAAAAAGTGATCCAAGTAATTATAGGCCTGTTAGTTTGACATCTGTAGTATGCAAGGTCTTGGAAAAAATTTTGAAGGAGAAGGTAGTTAAGGACATTGAAGTCAATGGTAAATGGGACAAATTACAACATGGTTTTACAAAAGGTAGATCGTGCCAAACCAACCTGATCTCCTTCTTTGAGAGAGTAACAGATTTTTTAGATAAAGGAAACGCAGTGGATCTAATTTACTTAGATTTTAGTAAGGCGTTTGATACTGTGCCACATGGGGAATTATTAGTTAAATTGGATAAGATGGGCATCAATAGGAAAATTGAAAGGTGGATAGGGAATTGGTTAAAGGGGAGACTACAACGGGTCCTACTGAAAGGTGAACTGTCAAGTTGGAGGGAGGTTACCAGTGGAGTTCCTCAAGGATCGGTTTTGGGACCAATCTTATTTAATCTTTTTATTACTGACCTGGGCACAAAAAGTGGGAATGTGCTAATAAAGTTTGCAGATGATACAAAGCTGGGAGGTATTGCTAATTTAGAGAAGGACAGGGATACCCTACAGGAGGATCTGGATGACCTTGTAAACTGGAGTAATAGGAATAGGATGAAATTTAATAGTGAGAAGTGTAAGGTCATGCATTTAGGGATTAATAACAAGAATTTTAGTTATAAGCTAGGGACGCATCAACTAGAAGTAACGGAGGAGGAAAAGGACCTTGGAGTATTGGTTGATCATAGGATGACTATGAGCTGCCAATGTGATATGGCTGTGAAAAAAGCTAATGTCATCTTGGGATGCATCAGGAGAGGTATTTCCAGTAGGGATAAGGAGGTTTTAGTACCATTATATAAGGCACTGGTGAGACCTCACCTGGAATACTGTGTGCAGTTCTGGTCTCCCATGTTTAAGAAGGATGAATTCAAACTGGAACAGGTACAGAGAAGGGCTACTAGGATGATCCGAGGAATGGAAAACTTGTCTTATGAAAGGAGACTCAGGGAGCTTGGCTTGTTTAGCCTAACTAAAAGAAGGTTGAGGGGAGATATGATTGCTCTCTATAAATATATCAGAGGGATAAATACCAGAGAGGGAGAGGAATTATTTAAACTCAGTACCAATGTGGACACAAGAACAAATGGATATAAACTGGCCACTAGGAAATTTAGATTAGAAATTAGACGAAGGTTTCTAACCATCAGAGGAGTGAAGTTTTGGAATAGCCTTCCGAGGGAAGTAGTGGGGACAAAAGATCTATCTTGCTTTAAGATTAAACTCGATAAGTTTATGGAGGAGATGGTATGATGGGATAACATGGTTTTGGTAATTAAATATTCATGGTAAATAGGCCCAATGGCCTGTGATGGGTTTTTAGATGGGGTAAGATCCAAGTTACCCGGGAAGGAATTTTCTGTAGTATCTGGCTGATGAATCTTGCCCATATGCTCAGGGTTTAGCTGATCGCCATATTTGGGGTCGGGAAGGAATTTTCCTCCAGGGCAGATTGGAAGGCCCTGGAGGTTTTTCGCCTTCCTCTGTAGCATGGGGCACGGGTCACTTGCTGGAGGATTCTCTGCTCCTTGAGGTCTTCAAACTACAATTTGGGGACTTCAATAGCACAGATATAGATGTGAGGTCTTTTTTAGGAGTGGTGGGTGAAATTCTGTGGCCTGCATTGTGCAGGAGGTCAGACTAGATGATCATAATGGTCCCTTCTGGCCTAAATATCTATGAATCTATAACAGCTGAAAGAGTGGTGTGTGCTCTGGCAAGTATAAAAATGGTATAACTTCAAAGTATGAGACTTCAAACAAAAATGAAAGGGTACCGAAAGAACACACAGATTAAACAAAGATTTAAAAAAAAAAAAAAAGGTAGCAGGAGCAAGAAAGTGGGGTGTGATCCAGGAGTAGTCGCTACCTCTAGTGCTAACTAGAGAAAGAACACCAGTAATAATGGAACTGGATAAGGCCTTAAAGTCAAGGGCAATGCCCTCTAATATCAAGATCAGGCCCAGTATTAACACGGTGTACTCTTTTTTTTGCCTCTCTCTGCACCGATGGACCAAGAGGAAGAATAAAAAGGCAATGTAGTCTCAGAAGAGCCATTTTCTAACATCTTCCCTTCTCCATAACCTTTACTCCTGTCTTCCTTACTTTTATACTCAGCTGCTGTGAAACTAATCTTGGCTCAAGGAAAAAACTCCAAAAAGAAAACAAGACAAGTCCCTCTTCATACATTGTGAAGAGTCTGAATGAAATAGAACCAGAAGTTGGATGCTATACTACTAGACAACTGCACCAAGGAAATGAAAATGATAGATCAAAAAGAACCTGTCGGTATGCAATGGTAAAGCACAACCACTGTAATTAAATTAATGCAAGATGGAAGCAACATGAAACAAATGAGGACATGTCACTAAATAGCAGCAGAAATGCATATAACACGGCACATGGATTATTATACAGAGTCTGTTTTATGATAGCAATACCCAGACTCATCTGGATGAAATCAAAATATGCAGAAGGATCCTGCTGTAGGTTCAAGCATCAATTGCTTTCCTGTCCACAAGAAAATAAGCACGTACCCCGGATTCATTTCCCAAAGCATGTGATATGCATTGCCGCTCCCCAAGTACTTGCCTGTGGAAAGTGGTTGTAAGGGCTTTAGAATTTTATCAAACAGCAAAGACTAAAACCCTGCTTTAAGCTGGAGGTAATGTTTTCAGGATGAATAATACTTTGGGAACCTCAGCCAAAAAGGTCTAACAATATGCATGGTGTAGCCAAAAGGCCTCTCTCTACTCTTCCTTATACCATAACCTGTTTGGCAACTTTTTGTCAAATTCACAATGAAGTATGAACTAAATTATCAGTTGGGGTGCTTCCAACAGATTTATTTTCATCTGCTCTTCCGGTAACCAGCCTGGCAAATCAACAAAATAATGACCATCTCATTTGACACAGATTGAGGGCATTGTTCCTTTGGTTGAGCAAACAGGGAGATGTCTACAGAGCTTCTTATGCTTTATTGAGAACTGAAACTTGCCTTACAGTGGTATTTGCTTTCGCAACAATAACGCCTGTGTGTGTGTCAACATGTCTCATTAAGTAATAACTCCTTCCAAAAAACTGATTTTATTTATAAAGTTGGTATGATTGAGGATTTCATTTTTGTTCGGTAAAGATGGGATTGTTCCAGTATTCAGAGGCAATGAGTCATTCCAAATTAAGGAAGAAAATATAATTTACTGTGGGATCACTGTATTGTTAAAAGCAGCTTGTGGTGAAAGCTTTTGGTGATGGAATCTTCAAAGAAGAGGGGGAAAAAGGTAGCCTCAAATCAAACACCTTTACAACAAACACCTTTACAACAAACCCTCTTGAATCTAAATATCAGTCAACCCCAAGCAAGTGTGCTTGTAAAGCATGAATGCCATCAGGACAAGGGGGCAGGAAGCATTATTTGACAAAGTCTCTAATGTAAAAGAAAATGCAGAAAGTTCAGCCAAAACCAACCTATTGCATTCCCCCTCCACCCCCCCGAGATCCCAAAGTTCACAATCATTATTTCCCTGTGAGGAGCAAGGACGTTCCCTCTGGTCTGTACTCACTGACTATGCCAAGGCAGTTACTAGGAATTCTGGGATAGTGTTTGTAAACACTATAACCATGTGCATGCAACCGCATGGAGAGTCGTCATCCTGATCTTAAACATGTACCCACCTGGTAAGTCGTTGCATCAGTGTTACTGCACTGAAGCCAAATCAGTATCCATTATTCTACTTATGGTGTCTCATGCCTCATTTGGAAGACGGACAGAACTCTGAGTTCTTAAGCATTATAAGGGGACAAGTCATTTTAATCTTAAGAACCAAAATGTAATAGTAAGTATAGTGTGTTTCATGTGCACAGTAAAGAATACATAGGCAAGGTTGCGGTAATTATCCTACTCTTACATGCCAATGAAAAATTCATGTTTAAACTTGAAGAGTCCTCTGGGATGTTTCTCTGGTGAAGCACAAGTTTTCAAAGTCTCATGCTAGTTTCTACAATGATGCAAGCTTAGTAGTGATATTATACAAGAAAGATACTTTTTCTTACAATTAGATTACATCAACTTAGTTATTTAGAAAACTTGAAGATGGCTGACCTGCATGTGTGGGAAAACTGTCTTGTTGAGCTCCTTATTAAAGCCCACTTTGTAAAGGTTTCAGAGGAACAGCCGTGTTAGTCTGTATTCGCAAAAAGAAAAGGAGTACTTGTGGCACCTTAGAGACTAACCAATTTATTTGAGCATGAGCTTTCGTGAGCTACAGCTCAGTCTCTAAGGTGCCACAAGTACCACTTTGTAAAGTTATCTAACACACTCATCTCCTCACTTTTTTTTTTTACCTCACACAAGAAGAGCACAGAATACTCTTCCCATGCACAGTAGACTTTTTGTAAACTCAGCCTCACTAGCTCACTCTTTTAGCTAGGCACCTTTGAAGTGCCCACCCAAACCCGAAGTGCTGTACTCACTGCCCTAATGTGCAAAATATGCTTTGATAGTAAAAATCCAGAACGATTTTCCAGTAAGTAGAGGTGTAAGACACTGCAGTTGAGAACTGGGAAAGCATTGATTTATATCTCATCATGGAAATTTTACTCATCGCTTTGCTCTTAAACCAAGGTCTACAAAGTAAATACACCTTCCATGCATTACATTTCTACGGTATCAGTATATGGAGGTGCCTTCTTAAAGCACATACTAATACACTTCTGAAAACTTTGAAATACCGTTTAAGGTACTTAATTTTAATTTCCTGCTAAACCTGAGCATATGACAGGCCTGCTACATTGCACACGGCAATGGAAATGAAATCATTTTTCTTTATATGTAAGATCAAGCTGAAGGCCCAATCCTGCAAACCATTACTCGTGTCTGGACTTTGCTGGGACTTCTGGCATGAGTAAAAACTATCGCATTAGGGAAGGTGGGCAGGATTGGGCCTTGCCACAAACCGCTACAACACAGCATCTGAATCTTTAACTCCGAATTCACATCCCTCTAGAACACTTTTCAAAAAGGCCCTGAAGTTTGCTTGATTGATAAGTTTTTGGAAAATGCATGGAAAGAAGTATGTGCCAGACTTTGAAAGGAACAAATCTAGATGTTGCCTCTTAAGAGCCAAGTCTATGTTAAAGAATTGTATGTTAAAGGGGACTTTAAAGCATCACACTTAAGTGCATTTTACCAGTTTAAAGTTTAAAATTTTTCATTACGAGTGATTGGTTAGGTTTTCTTCGTCTTTTAAATCAGTGCAGTTTTTTAAAATGTGAGCCAAACTAAGCATCTCTTCTCTTCCACCTTTAAAAACTGAGTTCAGGTTATTTGGAAGGTCTTGAAACAAATCAAAACTTTAAGAAACTTTTATTTCCTCTCCCCTCCTTCACTTGCCTACCCTCGCACCACAGGACACATGTCTAATCTTTTGAAACTGAACAACCCTTTATTTCCAGTCAGCGGGTCATTGATTACCCTTGGGATTAGCCCAGTTGATATTTCAAGTTCATATTCTCATTACTTGACCTCAGATGTCTGTATGCATTGAGCAATTCCCTGGGACTATGGTAACTGACTTAAAGTCATTTTTCTGATATCCAATCTCTTACCCCATCTCCATCCACATGGGCACTGAGAAGACCATTACTCGTGGTACTTTCTAGTTCTATGTGTGTGCAGTATACTGGGCAAGTTAAATATGCACTCACTGATAATCTGAAAAACATACTAAATCAAGCCACAATAGTTTGTTCAGTTCTCACCAAACATTCAGTATATAAAAGGACATTTCTTCCAGAAGCAAGTTAAATGGATAGATGGGTGTTTGCTGAGTTCAGGATCAGAATAATGCTGAAAATGATTGATGCACATAATTCCTATTTGGCTGACAGCCATGATGCAGTCATATGCTTTATCTCTGGTTCAGACTACAGTCTTTTATTTCCCTTTCCCTTTTGAATCATAGTACATCCCACTCCATCTCAGAATCAGCGGATCAAGCACACAGCCTTTCTAAATGATGTCACAACACTGATCGCTGGCAGAGTGCCTTGACAACAAATTGGAGAGCTGGACTACGTAAATACTGTATACTATTTGGCGAAATCGCTTGTGGTTGTGTTCTGCAGCACAGTTTCCAAGATAACCACCAACTTTACTTGAAACTTGGCACCTTTATTCTACCACTTGTGGGTTCCAATTGTAAATCTGGCTTGCAAGAAGTTTCGCTGCTGCTGGCTTTACTGTACTACCACACTTAAAGCTACTGTGTGGCAGTCAAATAAGAGCGGAAGAGGGTTAGTTTGATAAGCCAGAATTTGAGCTCATCCAAAGTTTCAGCTTGAAAAAATACGTGTTTTAATGAGAGATCCTCTTTGCTTTTGGAAAAACAAAAAAGTATACCACTTAGCGTTTAACTGAACAAATTATTTAAAGTGACTATTTAGGCACTCTATTAGAAAACCACTGCACTGCCTTTTAAACAAAAATAATTTAGAAGAAATCAAACATGAAACTTTCCTCATAGCTCCCAGAACGTTTTGGTAATGTTAGCACTACCAGTAAAACATGCATTGAAAATCTGAGCACGTTTATTTTGAAACATGCTTTGTTTTTAGGACCACTTAGATGTCACTAATATTTGTAAATGATCAGGTAGGGGGATAAGTCCCAGGAGTGCAAGGAGCTGTAGTATGTCTTACGATGACTGCTCAGATTAAGTGAAAATGGCCCCTTCTAGTTGTGGCAGCTAAAAATTCCAGCTCTGCAGGTAGGAGAGTAATTCTGAAAGTGCCCTGAGTCATCACACTGAAACCAGACATTTATGGCTACCTATTTCTGTTACCTAATGCAGTACCAGTGACAACGAGAGATCTTGGAAATCTGTCTGTCATAACAGTGCCTCAGAAGGCACACGTTCCTTGTTCTTTAAACAATGTTGACATGCCAAAGTCTAGGACCATGCGCACTATATCAAAACAATATCAGTTCCCCTGGCTCTTGGCCAAGAACCAATAAAATGCCAAAGTCCTAGTTCAAAAATCTTACTACTAACAACAATTTGGCAGATTTATTAATCTACGTAACAAAAATGCCTCCCTTCCCTCCCACCTCTTCTTGCCAATATTTATTAATGGTTAGTTCAGTATGTGAAAGCTTCTAAAATGGGAAACACACACAACTAATCTCAGAGGTCCTTGGAACCATTGAGCTAATTCTGAGGAACTCTTCTCCAACCAAATTGTTTTCCACTGAAAGATTGTTCACATACAACAAAGAACAAGAAAATAGAGAACTAATTCAACAAACTAGTCACTAAATTTCCCCCAGCCTAGCTGCTGGATTTAAACTTTTGTATGGATTTCTCTGACAGGATTTCTTTGGTACTACACTATATTTCCTGGTTTCAGAGTAGCAGCCGTGTTAGTCTGTATTCGCAAAAAGAAAAGTACTTGTGGCACCTTAGAGACTAACCAATTTTTCCTGAGCAACTAAGGAAGTGTGTCAATGTATTGCCCATTGGAGAACTATTTGGCTCCAAATTCTTACCTTTTACTTGTTCTACAGGAAAGCAACAGTGCAAACAACAGCATAAACTGTATGATACACATAAATAGTACCTGTATGTAGCTTATGCGTATATAGTGGACTACACAAAATAATGGGAAAAGCTTTATTTGCTTGACGGAGTAGGAATAAATCCAACTGTCTCAACTCAGATTTATCAAGACTCTATGGATATTAAATGTTTAATTTTGTTCAATCCTTTGAAAATTAGATACTTTAGTAATAGAGAAGTGAAGGGAAATGATCCACAACGGGGTAGAAAGCTTTCAAGGAGAGAAGAGAACACATTAAAATATTACAAGTCTGAGAAATGAAGAGCTGAAAGGAAGTGTTTCTTTATGACATTAGATGGGTTATACATACAATGTGATTTACAAATAGTAATGTATAAACAACTAAATGGGTTGTAACCTGTTTGTTTGTTTATTGGGTGGAATGTGTTATGTAAGATGGGGAAATACCCACTAAAAAAATAAAATCATCATTATAAGCAGCCATAAGGACTGGCCAATGAACTGTGCTTATCTTCTGGAGACATGAGTAAAGTGTTCCTTTAATCTGCAAAAGCAGCTCATCTGATGGACACTCAATGTTTAAAGCAAATTTGCCTAACTCCTCAAAAGATAAGTAGAAGAATGATTTACAAGTGAAATGTTCAACAAATAGTTTTTGGGGTGCAATTTAAAAAGGTTGTGTATGCTTTGTGGTGTGGGTTTCTTCACCTTTTGATAATCCACATCACCTTCTAACTGAAACTTATTCATGACTCTTGACAGTTAACACCTCTCTGCTGAATTTCTTTTACAAACATGCCCTATTTTGCAATTCACAGCCTCCAATACAAGTGTCATCATGGAATACACATGCAAATACACAAATGAATATACATGTTATCCCTTCCACTGCAGTAAGTCAACCTGCCATTATAATGCAAATATAATGGCCTCATTAGCCAGTAAAAAACACCCACTTACCTGCTTTTACTGAGGCTAATGACTCCTCAATTCTGAAATTCCTACATTTCTGGTTTTAAAGATAAATTATACAACCACACTGCTATTCACTGTTCCTTTTCTCAGTTGCTTATCATGTAGTTCTATCACAGTGTTCATTTGCATACTCTCCATCATGGAAAAAAATCTCATAATGAGACCTTTGGTTGAAACATTTCAGTGGAAGCCTACTATACCACATCACTTTTCTCCCCCACTTCACACTTTGAAAAGGAAAACAGCTAAGCAGAACAAGGACTAGCTGAATTTCCAAGAATCAAAGAGCAAACAAAAAAGCCTCATTTTTACCAAGGGTATGAAAATGACTGCAACAGCTGGAAGAATGGTTTAATGCTAATAAAAACACAACATCAGGATACAGTGATGTCAGATCTGAAAATCATATGTTTTGGATTTTTTCCTATCAGACTGTAGGTGCATGCCTTACCTGGCTAAAGACATTTTTAATCTAATGTACAGTAGAAAGCATTTTTTCTTAGTCACATTGTGTAAGTTGCCTAGATCACAGGATTTAACAAGGATGACAAAAATCATAAAGAAAAAGGAAGGCCTTGTTACAAATCTCTTCTCCATTTCTCTCTTTCTCCTCTAGGATTGGGTTTTATTTCCTTCAGCGCCCCTGACCTTGTAGTCCTCAAACTCCACAATCCTCTTCTCCCCCACCACCACCTTCTCCCCCTTTGACTGCGCCTGCCTTTGTGTCTGTCTGTCACTCACCAGCAAACCAAATGAAAGCTGATTCATGAGAAGCACAAAGCCAGAAAACACACTTTCCACGTACAAATTCTCTCACAGATATTTCCCCAAACTAGCCAGAACGCCCAGGCTGTGGGCACCGGATCTATCTTTATCAGAAAGAAAAGACGTTTTTTTTGTCCAAAGAAACTATTCCTCTCCTCCTCCCCCCGTTCTTCCCCATAGCACCAGGCACCCCTTTTGCATTCAATAAACCAACAATAAATGAAAGCTAGATGCAGAAAATCCCACCAGCTATCACATTCAATCGGAAAAATCCTCCTGAAGTGGAAAAAGAAAACAGGCATCCACCGCAGTTTTAAAACACCTCTTGGGGCTCTTTAAAGAACACAATAAAATACAGTGACAGACACGGCGCAGGAAAAGAAGGAAACCCACCAAAAGGGAGGAAAGTGGGACAACAGCAACAACTGTTCATAAGAATCATGAAGTCTTTTAAAAAAAAATGATGAGCACACTTCCCTGCATTACAAAAATAAATAAATACACCAGCCAGCCCGAGATGCTGAGAGGAGCTGAAAAGCAAAGTTTGGGGTGAGAGCAGCAGCCCAACCCACCGGAGGAAAGCCACCAGCTCACTAGTTTTTAAACATTTTTAAAACTATATTTGTCAGCCATGTTGGAGAAGCTTCAGAAAAAAATTTCGTTCCCCTCTTTCTACTTGTAGATCAGGCAGCGGAGCCCGGCATCCCAGCCCCCAGCAGCACGCTAGCCAAGCCCCGCTGAAGGAAAGGGAGAGTTTCGTGGCATTAAGATAACCGCTCTGACCTCTTTATGTCCCTCAGCCTTGCAGCAATCCAGCAAATGCAGCCTGCTCCCCTTGCTAACAAATCCTAAAGGGCAGCCATCTTGCTTCCTTCTGCTCCTTTACGAAAGCAACCCGAGCCTCCACATCAATATTCATAAGGCCCCTTTGACGTCTGTTCTCATCACTTGGTGAAGCCCCAGTGTGGCTGTTCTCCGGCTCCCGGCAGCGGGCGTGACTCGCATGTGAACTGGCTCCACCGCGCCGTGGGTGCTGCTGCGGCACTACACCTCCGGGCTCGCTCGGGCGCTATAAATCCCTCCTGAGGCTTCCCACACAAAGCCTGGCAATGTTTTGGGGGCTGTACATGGACGAGCAGGGCAGGACAGGGCTGCCCTAAAGCTATGGAGTGGAATCCAAAAAGAGAAGGGCCTGGATGGTTTGCCTTATGGGTGTGCGTGTGTGTTTTTTGTTGTTGTTGATTCCCCTGTGCATTGACAGTCCCTTTCCAACCCAGTGCAGCCGGAGGAGCCGGCACTCCTGCCCTGTGCTAGGGATCGCGCCCTGCTCCCCATGCCTTATTTGGCACCCTTATGACACCCCCCCCCCAGTTGTCACCCTCCTCCACTGCCTGCAGCCTAGGTGGGAGGAGTGCTTAGCTGCTCCCCCATCTCCGGTGTTAGCTCCTGCTCCTGTCCCTTCTCCCTGGATGACAGGAGGTGGCCGCCCCAGCTTACTCCCCCATCCATCCCTGTGGCTACTACTTTGACTGCCGCGGCTGGGCCATTGCCAGAGCCCCCACCAGGAAACAGCAACAGCGGTCACGGGTAGGGACTCCACTGCTGCCATGGCTTCCACCTCTACCACACTCAAGGGAGCTCCTCAGCCAGAAGAAAGGGCCAGGGGAAGAAGAAAGGCAAGAGCCCTGCCTGGAAGGTGAAGCCCCCCATGGCAGGGACCGCTTCCCCCACCACGGCCCTGCTATCGGCCACGGCTTCCCTTCCCCCTGCTATTCCCTCCACCAGCTCTGGGGGCACCTAACCCCCAACCCCCAGAGTGTACGCCGAGGTGGCCAGTCCTTCCGCCCACCGCCCTGTCATCTGCACCTGCCACCTCCCCTAGTTCCATCTCTGGTGGCCGGGGCCCTTTTCCCACCCTGACCAGGCAGCATGGTGTCTGTTGCCTCCGGATGTCCGCCTTGTCCCACGTGGAGACCTACATGTGGACATTGGCGTGGGTGGTGGGGCCCACGGCCATTGTGGCAACTTCCAAGATGTACAGGAAGGTTGTCTTCTTCCTGTCATTGGAAGGCACTGCCCAGGAGGCTGTGGAGAAGGGCCTTGCGATGGAGGGCATCTGTGTTCCTCTTGAGCCCCTGAAGGACCTAAGCATCTGGGTGGTTTTCACCCCTTAGTGCTGCCCTATTGCCCGTCCTCTCTACCTTGGGGAAGTCTTTATCTGTCATCAGCCCTCTCCCGTTGGGTTGCAAGGATCCCGCCCTCCTCCACATTCTCTCATTCCGCCAGCAGGTGCAAATCCAGCTGCCGCCAGCGGTGTGTGACTGAGAGGAACTCGAGGGATCCTTCCTGGTGCCCCATCAGGGGGCCCAGTACCTGGTATATTATTCCTCAGGGGAGCCCGAGGTTTCCTCTGCCAGGCAACGGGGCACGTCTGGAGCCCACCATGGAGGGGTTCTGGGGACCCCCAAGATCTGGGAGGGCACCGGCCCCATTACCGCCTGCAACCCTGACTGCCTGATCTCCTTAACCACCCCTCCTCCTCCTTCGCCCATTGCCGCTTCCACTCGGGCCCCGGCGATAGCCCCCCTATTGCACTCAGATGAGCAGTTGGGCCCACCACCACTGTGCATAGTTGGGTAGGGCCTGTGGAAGAGAAGGCAGCAGAGCTGTCACCATGCTCGGGAGAGGGCCCGCCCCTGGGGGAGATTCCCCTTCCCCTTGTTGTCCCGCCCTTGCCTCCCAGACTTTGCCCCCTGGACCCATCCACACTGGTCAAACCTCCACTACCACATTGGGGAGCGGGGCGCTTGTCCAAGGGAAGTGCGACAAGTGGGAAGTGCAGGCTCAGCACCTCCCACTTGGTATGGAAGGGGAGGAGGCCCCCCGTAAGACCATGAAGGGTGCCGCCGCCGCTGAGCCTTCAGCCATGCCCCGTGAGCGAGCCCAGTGGGTGGAGCCAGCTGATCAGACCATGGCAGTAACGCCATCCTGTCAGAGTCCTTCCCTGAGGAGTCCTCAAAGTGAGCCCCCCACCCCTTTGTCATCTGTGCCCCCCATCGGTGCCACGGTAGATGTTGCCTCGGTTGCTGACAGGGTGGACTCTGTGGCAGAGGATGGGGACTTTAGCTCCATCTCTGAGGAGATTGAGGCGCTGGGTCTGATCCCAGTCACCCATGGGGAGGATGACCATCTGCCAGTGGGCCTGAGTTTGGACAATGATTTTATCGTGCTGCCCTGTCCTACCCTCTCTCTCCCCTTTCCCAGGCTGCTGCCCCCACTGTTGCCTGTGGGGTGCCCCAGGTCTCCTCCACCTGCCTGGCCGCAGACGGCACCCCACGTGAGGCCACCAAGCCCATTGCCTGGCCACTGCAGACATCCTCAGGGAAATTGTTGACCATCACTCCCTGGTGAACTCCTGGTGTGACCACCACCTGGATGTTGAATCCACCTTCACTGATATCCGGGTGGAGGTTGATTGGTCGCACTACTCCTTGTTGGACAGCATTTATTTATCTCATTTCCACCTTTTGCAGGCCAACTCCACAGCATCCAGCCATCCCCACAGCATCCAGCCATCCCCATTTTCAGACCACCATTTCGTGACTGTGACAGCCTCTCTCACCATGGAGAAGCCGGGGCTGGCCTACTGGCATTTTAATAACAGCTTGCTGGAGGACGTGGGCTGTGCCACATCCTTCCAGGAGTTCTGGCTGGCCTGGTGAGGGCAGAGGTGTGCCTTTCCCTTGGCACAGTCCTGGCGGGATGTGGGGAAGATCCGCTCCCGGTTCTTCTGTCGTGACTACAGCCCGGGGGCCAGCTTGCAGAGGGATGTGGTTATAGAGCAGCTGTAGCAGGAGGTCTTAGAGATGGAGAGGCGTCTGGCTGTCAGCCCTGGAAATCTATCCCTCTGCGGAGCATGCCAGGAGAAGCAGGAGGAGCTCCGGGCTCTTGAGGACCATTGGGCTTGGGGTGCTTTTGTTCAATCCTGCATCTGTCTCCTTCGGGAGATGGATTGCGGCTCCCGCTTCTTTTATGCCCTAGAGAAAAAGAGAGGGGCTAAGAAGCATGTCACCTGCTTTTTGGTAGAGGACCACACCCCTCTCCTGGATCCAGTGGAGATGCATGGAAGAGCCAGGGCCTTCTACACCAGCCTTTTCTCCCTGGATCCGACCGACGCCGATGCCTACAGGGTGCTCTGGTACAGATTCCCAATGGTCAGCTCAGGAAAACAGGACCAGCTTGGCTCTCACTCTGGTCACGTTCTCAGCAGTGCTGCATCTCATGCCCAGTAACATGGGTGGCTTATCGTATAGGCTGGGGAAGGCTGTGCCTCCCCAAACAGCCTGGCATGGCCCTGCCCCCGCTCCTCCCCGAAGCCCTGCTTGCCTTTTCCCCTTGGCCCCAGCCCAGGCAACTGCTCCTCTTCAGGGAAGCAGTGTGCTGGGGCTGGGTCTAGGGCTAGGGTGGCCGGGACTTGGGGTGTCTGGGGCCGCCCAGCACTGGGAGGCCCTGGGCCCTGGGGTGGGGCTGCACTGCCCAGCGCTCTAGGCGGGGGAGCTGGAAGCTCTGGGGCTGCTTACCCTGTGCTTTGGGGGGGACCAGTGGGGACCGCCTGCCTGCTCTGGGCTCATAGGATGAGGGAGCTGGCAGCCACGGGGAGGGGGGCTCCGGCGGGGGGAAGAGAGCGGGTCCTTGGGTGTGGGGGAGCCAGCCGGGGGCTAACCTCCCTCAGCCAACAGTTCTTCTAATGTTCATCAACTAATAAGTCACCGGGCATGGTGACCGAATCCTTAGGGAGAGGAGTGCTTCCCCTGTCATATGGGCGAGCTGTGCTTGCCTTGCTACCAAACAAGGGAGACCTCCGTGGCCTTAGGAAATGGTGTCCAATCTCACTCCTCAGTATGGACTACAAGGTCGTAGCAAAGGCCATCTTGCAGCGCTGGGATCCATGCTGGTGGAGGGGTTCACTATGACCAGACCTACACTGTCCTAGGCTGTACCATCTTTGATAACCTTTATCTGGTCCGGGACCTCGGTAATAGGGATTGTCTGTCATTTGCCTTCCTGTCCTTGGACAAGGAGAAGAGTGAACCACGGATATCTCCTGGGCACTCTGTGGGCATTTGGCTTCACACCCCAATTTGTGGGTTTTCTACAGGTGCTATATGCTTCCGTGGAGTGTCTGGTCAAGCTCAACTGGACCCTGACCAAACCTGTCAGCTTCAGGCGAGGGGGTGCATCAAGGCTGAGTGCAGTCAGGCCAGCTGTATACTCTGAACACTGAGTCTTCCCCTGGACGAGGAAGGACAGAGCCTGGGCTGCCTTCACAGTCAGGTCCATGTCTTCCGTGTCCAGGCCCTGCAGAGACTACTTTACAGTACAGGTGGTCCAACGTGAAGCATGTTGGCATATGCCTTCCTCTGCCCCCTCCAAGGGCTCCAATATAACCAGCAGCTCTCTTTTACTTCATCCAAACGGTTTTCCATGATACCTCTCCAAGCTGCTGGTCTTCTACCAGGACCTCCTCCAGACCTGGAAGCTGGTCTCAGCGATCAGCTCCCTGGTGGTCACCGAGGGGGTAGATATCCTCATAGAGCCCCTGCCACACAACCCTCTGCTTGGTGTGCAGGTGGTGGAGTCCCCCTCGGTGCGCCATAGGTTCGTCCCTGGCAGGAGCCACCAGAATCAGAGACCTCCTGGCACTTGGTTGGTGGATGGGGCACTACACCCCTCATACTCACCAGCGTGTACTCCAGGAGGTGAGGGCAGCCTTACCGTCTGCCTCTCTGGCTTTTGTTTAGTGGATCTGTGGGAGGGTGTTCCCTGCCTGGCCTGCACCCATGGCCCTCCGGACCTTTTTATTGGGCCCCTGCCCTACGAGTCCCCCTCTCTCCCAGCCTCCTCCTCCCTTTAACCCGAGCCGGCTATGCAATTTGTAGCTGATTCACTTCCAAACTGCACCAAGGACACATTTGTACACGCTCATGCTCCACACTTTTCATTTCCTCACCCTTGTGTCCCAAGTGGCGGGACCTTTTGCTATCTATTAAAACCAAGCACTCTGCCCATGCTTGTGACCAATGGGTGCTGGAAGAGAATTGCTTGTGGAAATTTGGGGGAGGGATCTCTTGCTGAGCTGAGCTGAGGATGGCAAGGAGTTGTGAAAGTGGGATAATCCTAATTAAAGCGTGAGTATATAGCCTGATCTAGAATGCCAATAGAAGAAAATTTTTCTGGGGCAAGTGATGTGCCCTTTTTGAGTGCCAGAAGGGAGCTGACACAGGACTTTCTCCACAGTCATTGCCACAGTGAAGCTGCAGTGCAGCAGAGTGAACAAAACATTAAACACTACCACCACCACCAAAAAAAAACCTACCCCATGGCGAACTATCCAGGCCCTTGTCTTTAGGGCAGCCCTGCCCTAGTCCTGTTCGTCCATTGTACAGCCCCCAAAATATTGCCAGATGAAAACAGACGTCAAAGTGCCTTATGAATGTTGATGTGGTTGGTTCTCAACCTTTAAAAGTCATTGAGTCATCATTTCCCCCCCCACACTATCCAATGCCCACCTACTGTTTATCTGGCTATGTGAGCTGCAGGGAGAGCATAACAGTCACCTTCCACAAAACAGAACTTTAACTTCTTTCTCTGACTTTCTCCTTAAACATTTTATGACCATAATAATGGATAATATGGTACCTAGCCTCTTCAACAAAACATCCTGTGTTCTCAGCATTTCAGTCCATGTGCTGAAGCAATGGATCTGGAGATAATTAAAAAACAGAGAACACTAGACATCCAGCAACATGGGCTAGATAAACAGCCACTTTCACGCATCTCTAAAATGTGTAACTGGGTTACACAAGTGACTTTGGTTGTTTTGTGACTGAGACTCACTATAGCACTCTAAAACAATAACTTTATTTTTCTTTGCTAGAGGAAATGATTCCATGTGCACTGACAGCTTGAGTCTTGGAGCCAAATTCTGCTTTTGGTTATACTTGTGCAATCCCACTTACATCAATGGGCTTCTATCTGAGTAATCAAAAATGGAATTTGGCCCTTGAGTATTTTATTTTTTAAATAGTAAGTCATTGATTACTTCAGGGCTCAATCCTGCAAACACATATGTGTGTAAGCAACTTTACTCACATGAACAATCCCACTGAGCTCATGCCACAAACAAAACTTGGACTCCATGTGAGTAGTTACTTATATTTGTACGTGATGATTGCAGTCAGGCCCTTAGTGTTCATACTATAGAGGCCCAGCTTTCAAATAGACATCTAGATCCTCAGGTTGGCTACTCAATATCCAGTGCAGGACTCAAAGGAAAGGAAAGGAAAGCCACCTTTGCACCCTTTATCTTGGGGCCTCAGGGTTGCTCTAACCCATCCTGGCTAATGATGGTCCCTAAGGATTGCTGGAGTGAAGCAGTATTCTTGGCCAAGCCCTCTCATATCCAGAGGTGCTTACTACACTGGTGAGAACAGAAAGGGGTGGCTTAGAGCCAGCTATGGTAGACAGTAAGCCCTTATCTGTCCTGCTAGGCTATGAACATGGAAAAATACAAAGGAAATGTATCAGGACAGAAGATCTGGCTCAGTAATTTCAGTGAAGAGCAATTTAGAGGTTATTTTGGCAATAAATTATTACATCACAAACCATTTTATTGCATGTTCTCTGGGGACCGGAACACGCACAGAAGGGGGTTGCCTCTCACCCATAGTGCACCACATGTTCATGGGGAACCTGGTGCCAAATCATTCATAGACAACGTGATTCTGGGTCAGGGTTTCATATGTAGCAGAGCAGTTACCTCACTGTGATCTGTTGAAAGCCAGCCCTTGCCACGAGCTCATTGCTTGGTACTTTGACGGATTTTTAAAAACATTTCTGCAATGTGAAAATCTATGTAGTGAAAGGTTTCCCTTACTTAAAAAAAGAAGAAAAAAGAAAAGAATAATGAAGAAAGATTTCTTCTTAATAACAAGGAGGGACGTGGTCCAATGTATCACCATTTTTGTTCTGTGTTTATACAGCACCTAGCACCATGGGACCCTGGTCCATGACTGGGGCTTCCAAGCAGTATGATGATGATAGTAATCATACTGAAATGGTTTGTTTAAACAATGTCAGAACAGTATGTCAGTCTCATTTTAAAAGTTCTTTTTTAAAACCAGAACCAGAAAAAAAGAAAAGAAAAGAAAAAGCTAGGAATTCTTAGTTCTGTGTGGTATGAAAAGAAAATTTTCTGTACAGTGAGATCTTCTTGTTTTCAAAGCCTGGACCCAATTCTCCTCTCACACTGATTTTATAGTGGTGTGAGATAATTAACTTCAGTCGAGTTTCACACAGTTTAAACTGATGTTTGTGATATCAGAATGAGGCTCTCTGCAGACTAGTTTATCTGAAGATAAGAAGTTTTTTATTTTGTTTGCCAGCAGTTTTTGTCCTTTCGCTTCAGGCTGCAGTTGCCTAGCATCTACCAGGCTTTCACCAGTATTTCAAGCTGTTTAAATTCTACACATTTAATAAAACAAAGAGATTTCCCCCTTCCTGTTATCTTTATGAGACAAATGATATAAAGAAGAGAACTATCTGACAGGCTACAGGCTAGCTGGTGAACACTGGTGTCACTGCATTGAATTCAATGGAGCTAAGCTGATTTTATACCAGCTGAGGCTCTAGGCCTATATCTTTTGTATCTCCTCAGTTTGCCTAATGAAGATACAACATTTACATGTTTAAATTAGGGAGGCAAGATGGGTGAGGTAATATCTTTTGTTGGACCAACTTCTGTTGGTGAGAGAGGCAAGCTTTTGAGCTTACACAGAGCTCTTCTTCAGGCATTTCTATCTGCATTGTTCTTTGGTGTTTGCATTGTGTTTGGTAAAGTGATCCTTAAGGTCACCCCTTTTTCATTTCATCTTTGAAATCTCTCCCCACCTCCTTCTACATCCTTCTCTGTTGTAACAGGTGGTTCTTGTCAGCCTGAAATCTTCTCTGGCTTGCACCCAGCTTGGAAACAAGCCTGGCCTTTCTTGCCAACTCTCCCACCCCTTACTTCCACCATGACATTTGTTGATTTAAAAAAGGAGAACACACCCCCTCTTTTTCTCCACACTAGCAAGCCACTGCAAACATGGATAACTTGAGGTTTACAAAGAAAACAGCAGGTTCTGTATAACGAATTTGGATTTATTTTTCTGTCTATGCAGTTAGGGCAAAAGAAAAGCAAAAGACAAGGCAGACATGACTCCCAAAGTTAGTTGCACTAAATGGGTGCATTCTTAAAATGCTTCCTCTTATAGGTGTGGTTAACTGCTTTTGCTCTTTTTTTTATTTGTGTGTGTGTGTGTAAAAGATAATTTACTGCTGTAACAACAGTCTGTTATAATCAAGTTCCTCACAGACTTGATAAAGCCAGGATCAGCACTTCTGATGAAACAGCAGCACTTTCTTTCTCCACAAAATGTAACCCACACTTACAACAGTATCCTCTGCTCAGTTCTGCTGTTCTAAACTACCTTAGCTGCAGGCCTCCTGGCTGACCCAGTGCCCCTGTCACATATTGATAGCAGCTATCTTTTGGCTTTCAGATCTACTGCTGTCCATTACACATGCAGCTGTCAAGTGCAGCTTGCTTTACAATGCAAATCTCCTGACTTCTATTAGCAGCCTAATAGGAGGCACATAGAGCCAAAATTCTCTCCTGGAGTAGTTCCATTGACTTCAATGGATTTACACAATCAGAAAATCTGACCCATGTGCCTGGACCTATCTCCGTTTATAAAATGGGGAAAATGCTTCAATTAAAATGCTCAGATACCATGGTGATGGTTGACCTTTTGAAAACCTAACTAGATAGGAAGGAAAAACAAAACAAAGTCACAACTGGTAGCCAGTTCCTAGACTTGAAAATTAAAATTGAAATCATGATGCAATGTATTTGCATTCATTCCTAGCTTCCAGATGCTGATTCCTGAAAAACAAGAGACTAAAACATATGCCACATATTTGTGGGAAAAGTGACCTCTGTACAGTACATCAGTAATTGTTGTGAAGGATGCCAGACCTGCTTGTTTCTTTTGTCTGATGGCAGCAGTGCTTGCAGAGTTAAAGAGCATGTTAAACTCAGCAGGAATGCTGGAGGTCTCGGAAAAGTTATTTTTAAAGAAAACAATCCCTCCTCATTAAACTTTTACAGTTTGGGCTTAAAGTTCTAGCCTGAACTTATAAAAAAAATTGTCATGAATATTTTTCAAACAGGGCATTTTTTTTTTTTTAAAAAGGACACCCAACTTTACTAGGTCCTGAAATTTACTTAGCTCAAAAGTTGTTTGTTCCGCCTTTCTTTAGGCCTATCTTTTGATCCATCTTTTTCTTCTAATCAATTGATCCTTGCAGTTGTGAGAAATGCAAATGATTAAATATATGGCTTCTTGTGAATCCTACAGAAAAAGCAGTATCTATGCATACACTGTTGTAGTGGTTAGGAACATCTTCTGCTTATTTTAGGACATAATGAATTGGACAATGTGACTTTTCAGAAAAAAATGTGGTCTCACAGCCAGAGCACAGGACTGGAAACTAGAAAGTTCTGCGGCCTATTGTGGCACTGAGATTTAATAATTCTGTGGCCTTGGGCAAGTAATTTTAGGGTAGCATTTTAAAACTGTGTGCTGAATTGTGAGTGTGTTTGCATAGTTTGGACAAGCTGCTACCATAGTTATATGTGCAAACTGGATAACCGCATGCACAGAAGATCAATTAGAAGCATTACTGACCATTTGCATATCTGATTATGACATTTGCCTTTACAATTGAAGTAATCACAGGTACATAGTAGGTGAATAAGTGTGACCTAGTAAATGGTGCACTAAACAGGGATGTGAGATGCCTGTCTTCTATTCTCAGCTCTGCTGCTGGCTGAACTTGGGAAAGTCTCTCTTTTTGTGGCTCAGTTTTCCCATCAGTAAAATGGCGGTAATGATACTGCCCTGCTTTGAGATTTACTGATGAAAGGTGTTCTATAAGTGCTAGATAGTATTATTTATAAATCTCTGATCCAGCCCTCAGTTCCCTTCTCATTTCTATCATTTTATGAATGGCAAAGTTTGTGAAGGATGTCAAAGCCGTTTGACAGAGATCCAAATTGCGAGTCATAGCCCAAAGTTTCCAGGGCACTTCCAAAGCATCAGTGAGCAAACTAGGCTCAAATTCATTGAAGGGATGCTATCACAGGGAGGTTGGCACCAGTAAATGAATTAGATCCAGTGCCCAGGAGAGATGCTCCCATGTCTTCAGTTAAGAGGATGAAGTTATAAAGGATCATGGAGAGACCTAGGCAAAGGGAGTCTAGTGAGTCAAAGCAGACTGGTTCGGTCAGGGGCAAGTACAAGCTGCCTGAGAACAGGAGGAAGTTCTGGAAGGAGGCAGAAAGCATTTCCTGGGGGAAGGATGAAAGCAAGAAAAGCAACAAGAAATGAAGAGCCCGGGTTGAAGGTGGCAGTGGCAACAGCAGCAGAAGGTGTTACCTGCTGGCTCTGAGCTGGAGAACTGGACTCCAGGTTTGGAGAGGGCTGAAGACCTGCGAGCAAATAAGGGTCTTACCCACAGACATCTCTAGAGGTGAGAAGCTGAATCCTGAGGAACAGTACCAGGGCCATGGGGCGCAAGGGATGTTCCCCCTGTAAAGATGATCTCTCAGCAGAGAGGCTGTGAAGAGCAGAATTTCACTGCAGCTGGAAAGTCTGGGGTGGCTGTCCTGGCAAAAGGATGGAAGGGGATGGACAAGGAGACTAGGGGTGGGGGAAGCCGGTGGGAATGCACTCCCAGCAGAGAAGATGGGGTGTTTCCCACTGGGAAGAGTGAGGTTTTAAGGACTACGTGCCCTGGAGGTAATAGGGACTATCTTTTGGGACTCTTGTTATGGGTTGATCTGCATATGTTTTGTAGTAAAGTGGCTCCCAGGAGGGGTATTATTCAAGCAAGAGAGTCTGTGTAGAATCCTGGGGTTACCTGTAAAAGGAAACTGAGACAGACAGGCTTGTCATGCTGTGGACTGCAGCAGGAGGGTGCTCCAGGTGGGTCCTAGTGAATCTGTTTGTTACTTATGTAGGAGAAGATAATGAGTTATATGATGTGAATTCTTTGTCACACTGTACCCTATGTTAATGTAAAACATGGCTTATTTTAACTGTATACAGAATGCAAGACCAAATTCTGCCCTTTTTAAATTTCAGTGCAAACCTCTTTGACTCCATTGAAGTTGCACACGATTTATGTCAAAACAGAATTTTATTCATTATATTTATACCCTTATTCAGCCTATGGTCATTGTTGTGTTCATGAGTCCATTAATGTGTTATTTAGAATAATAAAGAGTTGCGGGGGAAGGGGGGAAGAGGAGTACATTAACCAGAAAATACTCATATTCTATCTCACCTAACAGGGGTGCTGGAGTAATTTGTATAGTGGGGGTGCTGAAAGCCATTGAACCAAACTGTAAATCCTGTATATGATGGAAACCACTTTAAACCAGTGCGTGTGGCAGCAACCCAGCACCCTGAGTTCCAGCACTTATGTCACCTAATCATTTTATTCCCTATAATCTAGAAAATTAGCAAATACAAATCAGCAGGCCTTTACATTCTCACACTCCCCTTTATCTTTCTCTTTTACTCAGCGGGTATATCTACACTGCAGCTGAAGGTGACTACCCATGCTCAAGGCCTGAGTTAGGGGGTGCTGGGCTTGGGCGGTGCCGGGCTTGGGGTGCGGTCGTTGTTAGTGACAAAAGGGAAAACAGAATGTTTGGAGTAAAATGTTTCAGGTATTCCGTATGTGGATTCATTTTTCACTAACCTCCTAGAATGTTCTGGACCTTTGTAGAATCTCATGGAACCTTCCAGACTTTCTGAGAACTACATTTTCCATGAACCTCCTAGAATCTTGCAAAGATCTCTGCTGTCTGAGCAGGGAGCAAGCAGTTAATGAAAGAAGGGTGGAGCAGGCTGCCTCAATATCTGCTCCCAGAGGATGAAGTGGGCGCTAATCGTGGTTCCATGAGAAGCTCTGTCCCTGCTGAAGAGGCCTAATGATGGCCTATCCTCAACAGCTTGCTGCAGTAAAAGTTAATGGCATATATCACCTTCAGTTCAGTTCATTTAGACATTAATCATCACTGAAGAACTACACAATCACAGACAATTCCAGATCTTCTAAAGAACATTTTACAGAACCCATGTTATCAGTGCCCCATGATGTAACTAGTGCAAGTGTCACATGGATAGATTTATGTCAGATCTGGCCTATCTTCTCCTTGATGTACATTGGATGTAAGTAGTATTTTGTCTGTAGGGTTCTTTGAGAGAAACTTAGTGTGTGACTACTACTGAATGGCTCTGATATTGGACTGATTTGTTTTGTCAGTCATGAATTCCATTATTTTTAGATTATTTAAAAGTCTGCCCATGATTTTTGACATCTGGAGATTTTTCTGATGGATGTGTGGGTGAGGAAGCAGGTGCCTGGGGGAAATGAGTAGGTAAGCAACTGTATTCACAGCGTTAAGAATGTAACCTGTAGTTCAAAACAATATCCAAGATATTCTTCCTTTAGTGCCACTTTCACCATGTCTCCTACTTTTCTGAATCTGTACTAGGAACCTTCTTTAAAATTCAGGCTCTTTCTCCTCAACTTCAAAGCTCTCCATAACTCGGCTACTGCCTTCATCTTCGTCCTCATCTCCTCCTCTGTTCTCTCCTACTCTTTGCACTATGCCCAACCTAGCTTCTGTCTTGATTGCTCCTGGATTCATGTCTGTACACCATCCTGTAATCTTGGAATAATATTCAGGAGGCTTTTAGAGAGCAGGGATCGGTGACAATGTTGCAGGAAAATAAGGGACCGAATTGGTGTACTCACATGGAAGTTTCCCAGCAACTCAGTCAAATACAGGGCAAGAAATGATAGCCATGCTCCTATGTAAGGGGCAAGTATAGCACTCTGGTTCCGCAAAGGCAGTTCAGGTACTATAATACATGTCTGACTTGTCAGAATGTTGCCATTATTTCCATGAACTGTGACATTGTCACTGTGACTTCTCCATAATTTGCCATGAGAAACTGACAGCTCTCATCATGGCTTAAAGCCATCACGTCTTCAATTTAACATTATCAACCAGCAGACTCATATGCATTGTGAAGAGAGATTGACAGTCTGGTCTTACTTGAATGAAGCACTTGTGTGTTTGCCAGAAGATGAGGTTGCTGTATTTTAGGGTGGGTGCTCCTACTTTCTTTAGAACTCAGCATTGTTTTCCACGGATCTCTTTATTAGCAGTCATTACCTTTTTTATGATGGTTGTGTGGGTGTGGCTTTTTCCATGATTAGATGTACTAATGAAGTCTTGATGAGACGTGGATGTTTGATTCAGGATGCTATCTTTGCTTTTTGCACTCCACTCTCCTGCCTGTACAAAATAAATAATACATTGCATATTTGTTCTCTGTGGCTGTATAAACAAACTCAGTGAGAAACAGATGGGAAAATACATGAGAAGTAGGGTGCATTTAAATGGGAGATCTGTGGCACCTGGGTTTTGAATATGAACTTCAGTATGACATTTATGTCTGTTAGCCCCTATATATATTGTAGCTATACTAATTTAAATCAAATTGTGTGTGTGTGTATGTGGTGGTGGTGGTGATGATGAGGGTGGGACTTTAAAGTGTCATTCTGTTCTCTGAACCTGAATGTCTATAAGTCTGTGGGGACTTTGTAAGCCCTCCTGTTAGTTTTATTGTTTGTTTCTTCTAGGGTGTCTTGGGAGTAGAGCCCAGAGACATAGGAGCTCTGAAAAAAAGGAGCTCTGACTGGCTCTAGGGATTGGTAAGGGGCTTTGCCTCTCACCTCGAGATTATCAATTCAAATGCAAATATAATTTCTTTAACAAACTACTGGGGATTTTGTTGGTTGTTTTCCCTTTCTCCCTGTGCAATCAGAATTAAAAACCTGAGAAGAGGAGTTGGTAGCACCTCTCCCCCTTTCCCTCTTGATCTCTGGGCTTTGTCTACATTAGAAATCTTGCACTGCCAGAACTAAAAGCACTTATTTCATTCGGCTCAAAATCCTAATATAGACAAAATTAAACCTGTTTGTATTCTGCTTAAACTAATTTAGCTTCATGCAATAAGCATTACCTCATTATGACATAGCATCAATATTCCATTCTATAATAGAGCATTTCTATTTCAAACTTTCTTTTTGCATACACCAGCTCCAGGTGGAACTAAACATTGTTTTGGGCTCCTATCTCTAATAATGTGTCAAGACAAAATCCAAAACATACCAGAACTTGGGAGAGTTTGCCTATGTCCAGACTTTGGGACGGATCCACCACTTATTCACACCATTTTTACAGAGTTGTAACTGTTGTAGTCAATGGAGTTACCTCAGTGTCAAACCCGTGCAGCAGAGTGGAGAATTATGTGCCATTAGCCCCTCTGAAAGTAAGACTAAGCATGTCTAAGCTGTGTACTTGTAGTATCACACTCTTCCAGAATGAAACCATAGTTAGCCAAGGAGACTACTTACTGCCTCCAGCATGGCTACTTTCTAAACTGATATTAATCCCCCATATACTCACAAGTCAAAGTGAAAATTATATTTAGCGTAAGTTGTGGCTATACATGAATTTTTTTTAAAGCAAAGGTGGTTAGTCTGTCAGAACAACCCCTCCAATCCCTCTCTATTGTTGATAATGATTTTTAGTGGGAGGTTGTTTTTGTTTATGATTTTTATGGCAGGAAAGAACAAACTTTGGACCCAATTTTACTTCCATTGAAGTCATTGGAAGCTTTGCCTTGAGTTTCAATGGGAGCTTTTGTTTAATAATTTGTTCTAATGGATTGTTTACAAGAAAAAACCCTGCCTAAAGAAAGTGTTCATTTCCAGCAGGTACATGAAAGGCTGCCTAGGAGCAGCTCAAGCTCTTGTATAGAAAACATAAGAGGGCATGTAAGGAGACTGGTGAATTCAAGATTTTCAAGAGCACATGTGAAAATATTAAATTAATAGGAAGCTCATTGAACTGAGAAAAATGACTGAGAGGTGAGGGAGTTTAATTGTAGTTTAACAAAAGGACAGAGGGGCGGGGGGGGGGGGGAAGTTTAGCAAGAGGTGACTCTATTACCAGGGAAGAATGTTATTGGGATTTTTAGCTCAAATAGGAGAGACAGCTTGAATAACAGGTAATTAGGTGATTCTTGGGTGTTGCCATATCCCTCCTGGGCAGTTAGAGAGCAGATAAGGAAATATAAGTAAAACAGTTCTTAGTTATTTTTCCCCTGAAAAGCATCTGAGAGAGTGAAAGCCATTTTAGTTTAATATGATAGAGAACAAAGTCATCAAAATCTAAAATATACTGTGTATTTAAATGACTTTTCTCCCTCTCAAGATCTTTACTTTGTTTTAATTAAAAATGGACATTGGCCAAAACATTCATATCTTGATTTGGATCTGAACTTCCTCAAAGCTCAGGGTGTTGGGATCTGAGATAGTGACTTAGCTCAGCTAGCTATGAGGTCTGGAACTGGATCTGAGTTCAAACTTCTCCAGAGTTCAGGGGACGGGGGGGAAGTTGGATCTGAGGTTGTATCCTCTAGTTTTAACATATCTGACCACAGAAAGGATAAAAAAGAAAAACTGTCTTGTTTTGAATCAGTGATTCAGGTCTTTTATTTAATGAAAAATGAAAATCACTATAGAGAAAATAGGCCACAGCCAATAAAGCAGATGTTATACCCACAAATACTGTGATAACAACCATACCAGAGTCAGTTAGGCAGCTTATCACACTAGAGTTGCACCGAAATGTTATGCTTCCTTTCATGAAATAGAAACAATTTATCAGCACCATAGGAATAAGACAAAACTGATGGAGATTTATGGGTAATGGTGAGCAATGGAACATGCAAAAGCAAATGATCAAACTCCAATAGCCACCAATATGTACAGAATGCTCTCAATGGCCGGACAGGAGGGAGATAGAGCATATTATTATCTAAAACCCTCCCACCTTTTTCTTCATTCAGATATTAATAACCTCAAGTCTAGAGCGCCCTCTGCATTCTGTGCCGTTGTACGAATTGTCAGACTGGCTCACATCCATCCAGTTCAGTATCCTGTTTCCAGCAGTGGTCGGAATCATATGTTTCAGAGGAGGGCCTAAAAGCTGTGCAGTAGGGTGATGTGAAATAATCTGCCCTCCTACATTAGTTCTCACCTTGGTCTCTGGTAATTAGATCTCAAACCAATCCCTAAGCATGAGGTTTAATAGCCCTTTCAAAAAATTGTATTGCCATTAATTGTAATTCTGGATATTCTCATTATCCATATAAATATGGAATCTTTTTTTGAATCCTGTTTAAATTCTTGGCCTTCATGTGGCAATGAGTTCCATGGCTCAATTGCACATTGTGTGAAACAGAATTTCCTTTTATCAGTTTTGAATTCCCAACATTCAATTTAATTGAATGTTCCCTTGTCCTTGTGTTATGAACAGGCAGAACAGAAGTTCCCAATCTATCTTCTCTAGAGCATTCATTATTTTATATACTTTTATCCCCCTCTTATTTGTCTCCTTTCTAAGATAAGCAACCCCAGTGTTTTCACTCTCTTTCATACAGTGGCACCTTAGACCTAGACCTTACAGCAAGCAAATTCTATAGCAGCATAAAATAAATAGAAAAAGATGGCTCCAGAAATTGGCAATGGGCTCTATAGTCTTTCACTGCTAGGTCTCCAGGTCAGCAGAGTTTGGAAGTTGTTATCACCTGTAAGCGGTTTGATGGCCCATATGAAAGGAATTGGTGATCTATGAGTCGTTCCAATTGTAGAGGTATTCACATCACAAATGGCACTAGCTGACAGTGTAAGGACCTGAGCTATGTTTTCCCTTCTCAAGGGCAAGACAGTGGAAATAATATTATCTGTATGATAGCAGAACTGGGTATTCCTATGCACTTTATAGATATCCAGGAAGACACGTTTCCTGCCTACAACCTAAAGAGACAAATAACAAAGTGATGGGGAAAAGGAATAAACACACATACAAGCAAATGTGGTCAGGCTGACATGTGTTAGTTCAGTATTTCATATATCACTACACAATTTCTTTTATCAGACTACTTCAGGTGCTTGGCTCAGTGCTACTTACCCTTTGATTACTGATTAGTTGGTAGCTTTTATCCAAAATTAGAGTGCCTTTTTTCTCTTCCTATCACTCTCTTTCCCTGATCCTTTTCTGTTTGTGTGTTTAGAATTGATTACAGCTATACTGGTTCCAAAGGACAGAGAGGAGTCACTGAAATAAGAACAGGTTTCAGAGTGGTAGCCGTGTTAGTTGGTATCAGCAAAAAGAACAAGGAGTACTTGTGGCACCTTAGAGACTAACACATTTATTTATTTGAGCATAAGCTTTCGTGGGCTAAAACCTACTTCATCGGGTGCATGCAGTGAAAAATACAGGAGGAAGATATATATGTACACACACACACACACACACACACACACACACAGAGAACATGAAAAAATGGGTGTTGCTATACTCACTATAATGAGAGTGATCAGTTAAGGTGAGCTATTATCAGCAGGTGAAAAAAAACCTTCTGTAGTGATAATCAGGATGGCCCATTTCCAACAGTTGACAAGAAGGTGTGAGTAACAGTAAGGGGAAAAAATAAGCACGGGGAAATAGTTTTACTTTGTGTAATAACCCATCTACGCCCAGTCTTTATTCAAGCCTAATTTAATGGTGTCCAGTTTGCAAATTAATTCCAATTCAGCAGTTTCTTGTTGGAGTCTGTTTTTGAAGTTTTTTTGTTTGAATTTGAAGAATTGCCACTTTTAGGTCTGTAATCGAGTGACCAGGGAGATTGAAGTGTTCTCCGACTGGTTTTTGAATGTTATAATTCTTGACGTCTGATTTGTGTCCATTTATTCTTTAAATTATTTTTTAAAAAGAGTGGAAAAAATATTTGTCTTCTGTGTCTAGTGGCAATATTGGCAAAGTTACTAGTTTAAATGTGAAATATGTCCTGGAAAATTCTGTCTGAAACCACTGCCTCTGCCATTCCTGTGTCCCTTTTCTTCTATCACTGAGGAGCAGAGCTGCCCGGCCAAAGAATAGGACAGCATGAAAACAGTAGCAGAATAGAAACAAACACTGAAGTGCTATTCAGCATACCATGAGAGTGCACTGTCCTTTTTTTCTTCATTGGTGGGGACAAAAGCCCTCAAATTCAACATTGGATGTGAATCACTTTCTCTTTATAACTCAGCAGATATGTCAAAGGATGGTTGATATCTTGACAGTGAAAAACTGAGCGGTGGTAAGCCTTGAACCTGTGTCTTGGCACATTTCCACATAGGTAGTGCCTTAACTGCAATATGCTGCTGGCTGTCAGATTGAAAAATAGCAGTGATGGTATTTGCAAAAAGAAAAGGAGTACTTGTGGCACTTTAGAGACTAACCAATTTATTTGAGCATAAGTTTTCGTGAGCTACAGCTCACTTCATGACAGCCTGCTCTGTTTCCTCCTCCATTTAATAGAATGTTGAAAGACCAAGGCAAAAAATTGTTGTGAAGCTGACAGGAACCAAAAACTTGTAGCTGCCGGGATGATCCGTGTGTAGTTAATTTCATCCTAAACAGTCTGTGGAAAAAACTAGAAAACATTTTGAGAATTGGGGGGGGGGGGGAAGCAGAAGCCATGAGAAAAGGAGAATAGGTGTGGCTGTGGATTCTTGAGACCAGTAGCTACAGGTACTGGAACTAGGGGTGCTGCTGCATCCCTTGGCTTGAAGTGGTTTGCTTCATATACAGGGTTTACAATTTGATTTAGTGGCTCTCAGCAGTAGACTATATTTTAGTTCTCTCTATGGAAAAGCTGTGCGTGTTATTCTTTCCTCCCCATCAGATAACAAGTGTCCTAAATTTTCCAGCGACTATGAATTCTGTATGCCTTAGTTTTTGTGTACTCAACTTGAGACACCTTAAAGAGGCCTGATTTTCAGAAGGGGATACTCAGCACTTCCTGAAAATCAGGGTCAGAAAATCAAGTTAGGGAACCAAAAAATCATTGGTCACCTTGGAAAAATTTGGGCCAGTATGTGTCAAATTATATCTGACATTCTCACAAGCATTTAAACAACTGCTGCTGCTAATAATAATGGCAACAACATAACGTTGTCAGTTCATGATTTTTATCACAAATTGCATGTTATTTGGTGTTTTTCTTAAAACCCCAACCCCAACTCCAAGTGATTATGTAAAAAAGTTTTTCTTTTAAATGTCAAGTGTTGTGATTGCAGAGAAAAGACTGAAAACGTTACCGGATATTAAAAGGATCAGAAGCCAGAAGATAAATAGGAATAACCCAACTGTGATGCTCCCAATGGTGATGCAAGAGTGAGTATAAACCTCAGGCAGACTGCTAAGAATCAGGGCACAAACTCCAAATTGGTTGTGAGTTTGAAATTTAGATTTGACCAACCAACAGCACCATGTGTGTAGACTCCTCAGGAACTTTAGTAGACCTAACATGGAGTCACAGACAGTTCCCTAAGGTACACTCCAGTCTGTCTTGCCAGATGTCTACCCAGGTGAGTGTATCTCTGAGATAGATAGCCCTTTGCACCAAGAATCACAGTAATATTCAGGTTATTCCTAATCTCAAAGGACCAGTCACTTACCCCAGGTCAATTGCACCTTTGATCTCACATGAAGGAGAACACTTGTAGCCAATCCAGTAATAAACTATATGAAGATTGATTAAATAGGAAAAGGAAATTAGAGAGTTATTTATAAGGGTAAAGAAGGCAAATATACACACACACAAATGAGTTACCATCTTAGCTTTTAAAAGGTAATATAGGCTTCTATAATCAGCAAGCTGTATTTGTCCTTTAGGGCTAATCCAGGCTAAGCATCTGGGGATCTCTTGCTTATGCATAGAAACACCTTGCCCACATCAGGAACCCAAGAAGCATAGAGATCCATAGCTCCTTTGATTTGGGGTTTTTATCCCCCTCTAGCCATGTGCTCTGAGCTGCAAACATAGATGATGGGAGGAATCCATTTGCAGGACTCATCTTCACAGGGAGAAGAGCAGAGCAACAATATGAATCTTTAGTTCTTGTGTTGATGATTCCTTAATCCAGATGTGGAGAGTTTTCAGTTGCAAGGTTCAGTCGGAGTGTGTCTAGTATTGATAGGTCTCTTTCAGGAGGGGCATAACAATTTATTAATTAGCATGAAGAGCTGCTTTTTTAATGTCGCTCTCCTGTATGACAATTCACATAGTCACAGAGGCTCACACTACAAACTGCTCAAATATTACATTATAGTATGGAGCACAGATATTAGAAATAAGATTAATGCATGCAGCAACTCAGAAGCATTAGATACAGTCCAAACACTAAACACATGCTTAGAATTCTAATATATCTTTTATCAATATTAACCCACAAGTGAGCCAGACAGATTCCAGCTAGGTCTGTAAGTATCTAGTATCTGTAAGTGTCCAGTTCAGACATGTGGACCTTGACATGAGCTGGTACGTGGCCAGCCAGTGTCATGCCAACATGTATTACTCTTTGAAAAAACTTCATGATTTTTAAGCTAATCTGATTTTTTTGAGGCTGACCTTTGAATTTTGAATGCTTGGGGGTTGCAATACTGTAATGATATTTTGTATTTGCAGTTACATAGCAGCTTGCATCTGAGTAAAATGTTTTATAGTGATGAATATGTATTATGTTTATTGGGAGGGAAACTGAAGCATGGGGGTGGCTATGGTCAAATTTCAGAGGAACAGCCGTGTTAGTCTGTATTCGCAAAAAGAAAAGGAGTACTTGTGGCACCTTAGAGCCTAACCAATTTATTTGAGCATGAGCTTTCGTGAGCTACAGCTCACTTCATCAGATGTATACCGTGGAAACTGCAGCAGACTTTATATACACACAGAGAATATGAAACAATACCTCCTCCCACCCCACTGTCCTGCTGGTAATAGCTTATCTAAAGTGATCAACAGGTGGGCCATTTCCAGCATAAATCCAGGTTTTCTCACCCTGGATTTGTGCTGGAAATGGCCCACCTGTTGATCACTTTAGATAAGCTATTACCAGCAGGACAGTGGGGTGGGAGGAGGTATTGTTTCATATTCTCTGTGTGTATATAAAGTCTGCTGCAGTTTCCACGGTATACATCTGATGAAGTGAGCTGTAGCTCACGAAAGCTCATGCTCAAATAAATTGGTTAGTCTCTAAGGTGCCACAAGTACTCCTATTCTTTTTATGGTCAAATTGTAAATCCTTAGTGCAGCTGGGGATAAGTCCCAGGTTTACTGACTATCATACATCTGCTCTATCCATAGACCATGCTGTCTCCCTAATGCATCTATTCATCCTAATCATCCTTCCTTCTCAACTCAACTACAATATACACTACATGTTAATTGCTTTGCTTTAGGGCAGTGGTGACAGTTGCTTGAAAGAAGTACAGTGAGTCCTGCCTACCCATATATTGGTCTCAGATATAGTAAAACCACTGATAGTGAAATAGAATGAAAGTCTCATGTCATTTCAGTGGACTGCAAAGTACAAATAGAAATTCGAATTCTGAAGAATTTTCACTTCTAGGGTGAAATCCTACATTCCTTACTAAATCAAAGTCCCCCTTGAGTAAAAGTTGCAGGATCAGCCCTTCATTGAATTACTCTCTGAAAAGACATGATTTTACTGTACACGGGTTCCATTGCAAAAGAACTCTGCAGGAGAACCTGTGACATTGGGAGGCAATCAAAGCAGGAAAATGTTACATTTTAAAGTAATATTTGCAAAATGTAATAAAGATAAAATAATGGTTTTACTTTTAACATAGAAATAGGGTGTCTTATTTAAACCTTGTAGTCTGAAATAACATGACTATTATGAATAACATTAACTATAATGTTATTAAGAAAAACCCATCTCCTGAGTAGTATAAAAAGATGTATGTATATTTATTATTTTATTTTTAAAATGCTAGGTTCTCTCTTCAGTTAGGAGACTATTCGGTGCAAGCTGTGGCTGGACCAAGGACATCTTTTGGCAGACACCTTGGCTTGAAAGTGAAAGTCAGTTTCAGAAATACCAGAGGTATGGTGCTTGTTTATTCCCTTTAATTTAATGAGAATGGATTAAAATGGGTGAATAAAGCTGAAAAGCTAATGTGGTTAACCATTTCTGACCCAGCCTGACTGGTTTATTCCATCAGTCCTGCCCTTTTATAAACTTCTTAATCACACTGGCCTCCTTCAGATCTAGTCACTGGTTTTTAATTCATTCCAGTCAATTTAAAATTAAGAAGAGCTTGAAAACCAAAGGAACCTTCAAATAAAATGGCCAGGGTTGCAGGAACAATCCTATTAGTCAACAAAAATTTAAATATATTTAAAAAGAAATGAAGTAGTAATAGAGCATAAGAGAGAGTTAGGAGCCTTTGGAAATGCCAGCCTGAGTGAATACTTTAAAGAACATAGTTAGTATGATATCTTTCCTTTGCCATGCCTCACTTAGTCTTATTCATTCTATGTCTCCCAAATTCTAATGATTTGATAGGCACTCCAGAACCAAGTTATGAATAAAAATTCTTGTTACATCACTCTTATAGTACTTTAATCAAAGTAACAGACCATATGCCTTTGATTCATAGATGTTAAGGCCAGAAGGGACCATTATGATCATCTTGTCTGACCTGTGGAACAAAGGCCTTAGACCAGGGGTGGGCAAACTTTTTGGCCCAAGGGCCACATCTGGGTGGGGAAATTGCATGCAGGGCCATGAATGTAGGGCCAGGGCAGGGGGTTCGGTTTTGGGAGGGCGTGTGGGTGTGGGAGGGGGTGTGGTGTGCAGGAAGGGGCTCAGGGCAAGGGGCTGGGGCAGAGGAGGGGTGTACGAGTCCAGCCTACCAAGGAAGGGAATTGGGGTGCAGGAGGGGTGCGAGGTACAGGGAAGGGCATTGGGGTGCACAGTGTGGGAGGGGGCTCAGAGCAGTGGTGCAGGGAGGGGTGTGGAGTGCAGGGGGGCACAGGGCAAGGGGTTGGGATGCAGGAGGGGTGTGAGGTACAGCAAGGCAGCAAGGGGCTCAGGGCAGGAAGTTGGGGTGCTGGAGTGGTTCAGGGTGCAGGCTCCGGCCCGGTGCAGCTTCCCTGGAGTGGCTCCGGGGTGGCAGTGGTGCACACCAAGGCCAGGGCAGGCTCCCTGCCTGCCCTGGCCCTGGCCCCACTCTGCTCCGGGAAGTGGCTGGCACCACGTCCCTGAGGCCCCTGAGGGAGGAGGGGCAGAGGGCTCTGCGTGTTGCTGTTGCCTGTGGGTACCTCTTCCAAAGCTCCCATTTGCCACGGTTCCCCGTTCCCAGCCAATGGGAGCTTTGGGGGAGGCACAGGGGTGGCAATCCCGTGGGCCAGATCCAAAGCCCTGAGGGGCTGGATCCTGCCCACGGGCTGTAGTTTGCCCATCCCTGCCTTAGACTATTACCTAACAATTTCTGCATCAAGCCCATAACTTGTCTTTTAGAAAGAGGCTTCCAATCTTGATGTAAAGATTTCAAGTGACCAAGAACCTACTGCCTTCCCAGGCAAGTTGTTCCATTGATTAATGACTCCTACTGTTTAAAAAAAAAAAAAAGATAGATAGATATCTGTGCCTTTCTGATCTGAATTAGTCTGGCTTCAGCTTCCACCCACTGGATCTTTTTCTGCTAGATCAAAGAGCCCTCTACTATCAGACCTATGTAAGTACTTATAGGTTATGCCTACGCTACAAACTTTGGTCTATACAAGTTACGTATAGCCATTGCAGTTAGTATATTGCTTATATGTGTGCAAACTTTGCTCCTTGTGTTGGTGCTGCATGTACTCAAGAGGCGTGCTTGTGTTGATGCACACTGGGGTGCACCATGGGTAGGTATCCCAGTGTGCAACCCACCACCGTCCAGCGCACTGTCTTTTGGGAAATTTTAGCAATGCATGGTGGGGCAGAAACGAGTCACACAGTGGGTAACTGGGAGCAAGGGGTCAACTTCCCTGTGTGCAACTGTCTCCCTCCCGTAATGGTATCTATATGCCATAATTTTCGCATCTTTTCAAAAATCCCACAAACTCATGGAGCCCTCTTCACTGTCCATGGTCTCTAACAGACGCATAGAGCCTGAACAGCTCTGCACTGTTTTCTTAAGCATTGCAAACACAGGACGCACAGTCCTCTGGTATCTGCAGAACTGTATGAAGAACCAAATCAGCAGGGAACAAGAAGTTTTCTTGAAGGACAGATTGCTGGGGGACATAGCAAGACCAATTCAAGGTTGTTGGTGGCATTCATGGAGCAACTGCAGATGGTGGAGTGCCGCATCTGGGCCTCAGAAACAAGCACTGATTCTGGGACTGCATCTTAATGCAGGCTTGGGATGACAAACAGTGGCTGCAGAACTTTCGGATGCTCAAGGCCACATTCTTGGATCTCTGTGCCCAGCTCTCCAGTGTAGGGACACCAAAATGAGAGCTGCACTGACAGTGGAGAAGCAAGTGGCAATCACATTGTGGAAACTTGCAATGCCAGATTGCTACTGGTCAGTAGCAAATCATTTTGGAGATGGAAAATCCACTCTGGGGGCTACTGTTATGCAAGTGCGCTGGGCTATTGATCATCTCCTGCTATGCAGGATTGTGACTCTCAGCAATGTGCAGGACATAGTGGATGGATTTGCAGCAATGGAGTCGAACTGCAGTGGAGCAGTGTGCAGTGGCCTGCACATCCCTATTTTGGCACCAGACCACCTTGCCAGAGTACAGCAAGAGAAATGGCTACTTTTCTATGGTTATGCAAGCATTGGTGGCTCAGTGGGGATGCTTTATCAATGTTGGCCAGTCAGGGAAGGTGCATGATACTCACATCTTTAAGAACACAGGACTGTTCAGAAAGCTGCAAGCAGGGACTTTCTTTCTTGACTGGCAAATTAGGCATTAGGCATGTTGAAATACCAATAGTGATCCTGGGGACCCAGCCTACCCCTTACTTTCTTCGTTCATGAAGCCATAGCCCTGGTCTACACTAGGACTTTAGGTCGAATTTAGCAGCGTTAAATCAATGTAAACCTGCACCCGTCCACACAATGAAGCCCTTTATTTCGACTTAAAGGGCTCTTAAAAATCTATTTCCTTACTCCACCCCTGACAAGTGGATTAGCGCTTAAATCGAAGTTGCCGGCTCGAATTTGGGGTACTGTGGACACAATTCGATGGTATTGGCCTCTGGGAGCTATCCCAGAGTGCTCCATTATGACCGCTCTGGACAGCACTCTCAACTCAGATGCACTGGCCAGGTAGACAGGAAAAGAACCGCAAACTTTTGAATCTCATTTCCTGTTTGGCCAGCGTGGCAAGCTGCAGGTGACCATGCAGAGCTCATCAGCAGAGGTGACCATGATGGAGTCCCAGAATCGCAAAAGAACTCCAGCATGGACCGAACGGGAGGTACGGGATCTGATCGCTGTTTGGGGAGAGGAATCCGTGCTATCAGAACTCCGTTCCAGTTTTCGAAATGCCAAAACCTTTGTGAAAATCTCCCAGGGCATGAAGGACAGAGGCCATAACAGGGACCCGAAGCAGTGCCACGTGAAACTGAAGGATCTGAGGCAAGCCTACCAGAAAACCAGAGAGGCAAACGGCCGCTCTGGGTCAGAGCCCCAAACATGCCGCTTCTATGATGAGCTGCATGCCATTTTAGGGGGTTCAGCCACCACTACCCCAGCCGTGTTGTTTGACTCCTTCAATGGAGATGGAGGCAATACGGAAGCAGGTTTTGGGGACGAAGAAGATGATGAGGAGGAGGTTGTAGATAGCTCACAGCAAGCAAGCGGAGAAACCGGTTTTCCCGACAGCCAGGAACTGTTTCTCACCCTAGACCTGGAGCCAGTACCCCCCGAACCCACCCAAGGCTGCCTCCTGGACCCAGCAGGTGGAGAAGGGACCTCTGGTGAGTGTACCTTTTAAAATACTATACATGGTTTAAAAGCAAGCATGTGAAAGGATTACTTTGCCCTGGCATTTGCGGTTCTCCTAGATGTAGTCCTAAAGCCTTTGCAAAAGGTTTCTGGGGAGGGCAGCCTTATTGCGTCCTCCATGGTAGGACACTTTACCACTCCAGGCCAGTAACACGTACTCGGGAATCATTGTAGAACAAAGCATTGCAGTGTATGTTTGCTGGCATTCAAACAACATCCGTTCTTTATCTCTCTGTGTTATCCTCAGGAGAGGGAGATATCATTCATGGTCACCTGGTTGAAATAGAGTGCTTTTCTTCAGGGGACACTCAGAGGAGCCCATTCCTGCTGGGCTGTTTGCCTGCGGCTGAACAGAAATGTTCCCCGCTGTTAGCCACGGGGAGGGGGAAAGGTTGAGGGGGTAGTCACGCGGTGGGAGGAGGCAAAATGCGACCTTGTAACGAAAGCACATGTGCTATGTATGTAATGTTAACAGCAAGGTTTACCCTGAAAGAGTGTAGCCACTGTTTTATAAAATGTGTCTTTTTAAATACCGCTGTCCCTTTTTTTTCTCCACCAGCTGCATGTGTTTCAATGATCACAGGATCTTCTCCTTCCCAGAGGCTAGTGAAGCTTAGAAAGAAAAAAAAAACGCACTCGCGATGAAATGTTCTCCGAGCTCATGCTGTCCTCCCACACTGACAGAGCACAGATGAATGCATGGAGGCAAATAATGTCAGAGTGCAGGAAAGCACAAAATGACCGGGAGGAGAGGTGGTGGGCTGAAGAGACTAAGTGGCGGGCTGAAGAGAGGGCTGAAGCTCAAATGTGGCGGCAGCGTGATGAGAGGAGGCAGGATTCAATGCTGAGGCTGCTGCAGGACCAAACCAGTATGCTCCAGTGTATGGTTGAGCTGCAGCAAAGGCAGCTGGAGCACAGACTGCCACTGCAGCCCCTCTGTAACCAACCGCCCTCCTCCCCAAGTTCCATAGCTTCCACACCCAGACACCCAAGAACGCGGTGGGGGGGCCTCCAGCCAACCAGCCACTCCACCAGAGGATTGCCCAAAAAAAAGAAGGCTGTCATTCAATAAATTTTAAAGTGCTGTGTGGCATTTTCCTTCCCTCCTCCACCACCCCTCCTGGGCTACCTTGGTAGTCATCCCCCTATTTGTGTGATGAATGAATAAAGAATGCATGAATGTGAAGCAACAATGACTTTATTGCCTCTGCAAGCGGTGATTGAAGGGAGGAGGGGCGGGTGGTTAGCTTACAGGGAAGTAGAGTGAACCAAGGGGCGGGGGGGTTCATCAAGGAGAAACAAACAGAACTTTCACACCGTAGCCTGGCCAGTCATGAAACTGGTTTTCAAAGCTTCTCTGATGCGTACCGTGCCCTCCTGTGCTCTTCTAACTGCCCTGGTGTCTGGCTGCGCGTAACCAGCAGCCAGACGATTTGCCTCAACCTCCCACCCCACCATAAACGTCTCCCCCTTACTCTCTCAGATATTGTGGAGCACACAGCAAGCAGTAATAACAGTGGGAATATTGGTTTCGCTGAGGTCTAAGCGAGTCAGTAAACTGCGCCAGCGCGCCTTTAAACGTCCAAATGCACATTCTACCACCATTCTGCACTTGCTCAGCCTGTAGTTGAACAGCTCCTGACTACTGTCCAGGCTGCCTGTGTACGGCTTCATGAGCCATGGCATTAAGGGGTAGGCTGGGTCCCCAAGGATACATATAGGCATTTCAACATCCCCAACAGTCATTTTCTGGTCTGGGAATAAAGTCCCTTCCTGCAGCTTTTGAAACAGACCAGAGTTCCTGAAGATGCGAGCATCATGCACCTTTCCCGGCCATCCCACGTTAATGTTGGTGAAACGTCCCTTGTGATCCACCGGAGCTTGCAGCACTATCGAAAAGTACCCCTTGCGGTTTATGTACTCGGCGGCTTGGTGCTCCGGTGCCAAGATAGGGATATGGGTTCCATCTATAGCCCCACCACAGTTAGGGAATCCCATTGCAGCAAAGCCATCCACTATGACCTGCACATTTCCCAGGGTCACTACCCTTGATATCAGCAGATCTTTGATTGCGTGGGCTACTTGCATCACAGCAGCCCCCACAGTAGATTTGCCCACTCCAAATTGATTCCCAACTGACCGGTAGCTGTCTGGCGTTGCAAGCTTCCACAGGGCTATCACCACTCGCTTCTCAACTGTGAGGGCTGCTCTCATCTTGGTATTCATGCGCTTCAGGGCAGGGGAAAGCAAGTCACAAAGTTCCATGAAAGTGCCCTTACGCATGCGAAAGTTTTGCAGCCACTGGGAATCGTCCCAGACCTGCAACACTATGCGGTCCCACCAGTCTGTGCTTGTTTCCCGAGCCCAGAATCGGCGTTCCACAGCATGGACCTGCCCCATTAGCACCATGATGCATGCATTGGCAGGGCCCATGCTTTCAGAGAAATCTGTGTCCATGTCCTGATCACTCACGTGACCGCGCTGACGTCGCCTCCTCGCCTGGTATCGCTTTGCCAGGTTCTGGTGCTGCATATACTGCTGGATAATGCGTGTGGTGTTTAATGTGCTCCTAATTGCCAAAGTGAGCTGAGCGGCCTCCATGCTTGCCTTGGTATGGCGTCCGCACAGAAAAAAGGCACGGAACGATTGTCTGCCGTTGCTCTGACAGAGGGAGGGGCGACTGACGACACGGCTTACAGGGTTGGCTTCAGGGAGCTAAAAATCAACAAAGGGGGTGTCTGTACATCAAGGAGTATTTCAGGCAGGACTTCACAGAGGGTTCCAATAAGAAATGGTGCACCTAAGTTATTGTTCTTATTGGAACAAGGAGGTTAGCCTGGCCTCTGACTGATACATGCCTAGATTTACCTCGCTGCACCTTCTCTGTGAGTGACTGCAGTATGACCTAGAGGAATGAGTCCCCTAGACAGGGGAGGAGGCAAATGAGTACAAAACAAATCTGGTCTATTTCTTGTTTTGACCCACTCCATCTATCTTTTACATCTTTGGCTGGCAGCAGATGGTGCAGAAGGACTGCATGCCATCCACATCTCATGGCTGCTCGGCAGAAGATGGTACAGTACGACTGCTAGCCATCCCCATCTCTTGCCTGCCTGGCAGAAGATGGTACAGTACGACTGCTAGCAGTCCGTATTGCCTGCCCGCTCACCATAAGACGGTTCAATAGGACTGACTGCAGGACTAAAGAGAATGACCTGGTCAAGTCACTCCAAATTTAGTCCCTGCGCCCATGTCTGCCCAGGCGCTCCCAGCCGACGTGGCCAGGAGCACCTCGGACATGACGATGACGGCTACCAGTCGTACTGTACCGTCTGCTGCCACAAGGCAAGGGGTTGCTGCTACTGTGTAGCAATGCTGTACCACGTCTGCCAGCACCCAGGAGACATAGGGTGACGGTTATCTGAGCGGGCTCCATGCTTGCCGTGGTATGGCGTCTGCACAGGTAACTCAGGAAAAAAGGCGCAAAATGATTGTCTGCCCTTGCTTTCACGGAGGGAGGGAGGGAACGGGGGCCTGACGATATGTACCCAGAACCACCCGCGACAATGTTTTAGCCCCATCAGGCATTGGGATCTCAACCCAGAATTCCAATGGGCAGCGGAGACTGCGGGAACTGTGGGATAGCTACCCACAGTGCAACGCTCCGGAAGTCGACTCTAGCCTCGGTACTGTGGAAGCGCTCCGCCGAGTTAATGCACTTAGAGCATTTTCTGTGGGGACACACACACTCGAATATATAAAACCGATTTCTAAAAAAACGACTTCTATAAATTCGACCTTATTCCGTAGTGTAGACATACCCATAGAGTGGCAACCTCAAACGCACTAAGGTGAGAGTTCCTTGACAGCACTAAGGAAAGATTCAGCCAGTGCAGCATGACAACTGAATGTGCTTTTGGTAGATTGAAGGCCACTAATCATTGCTGAATTTTGCCCTTAGAAATGACTACTTCCCTTAGAGGAGACAGTGGTTAATTGATTCTTCACAGCTTTGTTCAAATATGGTAATAGTTTGAACTGTGCACAAGCCCACTGGGAGAGAGAATAAAATAGATATATTTAACAATGGAGATTCTCTTTCATAAAGAGAATTTCCCTTATAAAATTATTAATATTTAAGCTGAATTTTTTATCTGTGACCTCTGCACAATATAAATTTACATTATTTAACTTGCCTTATTTGCTACATTTAAAGTGACTGCTATAGGTCATGATAAAAGAGCTTGTTGGCGAGAAAACCCAAAGATATGTAGTAGCTGCTAGAGCGGTGAAAGTTTACCATTGGATACCACGCAGGGACTGCGTTCTTCTTTTTAATATTTACAACCCATTTGAAGGAGAACAGCAACAGCACAATGCTAACATTTTTCCAGTTAAATGAAAGATGAACAGGGAACATGATCTAAGATAGGTGGAGCTAGTAGAGACAGGTGGCAGATCCAGTGAGTGACAAAAGCACATTTTAGACCTAGCCAATATAATAAGTCTGGTAACAACAAATACATATTAAGATTGAAAGTATATATATATTGTGATGGGGCAAGGCCAGATGGCTATAGGAAAGTAGTGAGAAACAGGTATGTTAGCCCCAGGCTAAACAAATCCCTGTTACCATGATAACCAAATGGCAGTTGCTCCAGGTTAATCAAGACACCTGGGGCCAATTAAGATCCTTCCAGAAAGCAGTGGAGACAGCTAAGTTGATTGGGACATCTGAAGCAAATAGGGGCTGGCTGAAACTAGTTAAATGCCTCCCACTTAGTGAGGTGGGGGTGTGTGTGTCAGGAGCTGCTGAAGGGAGCCATGCTGCTGGAGAAACTGAGCAGTACAAACTCCATCAGGCATGAGAAAGGAGGCCCTGAGGTAAGGGTGACTTAGATATTGAGGAAGTGGGGGCTGCTGTGGGGAAGTAGCCCAGGGAATCTTATTTGTCCTGTTTCCAAAAAGTCAGCTACCAAGAGCTGCTACTATCAGGGTCCCTGGGCTAGAGCACGGAGTAGAAGGTGGGCCCGGGCTCCCCCCTCCCTTCCCCAACTAATCACTAGGACTGGGAGACAATAGAGACTGTGCGAGGGAGGATAGCTTCTCCTCACCTCCCTTGCTGGCTTATGATGAAAATGGCTCAGTAGGCTGTGACCCTTGCCTCTAGAGAGAAGGGCTATGTGAAGGGTCACAGTGAGTCTCTGAGGCTAGTGTAATCTGCCAGGAAGCACAGGACCCACTGAGACAAAGTTGGGGCTTTGTTGCTATATATGAATGAATAGAACCACACTGCAGGGGAAAAAGGCTTAGGAGGAGCTCACAGTGAAACAAGCCTCAACTCCAGTCAGTGTACGCAGGATTTGTTATGAGGGGAGGCTAAAATGTTTGGATATTATTGCTGTGGCACAGTCATTCTTGAATTTCCCATGGGGAATATATGGCTCTGAACCTCCTACTCGGGCCAGTGGCTAAATGCCACAATTTGGCCTTTCATGTATAAAGATAACTGCCTAACTTACGTTTCTGCCTCAGGGAGCTAAAGTGGAGTTTCTCACTGAAAACAAGAGGACTGTGCTTAAAAATTGATGGCCTGAGGTGACCTTCTGTATTGTGGAAATGTTTTCCTAGTCAATGGATTACAAAAAGTTAGGGAAATGAATTTAAAGAGATAATTTGTTGAGAAGGGGCAGGGGGGAAAGCAACTCAGTAACATACCTGAGATTAATGGTACTGACAGGTCTCTAGTAAAATCTCTAGAGAAAAGAGATTCAAACACAAAAGGCTTGTGAGACTGGAAGTAGGAGAAAATAAAGAAAACAACCCTGACTAGAGAATTTGAGTTCCCAGAGAAAGGGGGAAGGAAGAAGAGCATCTCTTCATCTTCTGAGTCTACATTTGTTTAGGGAAAAACTGCAGTCAAATGAGAAACTTAGCATTGGGGGAAAAAAGTTCTCATTACAGGCAGGTGACAGCTTGAAACTCCCTGCTGAATTAAAGCTGCTCTGTACAGATGAGCAACAGATGCAAGGGCAATGTGACTGAGATGGTACAATTTCTCTAAAACCCAGGCTGATAGGATTTTATCTGAAGATAAAAGGGAAGGAATTCCCTGTGCAAGGTGCTCAGAGGGAGAGCAGCTGCCTATACTCTCAGGTGGCTAATAGAAGGGTACAGTTCTCTTACACTGTGTTATCTCACTGAAGAATCAAGTACAGCCTATGGGTTTAATGCGGACAGTATCCATATATGACTTGGATAGAAAAAATAAAAGTTCTTTGTTATATTTCTTTATAAGCATCTTTTTATATTCCTTTCTAAAATCCTGTCCGAACTAAAACAAATATAGTACTTAAGAATTCCTCAGGTTGCTTTAACACAACCTTAAGATGTCTTGATCAGTCTTTTAGAGCGTTTCAGCAATCCTCCTGAACTGCAAAATTGCAAATCCTCCTTAGGCAAGTTCTTGTCTGTAACAGACTGTTCAGTCTCATAGTCAATAAGAAAATCAATTTGTGAATTATTTTTAATTTGTGTCTGCTCTCACTTCACTTGTCTCTACCAACTCCTTAGTCTTGAGTAGATGCTTATGACTCCTTCATAAGATTTTGCTTTTATCAGTGATTACTGACTGAGTGAGATGACTCTTCTTTGATCACTCTAGCTGGCCAGTGCCCATCTTGCCAAATTGTCACCATCCCCAGAACCAACAGCCAACTGGGACCGGACATAATCATCACCAACGAGGACCAGAAGAAGATCATCCTGGTGGACGTCACAGTACCATTTGAGAACAGGACCCTGGCCTTCCGTGATGCCCAAGCTTGAAAGGTGGAGAAATACACCCCTCTGGCCAACACCTTGAGAGCTAAGGGTTACCAGGTTCAGACAGATGTGCTGATCAGAGCCCAGGGCACATGGGACACCAATAATGAACCAGTGTTGAAAGAATGCGGAATCAGTCAGCGCTACGCTCGGCTGATGTGGCAACTCATGGTGTCAGATGCCATCAGGTAGTAGAGGGAAATCTACATAGATCACATCACCGGACATCGGCAATACCATGAGGGATGAGCTGGAGTGCCGATGAGAAGCAGAGGGGAAAGTAACTGAAATACTTTCCTCATGGATTGTATTTTCCAAATGGACTACCCTAAATGCTCAATTACTGAGGGACAATCTTCACTCATCCCTAAATTTGCTTTTTACAACTAACTCTCTGTATAACTTTTCATGAGGGATATACCCGAGTATTCAGATTCTAATATCTAAGCTGTATTAAATTTATTCACCTTAATTTGGGTTATTGCTGATTATGCACTATATGTATCTTATGACTTTTTAAAACTTTGTATTGTGGATAATCTAAGCACTATACCCAGCTGTATGGACACTCCTTTCTTAAACTTGTGTACTTTAACATTACCTTTAATAAAATTTTTAATTCCTTTAAATAGTTTAGGAGCCCAGTTGTGGTGCTCACTATGTTCTGTGCTTCAGTAGCTGCCAGAAACCCATCAGAGCAACCTCATGTATATTGTGAGATGTGGTAAAGTGGTGATGGGTTACCCAGAGTATTATGGGATGAAGCAATGCTCCTCCCTGTTGGGATTCCCTCTGAGACCTTTTCCACTTGGCTTACCCAGAACATCTCATCCAGTTCTGAGAGAACACTTTATCTAGTTTTCTGAAATCCAAGAAATCAGTTCAACTCCAGACTCACTGAAGATTAGTGATTGGCATACAATCATACTAAGCTTGAGTTGATCAAGAGTAAGGGGTGGATATAAGGTATAATACAGATCCAATGTACATAAATCAGTTTATGTATACCCTTACACTTAATACTATTGGTTAATATTTCATCACACACTTTATGATTTGCCTATTTTTTGTAATCAATCCCATGAACTATCTGAGCTGCAAAGTATGGTAGTAAGTAAAGCTGCAGCTGCAAGCTTATTACGAGTTACTCATCTTACTATTTCTATATCTACTAGCTACATGTTATTTCCAAGGCCACTTATGACTTTATGCTTTCTCTTGTTAACCTGTTTCCCATATTCTCTTCCTTACTACTTCGTGCATTGTTCATGCAAGGTCCGCACACCCCACTCTTACTTCCTGTTTGATTCAGTGGGAGGTGCCCCCACACTGTTTGTGATGCAGCTGAATAAAGCAGCAAGTTACCAGTCTTCAGTCCTGTGAGTAGGCTTTATTATCTTATTTTTGCACTGAGCGGTCCTTTCCAAAACTAGGTCTGGCATGTTTGTGTATGTTTAGTAAACATGGTTATTTGGGACCTGTGGTGGGCTTTGTACCTAGTCAACCCCTTAAGTCATGGGGGAGGGAGGTAACCCCACCTCTGCCTACGTCCATTTGCTAACCCTCCTGCCCCAGTAGTCAGCACAGTGGGGCCCAATGGCCAGAGTCCTCCTAATTCCCCCTCCCCAAGTGGGCTAGGGCAGCCTAGCAGCCAGAGTCAATACTACCACCTTTGGAGGCAAAATAGGGGGCCTAGTGGCTGGTGCCTAGGGGCCATCACAAGGGGGTGGCAGCCCCCAGTAGGGGAGCCTGGGCCCATCCAACTCCACTGGGCCCCGACCCAGGGCCCTGCCAGTGTCAGAGCAGTCCGCCATGGGGTCAGCGGGGAATCCTACCAAAACACACTGACCTTATAAGGATGGGAGGTACCCCTCCCTGGGTCGCTTCCTACTGGCTCTCCTGCAGCAGTGGTCCATACGGTATTGGGGTCTCCAGGCTCCTCAGCACCAGACACTCCCTGGGGTTCCGATAATGGCAGGCCTCTAGTCTAGGTTTCTGGCTCTTCAGCTCTTATGGGTAAAAGCTGTAATGGCTCCTGGGCTGGAGCCCCTGCCAACTGTCCTTCCTCCTCAGCAGTCTGCCCTGACTGAGCAGCTCTGCAGGCTTTTATACCTGAATTCGAGGTGGAGCATGGGCAGCAGTGCCTCAGGGGTGGGGCTTCCTCTACTACAAGGGAAGGATTTAACTCCCTCCATACCAGTGCAGGGCCAATCCGCCCCATCACAGGATCCAACTATGTTCCTGTGGTTTCCTTATATTGTTTTTTGTTGTGTAAAGAGCAAAAGACACAATATCCACCCATCATTCAAGGTGCCTTGTTGTTTGCCTTTGCAGCAGTGTGCCCTCTCCCTTTGGACACTTATCTCGGACAACTTCACCTGACTCTTTTAGAGCACCTTCATTTCCCCCAAAAGGTGTTTTTAATAAGATCACTGTTTGACCTTCCCCACCTCTTTTCTCCTCCCTTGTATATTCCCTCAAGTTTGTTTGGAATTTTAATGATGGGATTATTATGTTTCATTTTTTATTAAAATATTTTACTACACTTTAAGAGAACCTGAATAATTCCTCAGGAGGGTGGTAACGGGGGTAACTTTTCGGAGAGAGAGGATGAAGGACTCAGTAACAAAGCAGAGAGGAGCAGCAGGGCTGTCCTTACCCATACACAAAGTATGCAGCTGCGTAGGGCACTAGGAAATTTGAGGCACCCAAATTTCCTGGTGCCCTATGCAGATGCATGCTGCTCCAGCTTCTACTCCACCTCTTCCCCATGGCCCCTGCCCTTGCTCTGCCCCAGCCTCGCCCCCGCTCCACCCCTTCCCCAAAGCCCCTGCTCCGCCCCACCCCACCTCTTCCTGCCCCTGCTCCGCCTCAGCCCCTCCCACTGCTCTGAGGACTGCAGCAGGGGTCAGACCTGCACTCACCGGTGGCGGTAAGGGGAGTGACCCAGCCCCAGCCTGCTCCGCTCTGCTGGCTCCCAGCCATGCCGCCAGTGAGAGCTGGGGGGCAGTTCTCCCCTACCCACCAAAGCTGGGAGCCAGGGGAGCAGAATGGAGTGGGCTGGGGCCGGGTCACTCCACTTCCCGGCCGTCCCATGAGTGCGGGGTCGGGCCTGGCTGCCCTGCAGTCACCGGGTGGCAGGAAATGGAGCAACCCAGCCCCAGTCTGCTCTGCTCCACCGGCTCACGCTGGGGGGCAGTTTCCGCCCAACCTCCCCACCCCCACAGAGGCCTGGGGCCCCCCACAGCCCCTCCATTGGCTACGGATGGTCTGAGGAAGGGGCCATGTTTTTAAGAACAGACTACATAAACAGCTGTCGGGGATGGTCTAGGTTTAGTTGGTCTTGCCTCAGTGCAGGGGATTGGACTTGAACTCTCGAGGTCCCTTCCAGCCCTACATTTCTATGATTCAGTGTTTGTGCTAAGTGGCAGTCTCCAGACAAGCTAACCTTTATGAAATTATGCATTGTAAAGAGTATTTGTTCTTTGTCAAAGTAGTGTAACTAGTGTGGATTTTACAGGTCATTATCCTGTGGGTAAGTAGAAAGTGAGTTTGATAGCAAAAGTGGTATGTTTTTAGGCAAGAACCCTACAAAGGCAGATTGAAAAGCAGACTGCTGCAGAACTTAGGAACATGAGTCAGGAAACCAGGGGCCCAATTCTCTATTGCTCTGCACCTTGTGCAGTCATTTAAAGTGCAAAGTGGGTGTAAAATGCTACCAGATCAGAATGGTAGATAATTTTCATGTGTTTTCCACTCACTCTGCATGGGTGACTGCAGAAGGTTCTGGATAATGGAGAATCAAGCTGCTGGGTTCTATTTCTGATCCTGTACTTGACATTCTATATGATCTTGGGAGCAATTCACTCAAGTTCTCTGTGCTCTGTTTCTCCATTTGTAATAGGGGATAATATAACACTAGCTTTAAGTGCCCTGATTTTTTACCGGTAAAAAGTGCTCCAGCAGCACTAAATATTTTATTTTTACAAGGAAGAAGACAATTCCACTTCATGGCAGCTTCCGAGGTTTTGAAATTTGGTTTCTTTCTGCACTGGAACAAAAACAAAAACATTTTAATGATTTTGCAGAAATTGAATTGTCTCCATTTCCATTTTTGGATCAAAACCTTAGCTTTGCAATTTGGGAAGGCATATGTAGCCAGGTGGCCAAGGTACTGGCTAGGGAAATGGGAGGCACAGATTCAAGTCCCTCTTCTCCCTAATTCAGAGTAAAAATTTTCTTTCCAGATCATTCTCAATCAGCCAGAGAAGGGAACCCCCATCCCAGGTCCGTACCCTGGTTCAAAGTTAGAGTGTGAGAGCATCGCTTGCTCTCCTGCACTATACCCCAATGAAAACTTCATAGAAACTGATATGTTTCTACAAAATGTTTTCTTTGATGAAACAGCATATTTCAACAAAGTGAAATGTCACTGAAAATGATCTGACCAGCTCTATGGCAAGAGACCGGAACAGAGGATCAGATAAGTCTCTGCCACGTCTAATTTCTATGAATGAAGTATAAAACACATAGAGGAGCAGCCTTGGCTAATGCAACTAAGTCAGACTAAGTTCTAGACCAGTCATTGTTCATCATACAGCACATAGCCAAAGATTTTTGTTACTCAGAGCATAGCAGCTGATGCTAATTTAGATTTACAGCCAAAGACAATGCCTAGCTTCAGGCCCTAGGCAACCCAAGGAAAGCACCAGGGACAGCACTGGCATTCTGGAAGGACAATTCAGTACTAAACCCTGGTCTACACTAGGACTTTAGGTCGAATTTAGCAGCGTTAAATCGATGTAAACCTGCACCCATCCACACAATGAAGCCCTTTATTTCGACTTAAAGGGCTCTTAAAATCTATTTCCTTACTCCACCCCTGACAAGTGGATTAGCGCTTAAATCGAAGTTGCCGGCTCGAATTTGGGGTACTGTGGACACAATTCAATGGTATTGGCCTCTGGGAGCTATCCCAGAGTGCTCCATTATGACCGCTCTGGACAGCACTCTCAACTCAGATGCACTGGCCAGGTAGACAGGAAAAGAACCGCAAACTTTTGAATCTCATTTCCTGTTTGGCCAGCGTGGCAAGCTGCAGGTGACCATGCAGAGCTCATCAGCAGAGGTGACCATGATGGAGTCCCAGAATCGCAAAAGAACTCCAGCATGGACCGAACGGGAGGTACGGGATCTGATCGCTGTTTGGGGAGAGGAATCCGTGCTATCAGAACTCCGTTCCAGTTTTCGAAATGCCAAAACCTTTGTGAAAATCTCCCAGGGCATGAAGGACAGAGGCCATAACAGGGACCCGAAGCAGTGCCGCGTGAAACTGAAGGATCTGAGGCAAGCCTACCAGAAAACCAGAGAGGCGAACGGCCGCTCTGGGTCAGAGCCCCAAACATGCCGCTTCTATGATGAGCTGCATGCCATTTTAGGGGGTTCAGCCACCACTACCCCAGCCGTGTTGTTTGACTCCTTCAATGGAGATGGAGGCAATACGGAAGCAGGTTTTGGGGACGAAGAAGATAGCTCACAGCAAGCAAGCGGAGAAACCGGTTTTCCCGACAGCCAGGAACTGTTTCTCACCCTAGACCTGGAGCCAGTACCCCCCGAACCCACCCAAGGCTGCCTCCTGGACCCAGCAGGTGGAGAAGGGACCTCTGGTGAGTGTACCTTTTAAAATACTATACATGGTTTAAAAGCAAGCATGTGAAAGGATTACTTTGCCCTGGCATTTGCGGTTCTCCTAGATGTAGTCCTAAAGCCTTTGCAAAAGGTTTCTGGGGAGGGCAGCCTTATTGCGTCCTCCATGGTAGGACACTTTACCACTCCAGGCCAGTAACACGTACTCGGGAATCATTGTAGAACAAAGCATTGCAGTGTATGTTTGCTGGCATTCAAACAACATCCGTTCTTTATCTCTCTGTGTTATCCTCAGGAGAGTGAGATATCATTCATGGTCACCTGGTTGAAATAGAGTGCTTTTCTTCAGGGGACACTCAGAGGAGCCCATTCCTGCTGGGCTGTTTGCCTGTGGCTAAACAGAAATGTTCCCCGCTGTTAGCCACAGGGAGGGGGGAAGGTTGAGGGGGTAGTCATGCGGTGGGAGGAGGCAAAATGCGACCTTGTAATGAAAGCACATGTGCTATGTATGTAATGTTAACAGCAAGGTTTACCCTGAAAGAGTGTAGCCACTGTTTTATAAAATGTGTCTTTTTAAATACCGCTGTCCCTTTTTTTTTCTCCACCAGCTGCATGTGTTTCAATGATCACAGGATCTTCTCCTTCCCAGAGGCTAGTGAAGCTTAGAAAGAAAAAAAACGCACTCGAGATGATATGTTCTCCGAGCTCATGCTGTCCTCCCACACTGACAGAGCACAGACGAATGCGTGGAGGCAAATAATGTCAGAGTGCAGGAAAGCACAAAATGACCGGGAGGAGAGGTGGCGGGCTGAAGAGAGTAAGTGGCGGGCTGAAGAGAGTAAGTGGAGGGCTGAAGACAGGGCTGAAGCTCAAATGTGGCGGCAGCGTGATGAGAGGAGGCAGGATTCAATGCTGAGGCTGCTGCAGGACCAAACCAGTATGCTCCAGTGTATGGTTGAGCTGCAGCAAAGGCAGCTGGAGCACAGACTGCCACTGCAGCCCCTCTGTAACCAACCGCCCTCCTCCCCAAGTTCCATAGCCTCCACACCCAGACGCCCAAGAACGCGGTGGGGGGGCCTCCGGCAAACCAGCCACTCCACCACAGAGGATTGCCCAAAAAAAAGAAGGCTGTCATTCAATAAATTTTAAAGTGCTGTGTGGCATTTTCCTTCCCTCCTCCATCACCCCTCCTGGGCTACCTTGGTAGTCATCCCCCTATTTGTGTGATGAATGAATAAAGAATGCATGAATGTGAAGCAACAATGACTTTATTGCCTCTGCAAGTGGTGATTGAAGGGAGGAGGGGCGGGTGATTAGCTTACAGGGAAGTAGAGTGAACCAAGGGGCGGGGGGTTTCATCAAGGAGAAACAAACAGAACTTTCACACCGTAGCCTGGCCAGTCATGAAACTGGTTTTCAAAGCTTCTCTGATGCGTACCGCGCCCTCCTGTGCTCTTCTAACCGCCCTGGTGTCTGGCTGCGCGTAACCAGCAGCCAGACGATTTGCCTCAACCTCCCACCCCGCCATAAACGTCTCCCCCTTACTCTCTCAGATATTGTGGAGCACACAGCAAGCAGTAATAACAGTGGGAATATTGGTTTCGCTGAGGTCTAAGTGAGTCAGTAAACTGCGCCAGCGTGCCTTTAAACATCCAAATGCACATTCTACCACCATTCTGCACTTGCTCAGCCTGTAGTTGAACAGCTCCTGACTACTGTCCAGGCTGCCTGTGTACGGCTTCATGAGCCATGGCATTAAGGGGTAGGCTGGGTCCCCAAGGATACATATAGGCATTTCAACATCCCCAACAGTTATTTTCTGGTCTGGGAATAAAGTCCCTTCCTGCAGCTTTTGAAACAGACCAGAGTTCCTGAAGATGTGAGCGTCATGCACCTTTCCCGGCCATCCCACGTTGATGTTGGTGAAACGTCCTTTGTGATCCACCAGAGCTTGCAGCACTATCGAAAAGTACCCCTTGCGGTTTATGTACTCGGCGGCTTGGTGCTCCGGTGCCAAGATAGGGATATGGGTTCCGTCTATAGCCCCACCACAGTTAGGGAATCCAATTGCAGCAAAGCCATCCACTATGACCTGCACATTTCCCAGGGTCACTACCCTTGATATCAGCAGATCTTTGATTGCGTGGGCTACTTGCATCACAGCAGCCCCCACAGTAGATTTGCCCACTCCAAATTGATTCCCAACTGACCGGTAGCTGTCTGGCGTTGCAAGCTTCCACAGGGCTATCGCCACTCTCTTCTCAACTGTGAGGGCTGCTCTCATCTTAGTATTCATGCGCCTCAGGGCCGGGGAAAGCAAGTCACAAAGTTCCATGAAAGTGCCCTTACGCATGCGAAAGTTTCGCAGCCACTGGGAATCGTCCCAGACCTGCAACACTATGCGGTCCCACCAGTCTGTGCTTGTTTCCCGAGCCCAGAATCGGTGTTCCACAGCATGAACCTGCCCCATTAGCACCATGATGCATGCATTGGCAGGGCCCATGCTTTCAGAGAAATCTGTGTCCATGTCCTGATCACTCACGTGACCGCGCTGACGTCGCCTCCTCGCCCGGTATCGCTTTGCCAGGTTCTGGTGCTGCATATACTGCTGGATAATGCGTGTGGTGTTTAATGTGCTCCTAATTGCCAAAGTGAGCTGAGCGGCCTCCATGCTTGCCTTGGTATGGCGTCCACACAGAAAAAAGGCGCGGAACGATTGTCTGCCGTTGCTCTGACAGAGGGAGGGGCGACTGACGACACGGCTTACAGGGTTGGCTTCAGGGAGCTAAAATCAACAAAGGGGGTGTCTGTACATCAAGGAGTATTTCAGGCAGGACTTCACGGAGGGTTCCAATAAGAAATGGTGCACCTAAGTTATCGTTCTTATTGTAACAAGGAGATTAGCCTGGCCTCTGATTGATACATGGCTAGATTTACCTCGCTGCACCTTCTCTGTGAGTGACTGCAGTGTGACCTAGAGGAATGAGTCCCCTGGACAGGGGAGGAGGCAAATGAGTACAAAACAAATCTGGTCTATTTCTTGTTTTGACCCACTCCATCTATCTTTTACATCTTTGGCTGGCAGCAGATGGTGCAGAAGGACTGCATGCCATCCACATCTCATGGTTGCTCGGCAGAAGATGGTACAGTACGACTGCTAGCCATCCTCATCTCTTGCCTGCCTGGCAGTAGATGGTACAATACGACTACTAGCAGTCCGTATCGCCTGCCCGCTCACCATAAGACGGTTCAATAGGACTGACTGCAGGACTAAAGAGAATGACCTGGTCAAGTCACTCCAAATTTAGTCCCTGTGCCCATGTCTGCCCAGGCGCTCCCAGCCGACGTGGCCAGGAGCACCTCGGACATGACGATGACGGCTACCAGTCGTACTGTACCGTCTGCTGCCACAAGGCAAGGGGTTGCTGCTACTGTGTAGCAATGCCGTACCGCGTCTGCCAGCACCCAGGAGACATAGGGTGACGGTTACCTGAGCGGGCTCCATGCTTGCCGTGGTATGGCGTCTGCACAGGTAACTCAGGAAAAAAGGCGCAAAACGATTGTCTGCCCTTGCTTTCACGGAGGGAGGGAGGGAACGGGGGCCTGACGATATGTACCCAGAACCACCCGCGACAATGTTTTAGCCCCATCAGGCATTGGGATCTCAACCCAGAATTCCAATGGGCAGCGGAGACTGCGGGAACTGTGGGATAGCTACCCACAGTGCAACGCTCCGGAAGTTGACTCTAGCCTCGGTACTGTGGAAGCGCTCCGCCGAGTTAATGCACTTAAAGCACTTTGAGCATTTTCTGTGGGGACACACACACTCGAATATATAAAACCGATTTCTAAAAAAACGACTTCTATAAATTCGACCTTATTCCGTAGTGTAGACATACCCTAACTCTTGAGACACAGGAGCTGTCAGTTCTGATACATTTATTACTATTTGTTATTGTTTTTGTGGTTTACACCTCCTCACCCCCCTTAATTTTGGGGCTGTCTTTCTGCCAGTGTATTTTGAAAATATTCTCACAAGGTCTCCTCCCGAAGGAAGTGCTAACTTGGAATTAACAATTATTCTATATTTGAGCTCCTGAAGAAAGCATTGACACTTTTGCTGCTGTTAAGCAACAGACAATAGAGGCTGATCTGTCATTATTTACCTTGTGTGCTCTAATTACATTCCGCAGCACACAACACACATACAGAGTAAGTTCATCTCTTCAGGGGATGGGGGTGGGACAGGAGAATGGAGGAAAGAGGAGTGCTGAACCAGCCAGCCAGGCACAATGGCTGTAGGTACAGTTTGTTTGACTTCAGCTGGCATTACGGGTGTTTAGCCCATCAGAGGAACAGGAGATAAATCCATAACAGATCCTCAGCTGCTGTCAATTGTACCCTGATTTATGGCAGCTGAGAATGTGGCTCATTGTTCTTAATAAATACCTCTACCAAACAGAGCAGTTGGCTAAGCTGTATGCAGGATTGATACTTTTCCTCAGTCTGTACAAGAATATGCTTTAATTTATAACATCAATGTGGGTGTTTGCGTTAAATATGTGATGTTTCTGATAGGATCTTTTTAGGAAAATCTTTCTCCTCTTGTTTTATACCCATCATCCCTCAAAGAACTTCTGCTTCAATCAACTGTCTTCCAGCTGAAGATGAATTTCCGTTTGAAGCCCTGCAGATCAATCAAATGGAGTTACTATAGGCACATGCCACCGCACCAGGGCTCAGCTTGCAGCTTGTGCGCCCAGCCTCTGCCCGTCTGGGGTGTAGAAAGGTAGACCCAGAAGCAAATCTTTGTGTAGCAGGTCTGGAGTGATAGAACTGGGAGAGAGGAGAGGGCTCATGGAGAAGATAAAGAGACTTTGTTGTGGTTTTTGCTAAAAACAAAAATAGGAAATGTTGGTTTTCAGCAACCAAAAGCCAAAACATTTCCACTCAAACCTTCCATTTTTCAGTTGCCAGGAGTCAAAATTTTTCAGTGTTTTTGGGCTGAAATTATTGGTTTTCAGTTGCCATGATTCTTTCTCTCCATTTTCTTTTGAAGGCAATATTTCAAGGACATTGAAAATGTTTTCATTGTCATTGAAATTTGTTCATATGACCAAAAAACATTTCCCAACCAACCAGCTCTACTGAGGACTAAGCTGTGCCATTCAGGCACAACCCATTACTGGAGGGGGAGTGTGAAGTCACATTGCAATAGGGGGAACTTGAGGAGGGAGGGATTTCCCCTGGGAAAAATACAATTCCTTCCTGAATATGCCTAGTGCACAATCCTTTTGTGCACCATCTCTTTTTGGGGGGGGGGGGGGTCTCCTTCTGAAACCACTGCTTACCCCAGTCCCTTAAAATAATCAGTTGTCCTAGTATAAACAATGCTCTATGGACCCAAGCCACAGACCTAATGGTGAGCTCCTAGAATAGGATACAGCTGCTGCATCTGCAGTGCAGACATTGGTAATGTGCACCTTTCATGCTCAGACAGTGCTCAGTAAAAGCACACTTGTATTTTTTATAATGCTCAGCAACTGTTTGCTAAGTCTGAGTTTCCATAGAGCAGCTGAACAGAAACATTTTGTCACTCTCATTTTGCTATTTTTAGCAATATTTAGTCTGCACTAAATCTTAACAAATCATCAAGGTTTATTTCACCTTCCAGAACAATGCACTATGATAGAAAAGATAAAGATTTCTGAGAATCATCCTACACAGAAAATTGGTCCTATTTTGTGTGTACAATGTAGGGACTCATATTTTTCTTTCCATTTTTTTTAAAGGTAAATCAGGGAGTGAAATATGTATTTTTTTGAAAAGCAGTCTTTGCAGATACAGCAAATTCATTAACAGTTTCCCCCAGTTTTAAATAGAAAGTGTTGCTCTCTGCATATCAATGCCAGCACAAATCAACACAAACAATTGTTAAGTCATTAGCAAAGACTGAACGCCGGTAGTCCTAATATTAAGCCTTCTGGTGCTCTCCCTGGAATTGTTTGACTTGATTGCATCCTGTTACATTTACAATCTGTTTTGTGTTATTGGCTGATAGGCTGACAGCCATTTAAATTCTTATTCAGAAAAATGCAAAAGCACTCACCTTTTGCTCTCAAAAGGATGAGTCACTGAAATCAATGATTGATGCAGGGCATTAAAGAGAAGGGTCCATTTCTGTGAGGTGCTGAGTACCCTCAACTGAAGACAACATCTCACAGGATCAGGCCATTAGCTATTATGAATGAATAGCCTCCTAGAACAGCCTGGGAGAGAGGATGACTCTCTTTTTTTCATGGTGGAGTGCTATCTGCTCTATTCATTAAAATGGAGCAGATTGTTCCGTGTGGCTGATCACCAGGTCTGCATGGAGTGGTGTGAGACAGTCCCAAATAAGGAGAAGCAGGAGTGAGTAGTTCCCGTGCTCCCTCAAGAACATACTGTTATTGCAAGTGGCCCCCCAGTGCAGCCATTCAAGGGAGGGGGTCAGGGAGAGAAGGAAGCTTCTTTCTTACCTTTCTGCCTGTGTGTGGCCATGTAGAGGCAACTCTCAATCAGGGTTTGAGAGTTCTAGAGAAAGAGAGGTTCAAGCTTCCATGCAGTGAAGATTTCGGTCCTTGCTTGTAGACAAATCCAGTATCAGGTGAAAAAGTAATTGAAGGAATAGGTAGTTTTAATATGTATGGAGGGTTCCTAACTATACAAACAGTCTTTAATTCCTTCCTTCACTCTGATGATCCCCTTGACATAAAACAAACAAAGCCGATAACAACCAAGAATGTCCTATTGTTGTGCTGACTCCTTAGACGGATTGAGACACGTCCAGGACGCAAGGTAAGTCTAATGGACCCTTTAGAGCTAGTAACACACACCAACTCTACTAACCACAGTTAATATTTCTTCAGTTAAATCTTATCAACCAAAGAGGTGCTCATTTTTACAGTGATTGCTCTGGGTTCTTGCATTTTAGGGTGACCAGACAGCAAATATGAAAAATTGGGTGGTGGTGGTGGGAATAGGAGCCTATATAAGAAAAAGACCCAAAAATTGGGACTGTCCCTATAAAATTGGGACATCTGGTCACTCTATTGCATTTGCAGAGATTCCTTTTAAGATCAGTCTAATAGTGCACTGCATTATGATGCTCAGGTGGTTTCTTTTTTACCTGTGTGTTTCAGTTGCCTTTGGAGCACCCTCTCCCTTTCTCTGCATCCAAAGAGGGCCTTTACTGGGGTTGGGTAAGGAGTAGGTGGGCTGGGGCAGGACTGGGGAGATGCAAATTATACTCACATTAACTCTACCCATGGGAGTGGGGATTGGGAAGGAGTTCCTACAGGCAGCAGTAATCAGGAGCTTGGGTCTGCTGGAATCACCCTGTTGTGGCGGTGGAGAGAGAACTGGAGTCCCCACAACCAGTCTTGTAGTACTGCACATTCACACAGATGGCTTTGTACTGGTGGATCTGCTCGGATCCACCAGTCATCCTGTGGAGTGCTGGGGTGGGGCAGGATCCTGTCCTGTTGTGCTGACTGTAGTAAAATGGTTATTAAGGGGTTAACTGGCTTACTCGGAGTATAACGAGTTGGAGCCAAGCTCTACCCTTCCTTACTTCCTGTTCAGCTAGTGACTGTTTCCTTCTCTACTCTGTTTGTCATGTAGTTAAATAAAGAAGCATGTTTCCTGCCTGCAGTACTGTAAGTATAGTGTGTAGTTTTTGTGCATTGAGTGGTCCCTTTACAAAACTGATAGAATTCTCTGGAGGGAACCCTACTGAATTTTTCTCATCAGCAGCCCTGCCAGAGGGCAGTCTAACCCAGCAACTGTGTACCAAGTCCTATTTCCACTGAAGTCATGATAAAAACCACTTGAACAAGCTCACTATTTGGCCTACAGTCAGTATAGCCAACTCATTTGGAATTAGGTTCTTCTGCTTTCTTTTCCTCCTTTCTTTTTCAACACCTTGTTACTCTGTGCATGCTGATAACCCCATTTTGTTTCTCTCAGTATGGGATATGTGAGAGCAACACTGTCAGTCATAACAGACTTTTGGATTAGTATTACTATGCTAATACTTTTAGACAGCTCCAAAACCAGGAGTCACCATTTGCTATGGCCAATTGTCAAAAAATTATGCCCTTTCTTAAATCTGTGCAGTGGGTGTAGCTGTAATTGAGGGCTGGATTTAGTCCCAAATGTTTACTTCAACATACAGGATATGAAGGAGAGTATGAAGAGCCTTTGGATATTGTTCTGTCTTAATCTGCCATGTCAAAAGCTGTGTTTCAAAAAAAAGCAAAGTCTGAAAGAATAAATGTCAGGTTTGCTTACTGGTACTTATTCTTTCTGCTGATAGACCAGTAACTAACTGTTAAACGAATGTATGTCTTGTTCAGTCTGTCAGAACTGATCACAATTTTGTTAATCACTTTTAAATCCTTCATTCCCTGTATAACCAGTAGACATTAAAAGTTCCCCTAGTTATAGTTGCAGACAATTGTCCCTTTTATATGTCTGAATGCTGATATGCCAGACAATTGGCATTTGGACAAATGTTGTGGCTCATGTTTCATCGTGCATATCTCATTCTTGAGAAGGAGCCAAGAGAGATGAGCGAGTATCAGAGAGGGCTCAGAGTACAGCTGGGAAATCCTCAGGAGCACTGTGGGACAGAAGTGGCACAGAGAACAGGTGGGAGGTGCTGACAGTAACAGTGAAGGCCAGTTGTTCAACTAGGAGAGTGGTGGAGCTCTTGGAGACCATTCCAAAACCTTTCGAACTGAATCTATTCTTCCTCCAAACTTTCATTTCAGAAAAAAAGACCTCGAGCCCACTGCTGTTCAGGTGAATAGCAATTTTGTCATTGGCTTCAATGGGAGCAGTGTCAGGTTCATATGCAACTACGTTCTGAAAAATAATTTTGATTATGTTATTAATTGTATATGGGTGTATTAACTTACCCAAGCAGTATTCATTATGCAATAGTTTATGTTCCTAGATAACTTTTAGATATGACTGCCAGTATATTGCATGATCCAGGTCTGCCTAACCCTGTTATGTGCTTCAGGTATTTGTTACACACAGTCTTCTGACATTCTCTTTAGATTTGTACAAGCTAGCTCCTGAGTGTGTATGGATACCAAATGATATTATTATAGCACAAAAACTGAGCTTACGATGTTGTACAAAAGTTTAAAGACAATCCCTGTCATCCAGTGCTTACAATCTAAATATCCCCAAACTGTAGTCAGATCATCAACAGTAGGGAACGTGGCTTGGGCTCTCAAACTTTTTTCAAAGTGTGCATCATCATATTTTAAAAGAGAGTCTTAAAGATTTTGCACTTGCATTGGCCGTCGTCCCTGACAGATGTTTGGACAGGGCTATCAGTCGCAAGAACTGAGCTCACTTGGATTGTGATGTGATACTTGTTATAAAATCCAAATTAAAAAAAAATCATTTCCTCTTTTCATTCTATTTTCCATCTACATTTTCCATTCTGCCTCTTTCTTGTATGCTCTGATTTTTGCTTCTCCTTTACACCTCTCCTTCTCTCATCTCCTTCCACCTTTTCTTACACTCCCCTCTTGTATTCCTGTTCCTCTCTTTCCTTTCCTTCCCTTCCTTCACACCTCTCTCAGCTTTCCTCTAGAGTAGTCTCAAGTGAGCTATTTCCAGGTCAGTTCCCCTCAAATGCTCTATGAATCATTTCAAACAAAGAAAGATCTTGAAAATCAACATTGCCCTCTCCAATGAGTTACAAGTAGAGCTGCTTGGAAAATGGTCATTTCTGTGGCAAATTTAGAAAGAATTGAATTTTCTTTCTTTCTTTTTTCCCCCCAAAATGACAAACATATGAAAAATATTTAGTTTTTGAAAACCAAAAACCAGAAAAAGTATAAAGAATCAACAAACGTTCAATTTGAAAGGCCATCTTTTGTCATAAAATTTTTGATATGAAATCTTTCAATCAGGTGTAATTGCAAAATTTGTTTGTGCATAGTAACCATGTACAATAGGTTAAGATTTACAGGAAATGGTGTACATTTCCTTACACTACTACTACTTGTATTACACTTTCAGACTAGGGGCTCAAAGTACTTGACAACCTTAAGCTTCACAATACTTCCGTGAGGCAAATATTATTATGCTCATTTTACAGATGTGGAAAACTGCAGCCCTGAGGAGTGAAGTGACTTGCTCAAGGTCACAAAGTGACTCAGTGGCAGTGCCAGTGTAAAATTCAGTTCTGTGCTTGAACCGTGAGACGCTGCCCCCCTCCTTTTTCAAGTTAAACTAGATAGTGAAACTGGGAACAGAACTGTCCTGGGGTAAAATCCTCTTATTAGAAATATTGTTTCTATTTCATTTGTTATAACAAAAAAAGCAACATTTGCAATTCTTCCCACAGCCCCTAATCCTGATATTTGAACAGACTACTTCACTTTCTACTATAACTTTGCAACTGAATGAGTCCTTTGATTTCCTGTTTTCAGCATTTGCCAACCAATCAAGAGAAATCTGTGGTTTAAAAGCAGTGTCGACAGAACAGATACCAAGACTAAAATATATCATTCTGTTTCCAAAAGACTTCTACCCAAGCAGGCACTTTCTGTTAAATTAGAAGGAGTGTATCTGGAAGAAGTGCATGCAGTGTAGTATCTGTGATTAATAAAATGTCTTATCTCCTTTGGCCAGTGCACATCTTGTAATTGGTTAAGAGCCAGGGTGACGTTCAGTAAGGCAAACCAGTGCATGGAAACAGGACAGATTTTGCAGTTCACCAGAGAGATAGCCCTATCATACATCAATAACAGATGGCACTCCAGTTGACTACAGGAAAAATATGACTCAGCTAATACAAAATGGGAAGTTCCAAGGTTGGATTTAAGCAAGGTTGCCTGCCAACTCTCATTTGTTTTGCTAGTAATGCTCACTCTTTAAAAAAAACAGAGGACCTAAAGACTCAGCGATCTCACACATAACCTAGCCAATAAACCTTGTCGTTAATGATAGCTAGGAAGAAATTACAGATATTTACAGTGAACATGTTAGGGGCCTTGCTGGAAAAATTGTTATCCAAAACTGAGAGGGGAAACTGAAAAGGAAAAGCTGCAGAATTTCATGACTCTTTTCTCTAGGAAAGTAACAAGGTGCAACAACATCCTGAAAGAAGCAGTGAAAATCCCTTAGCTGTCATAAATGAGGAGTACAAGAAAGAATGGCTCAGCTATAAAAAGTGCAGTCACAGACAGACACTTTTGCACTTCCAAAGAAAACTGTTCCAGATCCTTGCTCAGCTCCCCTGAGCCCTGTACCTTTCCCCCTTTCTTTGAAGTTGTCAGCAGGAACAGAAAATTCTCACAAGCAAGAAGAGTAAAATAATGGCAAGTTTTGAAAAGTCAAAAGGTCCTGATCCTCTTTCCTGTTCCATCCCATCTGTGCCACTGCAGATGCACAGAGGGGATAGTAAGTTGGTTTAAATTGCAATCGGTGTTTCCCTTTGTGAAAGGGAATCCTTAGGCCCGGTAGAGCTTGGGCAAGGAAGGACTCCTTCAATAATCATGAGGAACTTGAGGGAATCATGGAAAAGAATATTTGTAAGTGAAGGCATCAAATTTGGGGTCTGCCAACCTGGACTATGGTCATTTAATCACCCTAATCCCTTGCATGCCTTATTTAGGCTACCCAGACCGTGGGTGTCACCACCTCTGTTCTCCAAACCATACTCACCACCTTCGGCGTTCCTTTCTTTCCCTTTTCTGTTATGGACAGAACTGGCCTGGCTTAACACTGCTCCCCACCTAACTGCATTTATCTTCCTTTGACCCTTATCCCTTTGCCTTTGCTGAAAAAGATTCCCCTAGTGTCGTCTTCATCATTTTACCTCTGCAGCTATCTCTGGCTGTGAGCCCCGTGGAGAAGGCTTGAGATAGTATTTGTAAACCTAGGGGTAAACCTTGTTCTTTATTACAGCTGGTTGGGGGGAAAAATCACATTTTTTAATTAAGAAGAGACATATTCCTGCAAAAAAAAATTGTGACAATGTTCCCATTTTTCTACTAGCTCTTTTGCTCAGAATTCGGGATCTCTGTGGTTTCGGTGGGACAGTTTGACAAACAGTTGGTGATGTGATGAAGTGGCTGAGCAGTGATAGGTCAGCAGAGGGCAGTGTGGTAAATCTGCAGGGAAGGGAGGGGCTGTATATGTGTAAGGGTATGTCTACACTACGAAATTAGGTCGAATTTATAGAAGTCGTTTTTTTAGAAATCGGTTTTATATATTCGAGTGTGTGTGTCCCCACAGAAAATGCTCTAAGTGCATTAACTCGGCGGAGTGCTTCCACAGTACCGAGGCTAGAGTCGACTTCCGGAATATTGCACTGTGGGTAGCTATCCCACAGTTCCCGCAGTCTCTGCTGCCCATTGGAATTCTGGGTTGAGATCCCAATGCCTGATGGGGCTAAAACATTGTCGCGGGTGGTTCTGGGTACATATCGTCAGGCCCCCGTTCCCTCCCTCCCTCCGTGAAAGCAAGGGCAGACAATCGTTTTGCGCCTTTTTTCCTGAGTTACCTGTGCAGACACCATACCACGGCAAGCATGGAGCCCGCTCAGCTCACTGTCACCGTATGTCTCCTGGGTGCTGGCAGACGCGGTACTGCATTGCTACACAGTAGCAGCAACCCATTGCCTTGTGGCAGCAGATGGTACAATAGGACTGGTAGCCATCATCGTCATGTCCGAGGTGCTCCTGGCCACGTTGGCCAGGAGTGCCTGGGCAGACATGGGCGCAGGGACTAAATTTGGAGTGACTTGATCAAGTCATTCTCTTTAGTCCTGCAGTCAGTCCTATTGAACCATCTTGTGGTGAGCAGGCAGGCGGTACAGATTGCTAGCAGTCGTATTGTACCATCTTCTGCCGAGCAGCCCTGAGATGTGGATGGCATGCAGTCCTTCTGCATTGTCTGCTGCCAGCCAAAGATGTAAAAGATAGATGGAGTGTATCAAAACAAGAAATAGACCAGATGTGTTTTCTACTCATTTGCTTCCCTCCCCCCCCCTTCCCCGTCTAGGGGACTCATTCCTCTAGATCACACTGCAGTCACTCACAGAGAAGGTGCAGTGAGGTAAATCTAGCCATGTATCAATCAGAGGTCAGACTAACCTCCTTGTTCCAATAAGAACAATAACTTAGGTGCACCATTTCTTATTGGAACCCTCCGTGAAGTCCTGCCTTAAATACTCCTTGATGTAAAGCCACCCCCTGTTGATTTTAGCTCCCTGAAGCCAACCCCGTAAGCCATGTCGTCAGTCACCCCTCCCTCCGTCAGAGCAACAGCAGACAATCGTTCCGCGCCTTTTTTCTGTGTGGACGCCATACCAAGGCAAGCATGGAGGCCGTTCAGCTCACTTTGGCAATTAGGAGCACAATAAACACCACACGCATTATCCAGCAGTATATGCAGCACCAGAACCTGGCAGAGCGATACTGGGCGAGTAGGCGACGTCAGCTCGGTCACGTGAGTGATCAGGACATGGACACAGATTTCTCTGAAAGCATGGGCCCTGCCAATGCATGCATCATGGTGCTAATGGGGCAGGTTCATGCTGTGGAACGCCGATTCTGGGCTCGGGAAACAAGCACAGACTGGTGGGACCGCATAGTGTTGCAGGTCTGGGACGATTCCCAGTGGCTGCGAAACTTTCGCATGCGTAAGGGCACTTTCATGGAACTTTGACTTGCTTTCCCCGGCCCTGATGCGCATGAATACCAAGATGAGAGCAGCTCTCACAGTTGAGAAGTGAGTGGTGATAGCTCTGTAGAAGCTTGCAACGCCAGACAGCTACCGGTCAGTTGGGAATCAATTTGGAGTGGGCAAATCTACTGTGGAGGCTGCTGTGATGCAAGTAGCCCACGCAATCAAAGATCTGCTGATATCAAGGGTAGTGACCCTGGGAAATGTGCAGGTCAGAGTGGATGTCTTTGCTGCAATGGGATTCCCTAACTGTGGTGGGGCCATAGACGGAACCCATATCCCTATCTTGGCACCGGAGCACCAAGCCTGTGAGTACATAAACCACAAGGGGTACTTTTCAACAGTGCTACATGCTCTGGTGGATCACAAGGGACGTTTCACCAACATCAACGTGGGATGGCCGGGAAAGGTACATGACACTCGCATCTTCAGGAACTCTGGTCTGTTTCAAAAGCTGCAGGAAGGGACTTTATTCCCAGACCAGAAAATAACTGTTGGGGATGTTGAAATGCCTATATGTATCCTTGGGGACCCAGCCTACCCCTTAATGCCATGGCTCATGAAGCCGTACACAGGCAGCCTGGACAGTAGTCAGGAGCTGTTCAACTACAGGCTGAGCAAGTGCAGAATGGTGGTAGAATGTGCATTTGGACGTTTAAAGGCGCGCTGGCGCAGTTTACTGACTCCCTTAGACCTCAGTGAAACCAGTATTCCCACTGTTATTACCGCTTGCTGTGTGCTCCACAATATCTGTGAGAGTAAGGGGGAGACGTTTATGGCGGGGTGGGAGGTTGAGGCAAATCGCCTGGCTGCTGGTTACACGCAGCCAGACACCAGGGTGGTTAGAAGAGCACAGGAGGGCACGGTACGCATCAGAGAAGCTTTGAAAACCAGTTTCATGACTGGCCAGGCTACGGTGTGAAAGTTCTGTTTGTTTCTCCTTGATGAAACCCGCCGCCCCTTGGTTCACTCTACTTCTCTGTAAGCTAACCATCCTCCCCTCCTCCCTTCAATCACCGCTTGCAGAGGCAATAAAGTCATTGTTGCTTCACATTCATGCATTCTTTATTCATTCATCACACAAATAGGGGGATGACTACCAAGGTAGCCCAGGAGGGGTGATGGAGGAGGGAAGGAAAATGCCACACAGCACTTTAAAATTTATTGACTTCCAGCCTTCTTTTTTTTGGGCAATCCTCTGTGGCGGAGTGGCTGGTTGGCCGGAGGCCCCTCCCACCGCGTTCTTGGGCGTCTGGGTGTGGAGGCTATGGAACTTGGGGAGGAAGGCGGTTGGTTACAGAGGGGCTGTAGTGGCAGTCTATGCTCCAGCTGCCTTTGCTGCAGCTCAACCATACACTGGAGCATACTGGTTTGATCCTCCAGCAGCCTCAGCATTGAATCCTGCCTCCTCTCATCACGCTGCAGCCACATTTGAGCTTCAGCCCTGTCTTCAGCCCGCTACTTACTCTCTTCAGCCCGCCACCTCTCCTCCGGTCATTTTGTGCTTTCCTACACTCTGACATTATTTGCCTCCACACATTCGTCTGTGCTCTGTCAGTGTGGGAGGACAGCATGAGCTCGGAGAGCATTTCATCACGAGTGTGTTTTTTTTTCTCTAATCTTCACTAGCCTCTGGGAAGGAGAAGATCCTGTGATCATTGAAACACATGCAGCTGGTGGAGAAAAAAAAAGGGACAGCGGTATTTAAAAAGACACATTTTATAAAACAGTGGCTACACTCTTTCAGGGTAAACCTTGCTGTTAACATTACATACATAGCACATGTGCTTTCATTACAAGGTCGCATTTTGCCTCCCCCCACCGCGTGGCTACCCCCTCAACCTTTCCCCCTCCCCGTGGCTAACAGCGGGGAACATTTCTGTTCAGCCGCAGGCAAACAGCCCAGCAGGAATGGGCTCCTCTGAGTGTCCCCTGAAGAAAAGCACTCTATTTCAACCAGGTGACCATGAATGATATCTCCCTCTCCTGAGGATAACACAGAGAGATAAAGAACGGATGTTGTTTGAATGCCAGCAAACATACACTGCAATGCTTTGTTCTACAATGATTCCCGAGTACGTGTTACTGGCCTGGAGTGGTAAAGTGTCCTACCATGGAGGACGCAATAAGGCTGCCCTCCCCAGAAACCTTTTGCAAAGGCTTTAGGACTACATCTAGGAGAACCGCAAATGCCAGGGCAAAGTAATCCTTTCACATGCTTGCTTTTAAACCATGTATAGTATTTTAAAAGGTACACTCACCAGAGGTCCCTTCTCCACCTGCTGGGTCCAGGAGGCAGCCTTGGGTGGGTTCGGGGGGTACTGGCTCCAGGTCTAGGGTGAGAAACAGTTCCTGGCTGTCGGGAAAACCGGTTTCTCCGCTTGCTTGCTGTGAGCTATCTACAACCTCCTCATCATCATCTTCTTCGTCCCCAAAACCTGCTTCCATGTTGCGTCCATCTCCATTGAAGGAGTCAAACAACATGGCTGGGGTAGTGGTGGCTGAACCCCCTAAAATGGCATGCAGCTCATCATAGAAGCGGCATGTTTGGGGCTCTGACCCGAAGCGGCCGTTCGCCTCTCTGGTTTTTCAGGTAGGCTTGCCTCAGCTCCTTAAGTTTCACGCGGCACTGCTTTGGGTCCCTGTTATGGCCTCTGTCCTTCATGCCCTGGGAGATTTTGACAAAGGTTTTGGCATTTCGAAAACTGGAATGGAGTTCTGATAGCACAGATTCCTCTCCCCATACAGTGATCAGATCCCATACCTCCCGCTCAGTCCATGCTGGAGCTCTTTTGCGATTCTGGGACTCCATCATGGTCACCTCTACTGATGAGCTCTGCATGGTCACCTGCAGCTTGCCACGCTGGCCAAATAGGAAATGAGATTCAAAAGTTCGCAGTTTTTTTCCTGTCTACCTGGCCAGTGCATTTGAGTTGAGAGTGCCGTCCAGAGCGGTCACAATGGAGCACTCTGGGATAGCTCCCGGAGGCCAATACCGTCGAATTGTGTCCATGGTACCCCAAATTTGACCCAGCAAGGCCTATTTAAGCGCTAATCCACTTGTCAGGGTTGGAGTAAGGAAATCGATTTTAAGAGCCCTTTAAGTTGAAATAAAGGGCTTCATCGTGTGGACGGGTGCAGGTTTACATTGATTTAACGCTGCTAAATTCGACCTAAAGTCCTAGTGTAGACCAGGGCTAATTCTGCTGCTACTTTTCCCCCCTGCTCAGGATGGTGATAGGCAGGGCCGAATTAAGATCTTTAGAGGCCCTAAACACTGAAAAGATTATGGTGTCCCATCATATGTAATTCAAAATAAAAACAATACTATACCGTAAAATTTTATTTTTCGAAATGATACAACTTACATGTATGCTGAAATTAAAATAGCTTCTTTCTAGATTTTCTGATTGCAAAATTCTGGATAAGTTCATCGAAGGTGACTTGATGAAGCATGTCTGCTTCCATACACAACAGGGAAAGTGAATCAAGTCTGTCCTGACACGTTGTTCTCTGAGGGTTTTTTATTCTTTTCAGCTGAGAAAAATGAGCGTTCTGTGGAGCAGTTAGTAATCATCAATGTTAGAAAAATACGTAGTGCGATCTCTACATTTGGAAATACATATTGTATTCCATATTTCAGTATTGTGTCATGAAGATCAATGTGACTGAATTTCATTTTTCCTGTTTCATTAAACTTTGCGCACATATAACAGTGGAACTGCCGTACTTCTCCACAGAGATTCATGTTCAAGTCAACAGGGTATGAGTCAACTAGCTTTTGGGAACCTTGTGAATATTGTTCGTCAGATAAGTCCATATCATTTAGAAAAGAAAATCTACTTGATACTTCTTTGTACACTTCACCTCTCCTCTTCATATGAGCTTCAAGTGTATCAAGTATAGCGTAATTAGTAGATACGCGAAATTTGTCTCTAGGATTCAGTGCTGTGTCTGTTGCACTGCTATCATTTGCTTGTTTTTTCCTGATTTGCTTGCGGGACTGGGCTTCTTTGTCGTTAGTATCAGGCAAGATATCTTTTGGTATGTCTTCAAATCTTTCAAAATCATTCCTCAAAGTGTGTAAGTGGTCTGCTAATGATTGACAGAGGTCTGCACATGTTTTCAAATCAATCCTTTTTCTTGGAGAGCTTGACTTGTGTGGTAAAAGTGTTGTAAAATTTCATTCCACATGGTCAACATGAACACAAACTCTAGTTCTTGCATCTTGTTTGCAATGTTTTCTGCCTCTCGTATAGTTTCTCCCTTTTGTGAATGGTCTTCAGCTATACTTTCTAATGCATCCACCATCTTTGAGTAGGACTCCAGAATTGCACTTGTTGCCACTGCATGTGCCTCCCAGTGAGTATTAGAAAGAGATTTCAACACACGACACGATCATTGCCCAAATATGTTTTAAGAACTGCCCATCGGTGTGTTGAGGCAGAGAAAAATGTATAAAGTAACTGGACAGTTGAGAAAAAACTTACTGCCACCGGACAACAATTAACAGCACTGTTGCCAACAAGATTGAGAGTGCGCAGCACATGGCATGAATATGGCATATTTGTTCTGTTCTAAAAGATTCTTCTGCATTCCTTGATAATGCCCTGACATGTTGGCAGTGTTGTCATAAGTTCTGATTTTTCCCATGATGACTACTTTGATGCTTTTTTTGAAATATCAAATATCAAATTTAAAAAAAAAATCTATTTTTTTTGGTGGCCCCTGCTTTGCTGGTGCCCTAAGCACGTGCTTAGTCTGCCTATTGGGTAATCCAGCCTTGGTGATAGGGTTACCAGCAGAAGAAAAATTGATGGCAATTCAGGGACAGCTGGGAGGAGTGATGCACAGAAGCAGGTTTGCTGGGGGCACTGTGAGGAACTGCTGAAGGCAGTTGACAAAGAGTGCACAGGGATCCATTAGTTGTTAAGGCCTCATAGAGCATTAGCCCTGACATGGCCACAACACTAGTCTGAGCCATCGAACAACTGGCATGCTATCAGGGACTACATCAAGTTAAAAGCTGGCCCTGAGGCGCTCCAGGCCCCCACAAGGGACCCTGGCTTATATTATGTTAATCAAAGGTGAACTTTTATACATATTTTTGCAGCAGAAATCCACTTTCTGGGCAAAGCTGTGTATTTTCTCAGCAAATTGAAATTTTAACATTTAAAACTCCCTTTTCTTGCCTACAGCAGTGACTTTTATCTAATACTTCATGGAAAGATGACACCCTACCAACCATCACATGCACTTTGGACTCACTTTTGCAGTGGTTATTCAAGCTAAGCTCCCACTAATGTGTGGTGGATATTTTTTTTGCCTGTGTTAGGACAACAGGATAAAGCCATTGGTTTAGTTGGACTTTTATGTGAAAGACAAATTTCCTTCCTTCACCTTGCACGTGATCGTCATATGGTATAAAACATGAGGATGTTAAATTTTTCTACAAGGTACAAACAAGCTGTAATATGTAAATTACACATATTTTGGTATTTATATGCTACTGTACTAACAAATCTAGGAACCTCAATAACTTTTGCATTAGTTCCTAAAATGTGTGCCCTCATTACTGAATTCATAAGCATTTTTTTTATATGCAGCTCTTAAAAGAGTGTTTTTTAAAGAGATATTTCTGCTAGTAAGAAGTTCTGATTTGACAGCTCTGGAGCCTAAAAAGTTCTGTTTATCCACAAGACCGATACAGTGTGGACTGTGGAAGTGCAAGCTTCCCCACCTATCTGCTTTTTTCCTATTCTGGAGGGGCCCCCTAAGAATCGAGTCAATCTCGATTGATGCCCATTCAGTACTAGGCCTCTCTAAGGCTGCTAATTAGGGTGCCAGCAATGCCAGCTCTGATGACTGGATACATGTCCACTGTGAACTGGATTGAAACCATCAGTTCATTTAACATACACAACTGAACGCAGCCAGTCACTACCAATCTGATCTAAGTCTGAACCAGTGGCCTGCAGGTGAAATGCTCTGCATCCTCTGACCATTCCTATGAACCACCCAGTTCCATCTCTCAACAGCTTTTGCCCTGATTCTGTCAAAGGGCTTGTGTACCCAGGGACACTCAGGCAAGTCGAGACAAATCAACTAAAGCTATGAAATTAATGTGCATAATTTAAAACATTAAACCCTGGTGTGGATGGACTTACTCAGAAATGAAGTAATTTTCACAGCTCTAATTGGTTGGTCTTATCTTTCCTGAGTGTCCCTCAGTAGACAAGTTTGCATTGTCTTGTGTCAGAAGTTTCTGTGAAACTAATCAATGAGAGACAGAAGAACGCCGTGTTGCTCAAAAACCTGCACCTTCCATCAACAGAATTTGGTCTAGATATTACCTCACCTACCCTGTCACTCTTACATTGCTTTGTCTCTCTCGTGTCCTGGGTCCAACATGGCTACAGCAATACTACAAAAAACTAACCACTGGTATATTCTCTGTTCTGCTTTGCTTGCTGTTGAAGCAGGTGCCAGATGACTCATCACCAGAGTCATTCTGACTTTCATTTATGGATCCTCAGGTTAGATGTCTTACTATTTTTTCATCTCTGGATGATTCATCTGAGTAAATTGACACTTCTGTCAGAGGCTTCCATCTCAGAACCATTGTCTTCTGCGGTCTCCAGATAGGTGGTTCTAACTGCTCACTCTCTAATCTAGTTGCTCTTCTCTTATGCTGCCCACAGACTTCTGATAAAGGAGATAGTCTTGGCCTTTTGTAACTCTGATACATGTTCTCTCACATCGGGTTAGATTGTGACTTGGACTGCATGGTCACAGTGGGGAGCCAATCCCTATGTGGTTATCCAGATCCTGGGTCCAGGCCACTGCTTACTCCCTCCCCAGCAGGGAGGTGTGGGAAATGTGTGAAGCCTGGCCTTCACCCCACCCTTATTCAGGAGGCGAGACCGGATGAAAGAGGGGTCTCTCCTCAAGGAAAAAATGAGGAAGAAAAGTCTTGTTCCTAAGCCATTCCCTGACATTTTCATGTGTCCAGATCTCATTTTCTGGGAAGACATGCATAATTACTGGTGTCTTATATTGGTAGGTAACCCCATGGATACAATTGGTGGCAATAAAAGTAGAGACCTCTTTGTGTCATATTTTTATACTGTATATGTATATATTCTGTAAAATGATACATATCTATCTAATGTTCCATTCTGTCTGGTTGTCTGTTACAGAGCAATATGTCAGGAATGGAAACACCTTCTGTAATGAGAGATAGCAGCCATACTAGTCTTATATCAAGTTAAACTTTCAACCGTCTGGGTAAGTGGTAGAACATGCTTCATCTGTTTTTGATCTGGCATACGCTTTCCTTAATTTATATTTTTAGGATGTTCTATCTTTTCTTCAGCCCTTTTAGGCCTCTTAATTTAGGAGACAACTTATATTTTAGTCAGTGATATATACACATTTCATTTAGAAAAGATTCATTTTACTGAGCACCTCACCAAATAAATACATCCAAAATATTGTAACACTTCATTACTAAAAATACCTTTTTCTAGCAGATGTGAAATGAGTTCTTTTGGATACTCTTTCTCTGCTTCCTTTCTGTCTAAAAACAAGAGTACTGCAAAAAAAACCCTCTGCAACTCTGTTTCTAACTGAATGTGTGTGCAAAGTAGTAAGGTGTAATCTATTATAATTAATGCTAATTAATTATTACGTGGTCAAATGAGCAAGAAATGCACATGCAAAATCTTTAATTATATGAAAATTGGATAATCAATTATGCATTCAAATACATGTTTGAGCATGCATGTACTTAGCACTTTAAGAAAAGATTAGTTAAGATAAAAAAGGCGTGAAAATAAAACACTTCCAAAAATACTTCCTATCATATATGAAAGAAACAAAAAGAGCAAAAACCAGACATAGTTAAGAAAAATAGGCCACTTCAAATATAACCCATCTTCAAAAGAGAAAATATTTACATCAGCCAGCACACTGTACAGTAGCCATATAGAAAGGACATCACACCAGTGCTGTGATTCTATTCATCCAGTATTAGTCCAGTGCAGAAAGTCCCATTGAAAGTAGGCAATGCAGAGAGACAAGGTTGCAGAATGAACTATTGAAACCATTGGGGAAACTTGCGGAATAAGGTAAATCTTGATGTAAGTAAGGCTGGCAGAACTGGGCTCACATAACAGGCACATGTGCTGCATAGAGTTAGCAAACCTGTAGAAATACCTCTGTTGTTACATGCATGTGTGGGGAGCACGCAGATGGCTCAGAACCAGAATTTTCTTGCCCTCCTGATTTTACTATTCTCACATAGCTTCATGCACATACTTTATGAAAAACCCTCCCACAAGAGCAAAGAGAGGATAGTTGATTATTCATTAAACAACCCATCAGGATTGGTGAAAACAGGATGGGAAAGGCTGCTGCCCACAGTAGCATAGAGATAGTGCATAACAACATTACCTGGAGCCACAACATCCTGTGGGTTACTGCATCCATAAGCACTTGGAATTTGAGTTTATCAGACAGTATTATCGGAGACATCCAGAAGTGAAAGAAGGAGTTTGTAGAGGGAGAAAAGAGGAAACTGGCCACTGCTGGGGATGTGACTATCAGAGGAGATGAAAATTCAGAAGTACAGTATACTGGCAAACAGAAACTGCAGTGGAAGCAAAGCCTACAGGCCTAAATAGCAAACACAACATGGACAGAACAACAGATATCTGTGAATTATATGGTGATTATTTTATCATAGTTCTGGCAGTGCATAAATCAGAAGACTAAAGCTCAAATGACTGTATAAACAACAGACCTCCAAAGTGCACTTGGTCCCCCATAATTTAAAAATGTACAACTAAAGTTATACAATGGATCGATTGTCAAGTCCACTATAGGCTACTTCCAACTCCCTCCATTCTGTGAGCCTCCCTCTATTCCACTCTCCATTGCTTCTGTCCCTCCTACTGCCATACATTCTCTGCCCAATCTAGCAAACTGACTCCATCTGCTTCATTCTTTTTCTTTTTTTTGCCGTTCGATCACCCATTCTGCTGGTCTGGCTCATCTTTGTCAATGAAGTATCTCACCTGCTGATCTGGTGATCTGGCCGCTAGTTGGGCATGCAAGAAACGAAGGGTCATTTCCAGCTGATGGACTGTTGAATGGGAAATGAGTGGACAGTCCTTGCCACTTCTATAGCTGTCAATAATTGGGACTCTGATTGGCAATCTCAAAAGAGAGGGTAAGGATTATGTGGATGCTGAGATTGAACTAATTTTTCTTCCCATAAAGGTGGATCTTCCAGTTGAGATTTGAGGGTAATGAAGAAGCATTATTGATGCTCTTGTTGAACTGTAGGAGGTTGCTGGACATATAGAATATTTCAACCTCCAGGGCTGACAAACTGGAAACTTTTACCACATTTAATTTGCTTAAAATTGTATGTAATGTGAAACTTTGAACAGAAAAATCTATTCTGAGTCAACTTGTGGCTACCATACAGGGAAAAGGTTCACAGATTGGATTCTTAGATGTGTAGACTCTTGTTACCTGGTCCTGTTGAAGGCTGCAGAAGCAATGTAGTCAGCTGTTTGTGAGAAGGTTGAAACAAATGTTTCTTTGGCAGTGACTTCTGGGATGGTGTCATTGATGAGTGCTGAAGGATGTAATCAACTATGAAACAAAACAAATATTAAACTGGCATACTATTTAATATGCTTTTCCCTTATAGAGTGGGTGGTCATAGAAGCCAGAAACGTAAGCAAAAAAAAATCACCAATTTCCTTGCTCAATAGTAATATAAAGCATATAAATAAAATGATGCAGAAACATTAATGCTTTTCACAGTCCTATCACTATGCTAAACCATTCCTGATTTTATACCTTAATGAAATAAAGCAGCCTGCATAGCATTAAGACAATGAACACCTATATTTTGAATAATAGTACATTATCTCACTAGGTGCTGGACTGGACTATGTGCCATTGAAGGGAAATAAGAGGAAGTAAGCTCTCGCTCCACTGCTCGGGCTACTCCGTTTCAATGGGCAAGAGCTGGTTGGAAAATGGGCTTCTATTCCTGAAAAAATTTTGACCAGACAAAATAATTTTAATAGAAATTTTCCATGGAAAAGTTCAACCATTAGGTAGAAAATAAAAAAACCAAAATATTTTGATTTGGAAATGCTGCTATGGTGCCGCTGGGAATTGCAGTTCAGGTTCCTCATGCTTCCATTCTCCTTAATAAGCTGGGCTCGCTGTTTGGACTACATCTCCCTGATGCACTGTGGTCTCCCTTCTGGCGAGGGGAGTTGTAGTCTAGCTGGGGAGCCGAGCCTGTAAAGGACAATGAGGACCTGAGGAAAGCAAACTACACTCCTACAGTCCCATGAGGCATAGTGGCAGGATATCAAATCAAAATATTTTTTTCAGCCAAAATACTTATTTTTTTTGGACAAAGTATTTTGGTGTTTGGGTGTTTGTTTGTTTGTTTATTTATTTATTTACAAAGAATCAACATTTTCCATGAAAAGCAGACACTTTAATAAAATAGTTGAAAACCCAATTTCTGTCGAAAAGCAGTTTTGATGGAAATTTTTTGAACAGCCCAAGTCTGGGCACATAGGTGTAAGCAGGCATTCCAAACCCCTCTGCTTATTCCTCATCCCCTAAAAACCAGTGGGTGGAGAGTGTGCCTTGGCTTTTTCCCATGGAGTGTGTCATAATTTACTGTTGGTATAGGCAAGCAGTATAGTGCCATCTCTCATCCCTGGGAACAAAGGAGACGCAGGGAGGGAATTGTACTTCAGAGACATCGCTATAGTCACAGTGCTTCCTAGGGTCTACTTGGAGGGTGGTGAAACTTGCTCTGTGATGTGCCTAAAGGCACAATTTAGTCCTAAAAATGTAACTATTACATTTCAGGGTCAGGAAATACATATCAGCGGTGCTGATTTGGGATTCATTGAGTGTTTAATCCATTCACAGACTTCAGACCAACTTCAGGGAACAGAGTGGGTGAGTGTTCCCTTTCCACTCCTCTTCAACATGCTTAATGTGATTTGTATTAAATTAAAAATAACCAGTTAAGTCAATATCAATCCCCAGTAGTCGGAAGACCATTGCCTATAATTGATTTTCTGGGGCTTTACATCGCTTGGCATAGCGGTTTTTTTATTCTATCTGTTCCTTGGTAATTAACTGCATAATTCCTCTAGCAATTATGTATGCTCTTAAATGATGGTCTCATAATTTAAAACTTGCTAGGAGCAGCTTTAGTTTATACACTTGTATTATTTGCTTTTTTGGATCAATTCTACCTCTGTTTCCACACAGCATCTAGCCCCTGTAGAATTTATAACCCACAACTCCCACCCTCTCCACATTCTTCTTCCCTAGTGGATTCCCAATCATGTTCATGGATTACTATGGAATTTAAATGTTAGAACTATATTATGCCTTCTTTATTTTTAATTTAAATGAAACCCTGCATGGCTTCTGCCTCAGACCTTGTTCAGACACCAAATTTTGTTTGTCATGGTTAAGTCATAGTTACTCCTGGCTGAAGTGTGGTTACAGTCTGTGGTTATTTCAGGCATGTCTAGCTTTATGAATCAGGCCTGACCACTGTCTGTCTTTCCACATTATTGTTACAATATAAATAACAAATATTAAACTGCGAGTATGGTTAACAGTGACAGATAATACGTGGTCCAATGTAGAGGATACTGGAATGGGAGTCAGGAGACCTAATTTCTGTTCCTGTCTCTTCTATTGACCTACTCTGTGACCTTTTGCAAGGCACTTCACCTCTTCATATTTCTGTTTTCTGTCCTACCCCTCAGTTTGTCAATTCTATTTAGATTCAGGATAGGGCCCATCTAATACTACATGTTTGTACAGTACCTAGCACAATGAAGCCCAGATCTCAGCTGGAATCTTTGGGCACTAATATAATGAACGTATCATTTTCATATGAATAACAAAGATTAACTGTTGTGCTGTCAACCATATTAAACATAGCTTAACCACTGAAAAGAGCCTTAGGACAATGTTTCAAACATGATTAGCAGCGCATCACCGTAGAAAAAAAATAAATTCTGGGGACTTCTGATGTGTCCTTGAAAGCACTAGTTTTTACCTGACATGTGAGCAAACTGTCCTTCAGAGGAAAAAAATATAATAAAAGTTAAAATGATTGTTTCCCTATAAGGTGACTTCCCTCATAAGCATTCAAGCATAGGTGATGCCTATCCTGTTCTATGCTGGCATTGATTTTCTTCTTCTCTCTCATTTCAGCTCTGTTGCTCTCTACCCTGTCTCCCTCCTGTGGGCAATTATGCACCTTACTGAAGTTAGTGGAAGTTGAGGGCACTGAGATTCACAGGATCTGGAATAAGGTGCTGAACAGAAGTGTATTCAGCCTACTTTCCATTTCCTCTCTTACCTCTGTAGAGACAGACAGTGGATATCACCAGGAATTTCATTTCTTCTGTGTTTCTCAGAAATGGTCCTTCTCATGTCATTTCATGCAAAAGGGACTGAGAACATGATGTTTGTTGATGATGGTGATCTAGCAAAGTTCCCACATAACTGATGAGTGAATTGGTTCTCTTTTCTAAGCAGTTATAAAATCTTGTGCTTGTAGTCTGTATTTATAATTAGTCACATAAGGAATGTGCAAACAGGCTTGTGGTGGAGAGCATTGCATGGGCAGCAGAAGAGGAAGTCAGTTGTGTGGATGTAGTAATAGCATTGACCTTTCATGGTCCACTTTGAGATAGTGTCACAATTGCCAGTTTACTGAAGATGACGGAGATGGCATACGCAGTTATATTTGTTCCAAAATTGTTTACATAACTCTATGAAAATAACAGAGTGGACACTTCTGTTTCTTCTCTGTCAATGGGAGCTGCTAGTGTGCAGCATCTCAGAAGAAAGCCATTAACTTGAGAGCGTACCACTGAGATAAGTCTTCATGGCCACTGGCCAATGACAAATGGTAACAAACTAGCAGGAACACCTACTTCCTCTAGTGTTTTATAAACCAGCTAATTATCCTTTAGCTTTGATGTGTCAGCAATGCAATGTTGGCTTGTCAAGTTGGCAGGACCCCATCCAGTTTTAGCAACAGGAAGTTTCTTCTGTGAATGCTTAAAACTTTTGATCATTACTTACTAAATAGGTAGAATGAGAGTGAGGATGATACAGAAATGTTTGGAGCTTCTCAGGAGTCTTCCAGACCCTTTGAGATATTAGCAAGTCCAGCTGTAAAGTTATTAAAATGAATAATTTCCTTTAATTCAAAGCATTTGACTATCTACCTTACTCTCTCTCCTTCATGTACCTGGTAAAAGCCCTTTCTTGCTGTGTCTTTTCACTCTTCCTTTATTTTAGAAAACATAGAGAAACTATTTAACTCTATAAACTGGATCCTGGCCATGTGATCTTGGTGGAAAAGCTAGAAGAACAGAAGTAAAATCATACCACCTTAGCTTATTCCTAGGGGTGCGGTGTTGTTACTGCTTGTCCTGAGACAGATACTCCAGTAATTATAGTTAAGTACTTTTGTTTGATCTGTATAATAATTTCTGAGTTTTCAGGTAATTACCCTTATGTGCTCACAAGCAGATTGGAAGAGACGGTTTGCCAGGCGGTATTTTTTTTTTTCAATGCACTCCTTTGCTAGCAAATAAATAGGCTTCCTGTCCCACATTTTTATGACCTTTTTCTCTCAGATTTAGCATAACTCAACAGAGTTGTATACGTATAGCTCTAATTTTATGCTTTATATCCCCCCAGATAAATTAACTATCCCTTGTCCTTTACTTACTCAGTAACACACTGTAGTACTGAAGACTTTCACAATGATCCAACATATTGCAAGTGTTTGTTACCACAGAGTTTTAAACCCCTCTCAGGATAGGGGTTTCATTGTGTTGGGAGCTATGCAAATTCTCCTTCTGAAAAGAACCACCAGTGGTGTAAATAACTGGAACCTCTGAGCCTAGCATACCCCATGCGTCTCACTTGGTTCATCTCAGATCCTCCAAAAAAGCCCTGATAATGCAACTTCCAGAAAAGGTGTGTTCAGGGATGATGATACTCCATCAGTTACCATTCACCACGTACACCCTCCTTCAACATGTACCTGAAAATAAGCACACTGACCACAGTCAGTATTAAGGCAACTAGAAGAGATGTTCCGAAGGGCCAACATTTTCAAACGAGGGTGCCTATACTTATACTGGGCACCTAGGTCCATAATTAGGCACCTGATTTTTCAGAATTGCTGAGCAAGAAACAACGCCAAAATCTTGGTCCAGGTTGATAAGCCAAAAATGTAGCCTACATGTGTGTTGATGGTCGGTACAGGTATGGTCATTGATGGACGACTGTTCCTGCCACATGTATATCTGCTCTGTTCTTGTTTCCAAGCAACTATAAGAAATTTAAGAGAATCGTGTTAGCAATATGTAAGAATTCTTTAATACACTCTGAGCTCTGAGAAAGGAGGCTGCCTGGCTAAATAATTGGAACTGGAAAATTGTTGGTTTAATATTGATTGGACAACTGTTCAGTCTGTAACATAGGCACCTAGTAAAAGTGTGTATAGGAAACAAACAATTGTAATTGGTTATTGGAGTTTTGGATCTCTTTCCTTCCTGTAAAGTACATTCCAGTTGGCTATTGAAGCTGTGATGTTACTCCTAAATAATAGCCTTCCTTGGGGCTAGTTTTAATCTTTTTGGCCTGACTTTGATGGTACCCCCAAAAGATGCTGCCTGTGATAATAGCCTCCCCATGAACTTGGCAATGCTGTGGCTGAGAGGCATGTTGTCACATGCATAAAAAGTCTATGCAATTATATTTCAGTTAGCTATTCTTGCAATGAATTTTCAAATAGATTTTAGTCCAGTGAATACTGTAGTTCCCTAGCTACCTGAATTATGTCTTGGATGGTGCCACTCATCTTAAAGTAAAATATGGTGATGAATTGGCTGAGCAGAGATAGGTCAGCGGAGGAGGGCAGTGTGATGAATCTATTATGGTGACTCTCCCTGCTCCTGATTGGAGGCTTACAGCTCAGCCAAGAGGGGGGAATGTTCCGTGGCATCTGGGAGGGCAGTTGGAGACTTGTGAGTGGGAGGGCAGTGATGAAGGCAGCTGTTCCTATGGCAGCTCTGGGAGGTGGAATCAGGGTTTCAGGAACTGGCTGTGTACGGTTGGGTCTATCTGGTTTAAAAACAGCAGGACTTGTTTGCATAGTATAAATAAGCAAGTTACACCATCCTGATTCCATGATGTGTGTGTCCCTCCAGTAATGGAAACCATCCACTACCTGGCCAAAGGCCAATGATGCTTTACACATATTGCACCAAATTAATCCTTGATGCAACACCAGTGACTTCAGTGGTGTTCCACTAGAGATGACCGTGGTCCTTTGTCTCTTGCCAATGAGAGAGGAAAATCTTGGTGCTTGAATGTGTAAGTCTGTTGTCATCCAGAACAGAAATTACACTAACTAGGAGAAATGACTACTGATGTAAGATAGCAGTGGGTCAGATTTTCAGCTGGTGTAAATCCTTGTGGCTTCACCGAAATCAAGTGAGCTACGACAATTTACATCAGGATATGAAATGCCCAGAATATCTGAAAATTTGGACTTAGTATCATGTTGAGAGTAGCTCCCAGGCTCTTCTCGCACATTCTTGTTCTCCTCTAACTTTCACGGATGCTCTCGGTCCTGCTCTCGGGCTACCTAACCCATTCTGACTAACCCTTACTAGACTTTCCCTTTGCTCTTTTTGTCCTCCATGCTTTCTGTGGATATTCTCTTGGTCTAGACAAATTGAGGATAATATAACATGTGTCTGGACCAAAGAATAGTTAGCAGAATAATGTTTGACAGCGTAATTGTGTCTGGAAGTGAAGCAACACTGATGTTTAACTGTGGGCCATGTTAATGTCAACTAGGTGTATAGAGAATGAGTGACTAATAAGTATTTGACACAGTTCATTATCAGTTCTGGAAGATTAAATAACAAGACATACATTAACTCACTTAGTAATTAGCTACCATCATATCAACTTGATAAAAGAGTACTATTAAGCAAAGCTGACATATTACTACAACCCTTTTAATTATTTTTTTCAACACGGAAGATTAAGATAAATCAACTGCCAACGATTATCCTTTTCCTTTTCCTTTGAAGTAAACACATTTTTAACAGAGTTAAAAGCTAACTGGAAGTAGTTAATGTTGACTCCTAGTTTTGGACTCTGTCTGAAAGTATTTCATGACTGACTTTACAAAGTGTGACTCATACTGTATTTCCCTGGAAAAGAATAAAACTGGATATGGACCTTAGCGGGGACAATAGATCTTATTTATGTAAAGAAAGCTTCAGGATATGGTAACAACATTAAGATGACACCAGATCACATGTGGGGGAATCAATAAGAGGAAGGATGGTCTTGAGATTGAGGCACTGGGCTGGAACTCAAGAGATCTGTGTTCAGTTCCTAACTCTGCTGTAGACTTCCTTGGTTACCACAGCCAAGTTACTTCATTTCTCTGTGCCTCAGTTTCCCATCTGTAAAAAAATGGGGATAATATTCCTTCCTTTCTCCTATAATTTATCTGTCATGTAAACTCATTGGGGCTGGGACTTGCTCTTACTGTGGCATGATGATAGTTAATTATTAAGTGAGTTAGTGTTTGTCTTATTTAAACTACTGGAATGGATAATGAACACCTTGGTGTACAATCTCTTATCACTGACCATGTGGAAAGTGCTTGTTTATATTCTGAATATGGATAAAGATTGTATCTGTGGTTATTGCCAAACTTAACCAAGCTGATTTCTTCTATCACGTATCATTCTGATAGTGAAATACAAGTGGGTGTTTGGATGAGGAACAGTTGCCTCACTTATAATTAGGCTTCTGATTTTCAGTTTTAATCAATAAACACTGATCAAACACCCCTGATTAAAAAAATGAAATTTGTTTTTTATCCAATAAACACTGGAAATGGTTACTAATGTCTAAGGACTTGTCTACACAGAGCAGTAATGTGTGATTTCTAAAGTGCACTAATGTGTTGTGCTTTAATTGGTCTGCGTAGATCCTCTCGGTGTGCACGAAATGTTCCCTACTGTGCTTTAATGTAGTGCTGTTCAAAGTAGTAGTATGTTAAAGTACACTAGGGAACATTACAAAGAAATTACTCATTACAGTGTGTGTATATATGTATATACAGTATATATACAGTATATTACAGTATATAAAAAGAGAGAGCTTTTTGGACATCTAAATAAAACTCAAAAATTGCTAAAAAATAATAACTCCCCCAAAATGAAATTAATAAACTCAGAAAAACAGAAGCCATACTTATAATCAGTATGGGTAAACTGGATATTCAAATTTTCTATTTTCCACTAGTTTGATTATAGGATCTATTTATAGCCAATACTTTGACTATTCCCATTCAATATTAAAAATGTTCAAGAGACCAAATAATGAAGCACAGCCAATTTATTGTCTAAAGACAGTACAGGAAAGAAAGCTAATATGTTACAGTCTTTCTAGGAAACAGTTTCTCCCAGTCTGGTCAGTTCACCTTACACAGAAGGTGTGATCCCAAAACTACCCCTATTTATACCAGACTTGTTTTCAAGTTAGGAGAGCTTTCCATTCATCACTGTGTCTAACACACTAGTTCTTAAAAAGAACAGGAGTACTTTTGGCACCTCAGAGACTAACAAATTTATTAGAGCATAAGTTTTTGTGGGCTACAGCCCACTTCATCGGATGCATAGAATGGAACATATAGTAAGAAGATCTGTATGTGTGTGTGTATGTATATGTGTGTGTGTATATATACACACACACACATACACATACAGAGAAGGTGGAAGTTGCCATACAAACTGTAAGAGGCTAATTAATTAAGACTGGTTAGCCTCTAAAGTGCCACAAGTACTCCTGTTCTTTTTTGCGGATACAAACTAACACGGCTGCTACTCTGACACCAGTCCTTGCAAGTTTTGTACTTTTCCTTATTTCTTGTTTTTAGTACATTCCAGGTACCAATAGGAGTGAAACCATCTCCTAAACATGTACCAGGGCAGATTTTCATGTATCTTGTCTTTGACAAGGTTCCTGTTTTCTAATGCCAAAGCTGATTTCAGCTTTGCAAAGTGGTGTCGGATACTTGACATCTGTAAACAGAACTGTGGGGAGAGCTTAATACATTCACTTGATGTAACTTTCGAACACCTACATATATAATATCCCAATAACAATATGTTAATGTTGTGCACATCATTCCTATTAATGTGTGTGTAAAATCTATATTGGCCAACAGAGCTTAATAACTGTTTTTGCTTATCTTTCTAGTAAGGCTTTTTCTTTCTCGTGCAATTTAGGTTGTGCATAAATTCTAGCATTCCTGTCATTTCATCTTGTTTGATTTTGATTCTTCAGCCCAGTTTTAGAGAACTAATTTATGGAAACCAAATGCAACGGTGTGTACTTTCAAGGCCACAACACTATTTAAGACTTCTCTTATGGTCTTAAAGGGACACACCATTCCATTACTACTGGTACAAAATTTGGAGAGACATGGAGAGTTGCTCCGTGTCTATCTTAAGGTCCATCAAAGCTAGAGTAATTTTAGAAGCTAGATTTAAATACCTTCCTGGTAATGAGATGAGGCTAGATCCTAAAGCTCCTGATTTACACAAGATGAAGATCTGGTCCATTATTCATTATATGCCACTTTAATATTTTGTTTCTATTGTTTAGTTTTATGCTGGTGGTAAAGTTTGAGCTGTTGTATTGTAGATGAATTTGAGGTGCCTTCATGGAAGGTACTTTAATATGAGTGCATTCCCCAGTGGATATTGCAGTAACGCCAACCTCAAATAGTCTAAAATCATATCGGGCCCTGAAAATTATGAGATTTAAAAAAAATACCTTTAGTTCTTTTCATTTATATTCTGGCTTTTGAGACTTTAGTGTTCGTGTTTTTGAGCTTTTCTCTGAAGCCACAAGGGCTAGAAACTTGCTTTTGTAATAATATGAGATTCTTGGCTTTCATTATCACCTGACTCCAAGAGCTGAGGCTTTGTGAAAAACAAGAAATGTCACAACACTGATACTGTGATTTTTGAAAATATCTATTTGTATTGCATCAAATTGTCTAAATAGTTGTGGGGGAAAAGAGGGTAAATTTATATTGAAATCACATGAACAAAGTTCGAACAGGAAAATGAACTCTTGATGGGAGGTACTAATTGTTATTAATCAAACAATTTAGAGATGATAGAATTAGTATTGACCCAGAACATTAAAACAGTAAATTACTTATAGAGTAGGCAAGATTACAATAAGGGAAATTAAATAAGTTAATAAATCAAAATTAATGGGTGTCTGAAACAATTATAGTCATTAATGGAACTGCAGTCACTTTTGATACGTAAAATGAAGTCTATAGGAACTAATAATGTTATTATGCAAAAGAAATTCATGTGGTAAAAGGAGGAGATATAGGCCACAATCTTCTAAATGGGTGACTAAACTTGGGTATCTAATTTAAGTGGCCTAGTTTCAGAGGTGGTGAGCTTTTGCGGCATCCACTGCAAGTCAGACTGTGGTTTATTTTTTCCAGTTGCTTTTTATGGTAGCCCATATAAAATGCTTCTGAAGCCAGTGAGAGTTGTGCTCTCAGAACACGTCAGGGTCAGGTTCTTCTTGATGTGGCTAGGATTTTCCCTAGGGATTTATAAAAATACACACTAGCTAATGAATAAGGTCCAGATTCTGCTCCCTGCACCAAACCAAAATAGGCAGGTTCAGTGCTCTGTGACTCAGGGAAGGCTTTGGGGACAGAATGCTTTTCCACAGGTCATGAAGCCACTCTGTGGATGCTACTACTATCACTCCCAGACATTGCTTCTGTGTAATGCAGCTACACCAATGTGCAGCTCTAACTCCTTTGCGATACGTTCCAGTTCATAGCTCCTTTGGTTAGAAAAACTATTGCACTGCTGCCAATACTGGAAACAGACTTTTTAGAGAAGGAATAATGTCTACAATAGGGCTTCATAGACTGCACTTGAAATCCTTTCCTACCCATCACAGAATTTCTTACCAAGGGGACTGCTAACATGATGTAGAGCCTTGGAATGGGATTTCTCATATATGGGAAAATGAAAAACAATCAAGATCAAACTGAAAAAGGCTTATTTACATACACATTTTTGGGGTCTACATTTGCTCATGCAGTCATTGCCATTGCACACACAAATCAGGTAGTTTAATGTGCTGTTGACACCTGCAGATACCCCACTTGCAGGTACAATCACACATACTTTGTGACGTGTGCACACAAAAATATGTATGTACCTTGATTCTCTCTTTTTTTTTTAAATTAGCTCTGAAATCCTGGCTCCATTGAAGTCATTGAATTTCCCCAAGGTCACTAATGATGGAATCTAATATATTGCTGTGAACTTTCTACCAAGGAAATTTTCAGTCTATATAAATATATATCCCATATAAAGAGGTTTAAGTCCATAGCTAAAGATATGGAATTTGATTTTTGGTTATGTTGAGCTGCCGTTGACTTTTTAATTGGAGCTGTGAGTACTGGACACCTCTGAATATCAGGCCTTTGTAGCCTTTAAGTTTAAAAGTAAATGAACTTAAAAAGTAGTGGGGTATTTCAGGTACTAAAAGAGACACAAACAAATTATGAAGTTAATGCAGGGAAACGGAGGTAATGTGTTATGCCTTTGATCTCCCTTATAGCTGTCACACCATATTGTTAGCTTATTTGAAAATGCAATGATGCATTAAAACACAATAGCCAGGAAACAGAAGACCTACAGCCATTTCATATCTAGAAGGAGAGCTGTATAATGTTACCGAGGCAGATTTAATCAACAGGAACCAATGCTGGAGGGCAGTGATAGATAAGCAAAGAAATAAGTCCCAGAGTCATTGTAATTAAAGACATCTGGGTGATGTCAGTATGCATAAAAGGCCATTTCAGAAACAGTTTATAAGCATTCCTGAAATGTTCTCACTAAATGGGCTGTGCAAGCCTTTACATTGCATGCCACTGTACATATTTTTTTAATGGACAGGAATGCAAGATGAGTATTCCCACCATCCATCCCATGCTGTTTTTATGTTAGAAAGGCATGGCCACTTAGGAATTTATAGGATAAATTGGAGGCCAGACACTAGAGCAGATGGAAACATTTAGCTGATTCACCTGTTTAGTGAATGGACTAATCATGGGTACATCTTGCTGCTTAGATTTGAGCAAAGACTCTTGTGATCTATAGGCAAAAATTCTCTTATATGAGATCTCTTACCAAGCCAGTAGGAACAATGAAAAGTGCATCTCTTACACTCCCTCCTCTGCAGTTGAACCTCGTCTGCAGAATGGAATTCAGGTGGTGGTTAGAGCTGACAAACAGCAAGATTATAGAGCTTAGTTTCCTTCCTAGGATGAAATAACGCTGTTTTTAAATAGTTGACTCTCCACCCGGAGAATAAATGTTTAATGTGGGAAGAAAAGCTTTGTAATTTTCCTCAATAAGGTAAAGGTAACTACGGTAGCTGGAAGTCATAGTTTAAAGTATAAATTGTTTGATACAGACCCAGGACAGCTAGATTGCTGAACATTTTGGGAATTTTCACCCACTGTGCTGGCCCTTGAAAGGAGCTAAGCATGCGCTTAGATCTGCTCTCTTTTGGCTCTGCAAGCTCTAGTAATAGAATGAACGGAGCCAGCGGAGTACAAAGTAGAACTCTCCATTGACCCTGACTAGCTACCTGGGCTCAAAATCCATCTCCAACTCCATCCTAAGAAGAGGAAGAGGGGAGAAGAGTGCTTATGCCCCTCTCCTCTTCCTTTTCTTTGCTACTTTACTCCTTTGCACATGTGTAAGGCTAGCCTTAAAAATCATCTTTAAATATTCTCCGATTAATATACACCTAAGGTAAGAAAATATGTTTCTTTTGGCAAGAATATGGGGTGCAATTGCAAGGAGTGACTTAACAGTGACGAGCACAAACACAGCTGGAATTTAGGCTGGAAAACTCATGAGAACAGGAGCAACTTCTTTCTGGTGCCAGTCAGTTCATAAATATTGTTAGGATTTCTTTGTCACATAGGTTGGCTAAAGTGGGAATTTATAAATGAGTGCAAAAGGCAGGAACATTTTCCTTTTTAGGTTAGATTCTTTGACCCTCCAAGCAGGTTTAATTTGTGTTTGGTATGAAGGATGGTGACATTTAAAACTCATTTCCTATTTTATCCAAATGGACTTGCCTATTCCTAATATTTATGGTTGTGTAAGGAAATTTATGGATGATCCCTCATTTCAGGGGGTTATGTCATTTTCCTTTCTGCCTTATTAGGTGCTTGTTTGCCTTTTCACCTGGAATCAATTGATTCCTATTTCTGAAGGATGGGCTGAATGCTAAGTGCTTCAGAGAGAGGAGCAGGAGAATTAACATCCTTAATGACTGAAAGGGTTTTTATAGCTGTAAATTTAATTGCTGGATAATTGTGATTTTTATCATTTGCAACTTGTGGTGACTTATGTTGCCATTGCCAATAGTTAAGTTTAACAGCATATTGCCTTGTTTAATGATCTTTGAGTCAAGAACCTCATTCTCATTAATGTTAACATGGGACTGTCAAATGAAAAGAAGCTCAGTTCTTTTTAAGATGGTCTCCTTGTCATTTTATGTGTACTGAGGTGGATGATAGATGCCACTAACTAAAACCCACTGCTAGTAGAGAACCTGTGTGTGGAAGGGAGACAGTTCAGGAGTGTTACTAATTATCATCAAGGCATGTTTTATTCACAGTATAGTGTCACCAATGTCTCCATTAGTGGGAGTGGTGTAGTCAATTAATTGTTCTAAAATTAACCTAGCTGCTGTTGTGCAAATGTGTAATCACTCAATCTGTCTGTTTAGGTATTTATACCACACCAACACTGGGGTAGCTGAGCATTTTACAAAATTCTAAACATCCATACAAGTAGTCTACACTTAAACCTGAATTTTCTCTGTGCTACCTCTTTCCAGGAGCAGGTAGAATTTGGATTGCTAGTATGGTGCAGGGAAAAGGCCATTTTTTTTTTAAAAAAAAAAGGTCCAATTCAGTGTAATAGAGGCCGATCCAAACACAATTGAAATCAATGAGATTTTGAATCCCTAAATACTGTGGCATATTATATCATTCCTTGTTCATGGCTCTAACCTACGCTTTTTCATTTGGCTTGTCATATATTGGGCCAGCATTTTCAAAAGTGGCTTCTAATTTTCAGTACTTTCATTTTGGGTTCTCAGATTCAGAGCCTTTGTGATTTGTTTTCAAAGTTGCTGAGCACTCTTAGATTCCACTGGAGTTCTGAATGTTCAGCACCTCTGAAATCAGGCTCATCAGGTCTCAGGTTGGGAACCCAGAAATTGCAGCATACAAAATTAGAAGCCTTTTTAAAAAAAAATTGGCCTCAATGTTCAAATGTGTTTATCAAAGAGGCTCCATTCATCTAAACATGGTTGAGTCACGTAGTGGAGCACTCACAAGGTTATTGAGATAGCAGGGGATATTTCAAAGAGAGAAATATTGGTTTACCTGTAGAGCTAATTTTCCTGACACTGGATGTGTTAAAAATATTAACAATATTGCATTAGTACATGGTAGATTTTTACAAAGAAGATATATGTATATTTGACATGTATTTGAAAGGAACACTTATCACACATTCAAGGAGACATAGCACCTCTTTGTTTTTATTGAAATGTGTACTCACTCAAAGGAAAGCAACTCCATGCATTTCAGTTTGTGGTGTCCAGATCTATTCCCACAAAGATAGCTTCCATAAAAACCATTTAAGAGCAAAACTCACTCACACAAACCCCTTAAAAGCAAGGAAATGACAAGTGAAGGGAGACCTCTTTGCCATGCCTTAAACATCCAACCAGCACAGACTCTGCTCTTCCTCAGGGAATCCCCTACCCCATCTAGCAGATACAGAAACACACTGCACACCCAAATTCATCTATCTCAAACTGTTTTGAAAACCTTTCACTCCAGAGATTTGCATCATATGCATCAGTTTCTCTTTTTCTCTGTGTATAACAATGTACAATATAGCAGAGAACACAAAGAGTAGGATGAGTGGGTTGATACTGAAGTACCAGTCCTGCTCGTCAGTCAATTTCCCTTGGTGGCAAACCACCTCTGGTCTGCTGGCAGTGAGGCCTGGTCTGATGAGCCAAAGGAGGCAGAGCAGACTAGCGCTGCCAATAGATTCATACATATTGAGGCCAGAAGGGACCATTGTGATCATCTTGTCTGACTTACGTAGGATTTCTCTGAATTAATTCCTGCTGCAAGTCCAATAACTAGTTGGAATAGAGCTCATCTTTTAGAAAAACAACCAATTGTGATGTAAACATTTCCAGTGATGGAGAATCCATCACAACTCTTGGTAAGTTGTTCCAGCGGTTAATTACCCAGCAAGTTTCCTAGATCCAGGGAAGCATAAATAGGAGAAGGGGTCTTTTTGACGGGAACACTGCAAGGGGGGGCCTGGATGGATGGATCTGGGCAGGGATGGCACCCAACTTCTCCCATGCTGTTGGGGGGATATGGAGGGAGTGAGGATGTTTTGGAGGGTGGAGGAGACAAGCTTTTATTTTGTGCCAGCACTTGATTGCTTCCACAGTTACTGCAGGAGATGCAGTCTTTCCTACCTGAAATTAGGGGTTTATAATGGCAATGTCTTTTCAACTGTAACTATAGCGTTAGTCATAGTAGGTTGCATTGCTAACTGAATGTTGCATAACTGAGAGCATAACTGGATATATTAGTGCAACACCATTAATAATTATTCCCCCCAATGGGGTATGTATATCAGTCTGCTGATTTTATTCCCTTGCAAAGTAGCAATATATGTACCAGCTAAATATGAGACATACAGACATAACTTGTGCCATCTATAGAGCCTTATAAAATATAATAGACAAGATCAAAGGCCTGCGTAGCTTAATAGCTACCTTTATCCTTACTGTTAGCATTTTACTAAGATGGTACTTAAAGGATAAACCTGAAAAAACAGGTCAAAAGTGAAGTCATATGGTTCCAGGGAGAATCCTGTTGCACTCCCCGCCCCCCCCAACCCAGGAGAGAAAATCTTGAAAACATCTGCAGCATGCTAATCCAAAAGCACACCCAGTGCCACAGATTATAAATTGTCAGACGTGTACAAACCTGATGGATCTGCTGCTTCTGTGAACTGGTATGTCTTCAATTCTTCTGTGGCAGTGTATTATAGTGCAGTAAAAAAAGGCTGTCATTTGTACCTGTTATTATTTCTAATGCTAATCATTCTTACTAAACCCATTCAGATTCACTGGGCCAGATCCTCAGTGGGTGTAAATAGTTGTAGCTCGATTCATTGGTATCTGGTTCAACATTTTTAATTAATTTCCATTCAGGACAGGACAATTAAAAGAACAAATTATACACTTCAGCAAAATTAAATATAAACATTTATACCAGTATGGTTTGGACAGTGGATTTCAGACAGATTACAAAAGTTTATATTAGATTAATAAAAGAAGTATTCATATTCCAAACATCATTTTGATTAGTTGCTATCATGTTCAAAAAATGTGGACTCTGTAACTTTTAGGGCCTGATTCTGATCTCCTTTACACCAGTTTTACACTGGTAGGACTCGAGTGAGTTTAGTGGATTAAATTCAGAATAGCCTCAGTTTAAGTGACAGGAGACTCTTCCCTAATATACTCTGATGGGTGGATAGACTCATTTGGATTTTTTTTTAAGTCAAAAGTCTTAAACCTAAAATATTTCTAATATTGTCCATAGGATGGTTTGTTCTGTCATAATGGGTATAAGTGGTGGAATTGTCAGAAATGCTTAAGGAAGGGAGGCACTCAATTTCCATTGAAAATGAATGGGAGCTAGCTGTCCCACTCCCTTAAGCGATTTTGAAAATTCCATCCAAATGTTACATAAGCTGCAATGTAAAATAGTTCATTACAGTGAGATAAACCCAAGTGGAAATTAACGCAATGACTGGTTGAATATCACAAAACATTTCCCATCAATATTCTTTCTAGTTTACAAATGAACTTACTTTGGCCATTCTCACAGTCCTTTGATGTTTGCTATGTGGGTAAAATTCACCCCAGTGCGGAGAGCTAGTAAAAGGCCTTTGAGACACGTAACTCTCACTTGTGGGTCTTAAGCAGTGCTTCGGTCTTGTGTTGACAGTTTGCACAGAGGTGAATTTGACTCCCAGTGAAGATTAATGTGATCAAGTTTTACTCACACAAATACTTGTGGAAAGCAAATCTTGTGCCCACATGCTTGCAAACAACATTTTAAATCCTCATATGCAAATATGTGCACCAGAATTGGCATATTTTATATGGGATGGGAATGCTGCTCGATGCAGCCAGGGAACAGTATTCCCAATTACCCTTGCTAGTGTCCTGGCACTGAGACAGTTAGCTGAACCTGAAGAGATCATGACTCTTCTCAATTAGCATTGCAATTCACACAGTTACTTTGTGGGAACATGGTAAGAGAAAATCAATAAACTACTTTCAGCCAAAACCTATTACACTATGTTTTCTAGGAATAGAACCCCAGATAAGACCTGTGTGACATGGAAAGGAAAAGGCTTCAAACTTTTCAAAATTCCCTTCTCCTATTTATTTGGTACTTGTCCCTGAAAGCTTCAATGCCCCTGATGGATATCCACACTTTCCTTCTCATTATAGCCCTGAATCAGTAAGGTTCTTAATCATGTATATTACTTTAAGTCCATGAATAGTTCAGTTTATTTCAATGGGACTACTCATATGGTTACAGTTATGCATGTGCTTAAGTAATTTGGTGCAGCAGGGCCTAAAAAGAGTTCTGATCTTCCAGTCAGGGAAAAAACAATACCATAAGACTTATGTGATTGATCACAACTAAACAACAGAGGTCAAATTTTGACTATTGAATAAAAGAACCTCAAAAAAAATCACTGAGTAAATCTGAATAACAAATACACTTGAGAAAAATGGCAGCGCCAGAAGTAGAAATACAGGCTGCACATTCATGAGGTAATTTATTTACTTTGAATTATTTTTTCAGCTATAATTTGTCTTATCATCTAAGGTACTATTTGGCCCCCATCACTGTAGTAGTTGAGAGCATCCTAGTCTTTAATATATTCATATTCACAGCACCCCGAGGAGATAGGGAAGTTCTATTGTCCCCATTTTACAGAGGGGGAACTAAGGTACAAAGGGTGGGATCCATGCAGGAACTTAGGAGCATCACTGAGCATCACAGTGACTGACTTTTAGGTGCCTGCAAAATCACAGGAATAACACTGTGATCCACAAAGCTGTGTTAGGCACCCAGGCTTCCTCTAAAATACATGAGGAGAGATAGGTGCCTAAGAATGTGATCCACAAAGCCAGGACGGTAAGCAGCTTCCTGCCTAAGCTAGTCAATGGGAGATGCTGACCCAGAGGGGTGTGTACTAAGCTCCGCCCCATCTCAGAGATAGGTGTCTAAGTCCAGGCTGCAGGGAAATGCCTCTATCAACTTAGCGATCTATGAATGGGAACCAGCCACCTTCAATCAGGCAGCTTAGGTGCTTATGCCACTTTTTGAGGAATGATTTAAATACTTCCTTGGTCCACACAAAATGCATGGAGGAGATGCCTACCTTGTAATCATTATCCCAGTGGTTAGAGCACTCACTGGAATTTGAGGGTTGCAGGTTCAATTCCCCCCTCTCTGCTGGAGGGGAGAAAGGATTTGAACAGCTGTTTCCCACCTCTCAGGAGAGTGCTCTAATTACTGAGTTATGGGATATTCTGATGTGGGGTTCCCTCAGTATCTTCTGTTGAAGTTGTTCAACTTTGGACAATGATTAAAAAGTAGTTGGAGCGAGGGGACTGGACCCAGGGTCTCCCATCTCCCATGTGGATGCCCTAAACCCTGGGCTGCAAAGTCATTCTCTCATTCTTGGTCTCTCTTCTGGCTCAGTGACTAGTTAAGTTTTTATTCACAATGGAACATGACACTCAGCATTGCAACACGTAAGTCCCTTTGTAGATCCCACCTAAGTGACTTGCCCAAGGTCACATAACACCTTTCTTCAGAGGAACTCAAAACACTGTACAAATGTTGAAGGAATCAAGTCTCACAAAACCCCTCTGAAATATGTATTTTTAGGTTAATTTTACAAATAAGGAATCTGAGGCATAAGGATGTTAAATGACTTGAGCAAAGCCATACAACAAGTCTGTAGCACAGTGGTAACCACAAAACAAATTTCTTGAGTCCCAGTTTCTTTGCTTTTAACCTCTATAACATACTTCCTCAGTTTTCTTAAATAAAAGGCTTAAGAAAACAAAATGTCTGATGCTCATGTAACATCCACATTTTTGAATTAGTAACCTCAAAAGTAGTCAAGTTGAATGTTCAGAGCGCTACTGAAAAATATTTAAATTTTATAAAGCCTGACACTGACATATGGTCAGGTACAGTACGTGTAATTTTGGAGGTACCTGGATTGTGGAAGTTCTGTCCGTCAGTATGGAAGGCACTTAGTTGATGAAAACAAACAAAAGCATGTCAATGAGTTATGGTGGATGCTACAGATGAAAGGTTTATTAATACTGATAGCAATTGCTCTTTCATGACATACTCCAAACTTCAGGCTAACCTTTTATAGTGGTGGTTCAAATCTTATGGTCCAGAGGTTCTGGTCAAATAAGCACTCCAGAGTCTATGTTGTTATTTAATCACTTTGGCCTGGAGATCAGTCTGGAACTAGAAATTGTACTGAATAATAATCTTATACTTATACAGTATTTTTCATTCTGGAGAATCCCAAAGCACTTTACAAACTTTATCATGTGGCATCACTGAAATACAGCCACCTTTGAAGTGGGAAGGTTGCAACCATGCAAATAAAAAAAAAAAGTGGCAAGCACTGCACAAATTGTGGGAAGGGAATTTTTTGCCAAGGACACCAGAGAAAGCCACGACTCTTACAAAAAACCAAAACAGACAAATATGGGAACTTAAAGGTCTATGCAGAGCAGTCAGGACATATATATTGAAGGTCAACATTGCACCTGGCTCTTCTCCCTTCCTCCCTTGGTAGTTCTCAGGTTAACTAGGTTGAAGGGCTAAGTTATCCCTGACAAGATTTTTTGGTTCCATTTCAAAATGGTTATTTATTCCATTAAGAAGTGTGTTGGTGTGTGGGGGAGGGAGGGACACTGAGCAACGGAACAAACAGGAACCAATAATGCCCAAATATGCCCAATAATGTCACAGCAAACCCGGTGGCTGAACTTTGTGACTTTGTCCTCACCCATAACTATTTCACATTTGGGGACAATGTATACCTTCAAGTCAACGGCACTACTATGGGTACCCACATGGCCTCATAGTATGCCAACATTTTTATGGCTGACTTAGAATAACGCTTCCTCAGCTCTCATCCCCTAATGCCCCTACTCTACTTGCACTACATTGATGACATCTTCATCATCTGGACCCATGGAAAAGAAGTCCTTGAGGAATTCCACAATGATTTCAACAATTTCCATCCCACCATCAACCTCAGCCTGGACCAGTCCACACAAGAGATCCACTTCCTGGACACTACAGTGCTAATAAATGATGGTCACGTAAACACCACCCTATACCGGAAACCTACTGACCGCTATACTTACCTACATGCCTCCAGCTTTCATCCAGACCACACCACACAATCCATTGTCTACAGCCAAGCTCTACGATACAACTGCATTTGCATTTGCCCTCAGACAGACAAACACCTACAAGATCTCTATCAAGCATTCTTACAACTACAATACCCACCTGCTGAAGTGAAGAAACAGATTGACAGAGCCAGAAGAGTACCCAGAAGTCACCTACTACAGGACAGGCCCAACAAAGAAAGTAACAGAATGCCACTAGCCGTCACCTTCACCCAACTAAAACCTCTCCAGTGCATGATCAAGGATCTACAACTTATCCTGAAGAACGATCCCTCACTCTCACAGATCTTGGGAGACGGGCCAGTCCTTGCTTACAGACAGCCCCCCAACCTGAAGCAAATACTCTCCAGCAGCCACACACCACACAACAAAAACACTAATCCAGGAACCTATCCTTGCAACAAAGCCCGTTGCCAATTGTGTCCACATATCTATTCAGGGGACACCATCATAGGACCTAATCACTCACACTATCAGAGCCTTGTTCACCTGCACATCTACCAATGTGGTATATGCCATCATGTGCCAGCAAAGCCCCTCTGCCATGTACATTGGCCAGACTGGACAGTCTCTACGTAAAAGAATAAATGGACACAAATCAGACATCAAGAATTATAACATTCAAAAACCAGTCGGAGAACACTTCAACCTCCCTGGTCACTCGATTACAGACCCAAAAGTGGCAATACTACAACAAAAGAACTTCAGAAACAGACTCCAACGAGAGACTGCTGAATTGGAATTAATTTGCAAACTGGACACCATTAAATTAGGCTTGAATAAAGACTGGGAGTGGATGCATCATTACACAAAGTAAAACTATTTCCCCATGCTTATTTTTTCCCTCTACTGTTACTCACACCTTCTGGTCAACTGTTGGAAATGGGCCATCCTGATTATCACTACACAAGGTTTTTTTTCTCTTGCTGTTAATAGCTCACCTTAGCTGATCACTCTCGTTATAGTGGGTATGACAACACCCATTTTTTCATGTTCTCGGTGTGTGTGTGTGTGTACACACACACACACACATACAATCTTCCTACTGTATTTTCCACTGCATGCATCTGATGAAGTAGGTTTTAGCCCACGAAAGCTTATGCTCAAATAAATTTGTTAGTCTCTAAGGTGCCACAAGTACTCCTCGTTGTTTTTGAACAAACAAAGATGCTCTTGCATAACTTCCAGTACTTTCTAGTTTTGGCATGGTTGAGTAGTATGGAAATTGCCTCTGGTGATATTCTTGGATGCCTTTAGGAGCCAGTACTGATGACATAATTTCCTTAGTCATTTGTCAGTCAGATCAGGACTGGCTAGTCCTTTGGGGCCTGCTCCTACTCCCAATGACGTCCAAGTCATATTGGTCAAATCCTCAGCACACTCCTAGCCCAACTAGCTGATGCGTGCAGAAGAGTTGAAGGAAAGGAATGCTTTCCCTAGGATGCAGTGTGGCTGTGGAGTCCCTATGTTGAGGCTACCTCAGCCTAATGGCTGGAATAGTGCTCGACAGAAAGGAGCATGGACAAGTGATAGATCCTCTGTCTCTGTCTTGCCTCACCTCTGACTGCTTTTGACCAGTGTATTGTGCAGAGAGCCCCCTGCAGCAGGGCAGTGCACCATGCTGTATGCAGACCCTCTCTCTACTGTCCCAAATCCTGTGGCAATGGGGGTACTGAACTACATTGATTTTGCTGCCAGAGAGCAGGCAAGATGTCTCTGAGAGGTCTTCAGCTTAGCTACCGAACCTTGTTGAATCTGATGAATTCTGCTTCACTGAGTCAACCTGTACTGCTTAAATAAATACTATTAATCATACAGTGCAGTGTTACATTTTTTGTGCTTCCTGTTCCCATTCGCTCACAGCCTGTCACATGTTGAAACTGTTTGAAGAAAGGTGAAGCTAAAGCAGGGAAAGTGTAATTATGTTTTGGGTGTGGGAAATGAACCGCTTAGGCAAGCATCTTGCTATTAATAAGCTTATTATAAATTTTGCTGTCATGGCTTGTTCATATATAGTGTATTTATATCACCCAATAAATTAGGCCAAAATAAAATGCAGCTAAACAATATGCTTAGCAGCAGGAGCAAAATACAGGCTATAAATGGAATCTTATGTCCTTAGTTACAGATAGACAAGCTACTAGACACAGCCATAATGTCATATCATGATAGCATTAGGATATATTTACAAAGGCCAAAGTCCAGTTCTCACCTCCCTGGGGTACGAGGGTCTCCAGGAAGTGGAATTTGTGTATTTCCATTATATAGACTGTGAGGGCAGGGGCTGAGGTGTGAGAACTACATGGGAGGGTACACATCTCCCACATAATGTGGGAGACCACATAAACATTTAGGTGCCACGGGCATTCACAGAACCACCACTCAGCTGTTGCCTAACCTTGTAGGCACCTAAAGTCCTCGGTGCCTGTTTCCACTGGCAAGGTCCCCATGGCACCTAAATTTGTACCAGTAGGCATGCAGACCTCTGCCTAAGACCTGCAATCAGTCCCAGCACCTCTGTGCCTACCTCATATCTAAGCCACAGTGGGATTCACAAAGTAGGTGTTCTCCTCCCTATCTGGGCTCCAAACCAGTTGATGTGCTCAAAGGCCACCTAAGAGTTTGTCTACTGGAGTGGGTCCTGCACAAAACAGAGCCAGAGGAGGTAGTGGTAGTGCCCCCCCTTATGTTCAATTAACCCAGTGGTTAGAGCACTCATCCAGGATGTAGGAGACCTAGGTTCAAATACCCCCTATGTCTGATGTACAGCGAGGACCTGAACTCATGTTTCCTACATCCCCAGGCTTTAGGGTATTCTGGGGTGGATCTCTCAGTCTCTCCTGTTGAAGTTGTTCCACTCTGTATCAAATACTTAAATATTCATAGGTACATGGGCTGCAACCTGGGTCTTCCAGGTGGGTGTATTAACCAGGAGTCTATAGAGTCATTCTTACTGTCCCTCTGGCCCCTGTGTGAGTCTAGTCCTAAATTTGTAAGCTTTTTTTTTTTTAACAATACTACCATGAATATGTTAACATTATTAGAGGAAAGATTTAATAGATGATAAGGAAAAGTTTGTAGGAATAATTTTTTAAAAAGACAGAACATGTAGGCTGCTTCCAACCCCACCCACTAAACTACTTTTTGCTTTAAAACATCTTATCAAGTTGAATACAATTAACAGATCATGTCTCTAGGAATTGAGTTAATTTTTTTTTCCTGTGCTGGCGTAGTCTTATCCTTGAGCAATGCAGCTGAATGTAATAGCCCCCAAAGCACCGATTATTTTATTTTATGTGTTGCTTTTAAAAAATCCTAGCAATTTGGCACCAAAACATGAGTAAAACATTCATTTTCTCCCAGTGCTATAAATAGACAAAGATCATCTTGTAACGGTACCTGAAAAACAAAGATGAGTTTAATCAGCGATCCTATGCATGAGTCACATTTGTGTGCAATGAAGTTAAAGGCCTTGGTTATTCAAGACTGTAACACAGGAGGCTTACAGTTTTTATCGTTTTATCTTTATTATTAATTATTATTATTGTGATAGCACCTAAGGGCCCTAATTGAGGGTAGGACCCTCATGTGCTAGGCACTGTACACATGTAATAAATTCATTTCCTGGGGCAGATCCTCAGCTGATGTAAATTTCCATAGCAATTAATATGGAGCTATGTAACTATGGCAATATACACCATCTGAGACTATGCCCCCAGCCTCAAGGAGCTTACAATCTTAACGTATGATTCTCTATACAAAAGCTACCTAAGATTCTCCCACTCAGTTGAGTTATGTTAATCAAAGACAACACAAAGCTTTTCCTTTCCTTTTCAACGCATATCTATTGAATATACACAAAGATTTTCAGAAGTGTTTAGTGATTTTGCACACCTCCATTTTTGGATGCCAAACCTGAGGCATCTTAAAGGGGGTCTGATTTTCGGAATGTGCTGAGTACCCGCCCTCTGAAAATCTGACCTTTCTATGGTTTATTGTTTAACCTCTGGAAATTGCCCTTTCTCAGTCCCTGATTCAGCAAGGCATTTAAGTACATACTTAACTTTTAAGCACATGAATAATCCCATTGAGGTCAATGAGAATACTCTTATGAAGTCAGTGTGACTACTCACCTGTTTAAAGTTAGGCACTTGCTTAAAGTTATGCACATGCTTCATCACCTTGCTGAACTGGGGCCCTCTATATATTTATTATACACACTATAAATCCTGACCTGATATATACAAGCCCTAGATGTCACTGCAATTGTGAATGGGTAATTGAGAACAGAATTTGGTCTCTAGTCTGTTAAGTACTTTTGGAACTTACAGGATATGAGGTTCTCTGTGAACCTAAATTATTATTCTTAATAATGATTATCATAATTTGCAATGTAGGTAATATAAATCTATCATTTAATCTATCCCCTCATTAATTAGACAATGATGATAACTTCACTATCTGATATAGAAGGGGACTCAAGTGGGATCAGCCTTTAAAATGTAAAATTTGAATTATTCTCTTCTCCATGAATATGGAAGAGGAGTGTTTAAAGATAATCAACTCTGGTGATGTAAGTAGTATCCCCTTTTCTTATCAAAAAACACAGGTTCAGATTACAGAGGTTTGAATGGGCCCAGTGAAGAAGTGTCTTCATTTTAATCCTACAAGACTCTCTAACCCATGATATGATGTTGAATGCAGATTTAAGAAGGCAGAATTAAATACATTATCTTGACTAGTTAAAAAAAGACCCTTGCAGTAATTGAAGAAATTATATAACTATGAGGAAACAGTTTAAATCATAGTTGACAACAATGCTAAGAGGCAGAAATGCTAAGAGCCCATGGGAGGAGCTCAAAATTGCAAACCTGAATAAGGGTGTTGGATTTTTTTGAACTTTAATGGTCAACAGGTTGTGAAAACATCATAAAACAGTTAAGTTCATACCATGGTTAATATATGATTCTCCTATTATTTGGGACTATACCAAGGGGTTCAATAGTTAGATGAATCCTATCTTGTCTTAGAGCTATTGAACTAAATGGGAACTACCACTGAAGATTAAAACTTCCCTCAAGAGGGCAAGCAATACTAATTTAGTCTGTTAGGCTTAAGCTGGTTTTTATAAACATTACAGTACCCCACGTGATATACTGGTCTTTGTTTTCTGGCAAGAGACTAATCTTTATTTCTTGGTCTAGTCATGTAAAATGGATCAGTGTTACAACAGGTTAATACTGTAATGGACCAACTGGCTTATTAATGTACTAGTCAGTTAACACTCAGCCACTGGAGAGCTTCATAATCCTTTTGATACTAGAAAAGGAAGTACAATCTGAAGTTAGAGAGCACCAGGCTTGGAAGGGCTGCTGGCTAAGAGCAGGAGTGGCGGACTTGAGACTGCCTCCTGGTAGCTGGCTTAGGAGGGAAGGCCAAGCAGCTGGTAGCTGGGGAGCTGGGACTGAAAGGCTCAGGTTCAGTCAGAGACACACTATGATGCTAGCAAGGGGGGGCGCAGATAGGGAACACAGGGCAGTGAAAAGAAGTCTCAACATGACTCTTTTGACCCCTGTACGGGACTGCCCAAAAGCCTGAGTTAAGAACTGTTGTTTTGGTCTTGTAACTGTTAAAGTAATTGTGCCTAGGGTGTTTGCACCTTTTATTTCTGGCAGCCTAGCAAAATGATTCCTCAGCTTGCTCAGTGAGTGTTCATGGTAACCCACTGAGTACTAGAGCCTAAAAGCCTGACAGAACGTGCTCACTCTGAGCTTGAGGTATAGAGCATGCTACCACACATCTAGAAAAGCACTGGTTCTCAACCATGGGTACGTGTACCCCTGGTGGTTCTTAGAGATCTTCCAGGGGGTACATTAAGTCCTCTAGATATTTGCCTAGTTTTACAATAGGCTACATAAAAAGCACTAGCGAAGTCAGTACAAAGTAAAATTTCATACCGATGACTTGTTTATACTGCAATATATATAATACAATGAAACGTAAGTACAATATTTATATTCTAGGGCTGTCAAGCGATCAAAAATGTATCACAATTAATTGCACTGTTAATAATAGAATACCATTTATTTAAATGTTTTTGGATGTTTTCTACATTTTCAAATGTATTGATTTCAATTACAACAGAATACAAAGTGTACAGTGCTCGCTTTATATTTATTTTTGATTACAAGTATTTGCACTGTAAAAAAACAAAAGAAATAGTATTTTTCAATTCCTCTAATACAAGTACTGTAGTGCAATATCTTTATCTTGAAAGTTGAACTTACAAATATAGAATTATGTACAAAAATGCATTAAAAAATAAAACAATGTAAAATTTTAGAGCTTGCAAGTCCACTCAATCCTAATTCTTGTTCAGCCAATCGCTCAGACAGATAAGTTTGTTTATATTTTCAGGAGATAATGCTCCCCGCTTCTTGTTTACAATGTCACTTGAAAGTGAGAATAGGTGTTCTCATATTGTAGCCGGTGTCGCAAGATACTTACATGCCAGGTGTGCTAAAGATTCATATGTCCTTTCATGCTTCAACCACCATTCCAGGGGACATTCCTTGCCGATGATGAGTTCTTCTCGATAACAATCCAAAGCAGTGTGGACCACCGCATGTTCATTTTCGTTATCTGCGTCAGATGCCACCAGCAGAAGGTTGATTTTCTTTTTTGGTGGTTTGGGTTCTGTAGTTTCCGCATTGGCGTGTTGCTCTTTTAAGATTTTTGAAAGCATGCTCCATACCTCGTCCTTCTCAGATTTTGGAAGGCAATTCAGATTCTTAAACCTTGGGTCGTGTGCTGTAGCTATCTTTAGAAATTTCACATTGGTACCTTCTTTGCGTTTTGTGAAATCTGCAGTGAAAGTGTTCTTAAAATGAACAACATGTGCTGGGTCATCATCCAAGACTGCTATAATATGAAATATATGGCAGAATGTCGGTAAAACAGAGCAGGGGACATACAATTCTCCCCCAAGGAGTTCAGTCACAAATTTAATTAATGCATTATTTTTTTAACGAGTGTCACCAGCATGCAAGCATGTCCTCTGGAATGGCGGCTGAAGCATGAAGGGGCATATGAATGTTTAGCATATCTAGCCCGTAAATACCTTGCAATGCTGGCTACAAAAGTGCCATGAAAATGCCCGTTCTCACTTTCTGGTGACATTGTAAATAAGAAGAGGGCAGCATTATCTCCTGTAAATGTAAACAAACTTGTTTTGTTTTAGAGATTGGCTGAATAAGAAGTAGGACTGAGTGGACTTGTAGGCTCTGAAGTTTTCCATTGTTATTTTATTTTTGAGTGCAGTTATGTAACAAAAAAATCCACATTTGTAAGTTGCTCTTTCATGATAAAGAGATTGCACTACAGTACTTGTATGAAGTGAATTGAAAAATACTATTTCTTTTATCATTTTTACAGTGCAAATATTTGTACTCAAAAATAATATGCACTTTGATATCAATTACAACACAAAATAGAAAGGTTGAGAGCCACTGATCTAGAGGGACTTCTACCACAATGTTTGCAGTGACATCCTACAGTGGGGTCAGTTCCAACACTCCTGCCACATGGCAGGGGTCAGAATTCACTGACTTTAGTGGCTTCTATTACATTTTGCCTATTCATTACAAAATAATAGTAATGAATCAAAATTTTAACTAAAAACAACCATCACCAGAAATGAATACAAACAAAACATTTCTACTTTGGAGGTTAGTGTAGGTAATCTGAAGACCGGTGACAGGATATTATTTGACATCTGTCAGTAACTTCTCCCTTTGGATCTCAGTGATGTTCTGATCACATGACCTGATCACTTCTTGTCCTCAAAACAGTTCCTTCTGCAATGGCCTGTTCAAGTGCTGAGGTGATTTAATCATCTGGAGTCTGCGGTGCCTGATGTTTTTCACTATCAATAACTGTCAGTAGGATTTGGGTGTCTTCAGGAAAGCGAGAGCCAGTGCACTCCTTGAATGCATTTAGAAGTCTTCTGTTCCTCCTAGAGGGATGACCCTTCGCATTGGTTATGACATATCAACTTGGTCTGAATGGTGTAGGTTTTACAATGGTCAGTTGCCAGCTGCTTTCTGTTTAGAATCTTAAATTCTCTTTCTGCATTTTTGTCATCTTTCTTCTGTTTTAGTTTGCTGGAGAATAACTCTTTTGTAATGACTTCACAGTTAATTGTCTGGCTCAAGAAGCTTTTTAGATGCTCGAACAATTAGTGTCTGAACTGGCAACCTTAAAAAAGCACTGTAAGGTAAGTTTTATTCCTTTTATCATATATTATTATTATTATTGATTAGTACTAGTAGTTATTAGGTGAGCACTGGACAGTGACTCCATAATCAGGATTGCATTCTAAAATGGTGCATAAATTCCTGTTTTCTGTAAAAGTAGATAGTCAATTTGAAATTTCACACAGGGCTATTTGCTGTGCTCATTGAATTTTCTGTGTAGGTTTTGTTTGGTTTCTCATAATAAACTTTTAATAGGAAGTATTTGAAATTGGCCCTGGCTGCAATTTGTCCGTGGCAGTCCTGTTTTTCATGGGGGCACTGATCCTTTTTTTTTATTATTATTTTTATTTTTTGTTTCGTTTTAAACAAACATCGTCTTTCTTCATCCAAATTGGTAGAGGTGGATCCTGAGTATCTGATGTGAGGTAATTTTAAAAGAAAAAGTTTGTTTTTAGGGTAATTTTTTAGCCATTATTCACATTATAGCTGACCGATTATATGATATGCAGTAAAACTTGAGTGACAGGGGCCCAGTACACATAAAGTCTTCTCTATCAGAGAAGATCTTGTCCATCTGGAGCTCCACTATTCTGCTGAATTTTATCCTATGGCAGAGTAGCTATGTGGGCTGGATCATCAGCTAATAAAATATGAAGGATTTTGTTAGAAGCCTCATACTGCTAATAGTGTAAATGAAATGATGTGTTATTGAATTGTATTTCATTCTGTCTTTCCATAATTTTTAATTGTTTTTAATTTTGGGACACTGAAACTTCTTATGTGGACTCTGGGTCTGGTTCTTACTAATGCTGGTTTTACACTGCCATAACTCCTCCGGGCCAGATCCTCAGCTGCTCCACTGACTTCAGTGGAGCAATGGCAGTTTATACCAGCTGAGATCTGGCCTATTGACGTTAATGGAGTTACTTTTCATTGACACCAGCATAAGTCCGAAGAAGTACGTTCCAATAAATCCGTAGACCAAGATCCTAATGTGATGTAAATGGATGCCCTTTACTTAGAGCTGTGCGCATTCCCTTTTACACACTACCATAATCAGCTGACATTAGCATCCAGATGAACGTATTAAAAGAGAAAATTAACACTGCATCTCAGTAGTGACATTCAAATACAAAGTCTCCATCATTTTCTTGACTCAAATTCTGCAATTACACAAATTAGCCTATTACGGGCTTATGATTCTTTAGATTGTAGAGCAACATTCTATCAATAAATAAATAAAAAAAGGAGTAAAGCAATAATGAAATCACATTTTGTATTCAAATAATGTTTGACAGAATTAAGTATAATTCATATGCGTCTAACCTTCAGATCTCTATTCAAGTGCTTGACAACTGCAGATACATTTTTTTTATTATAAAGCAAAGTATTTTTTCCCCCTCTATGAAATGTGATTAGTTTTTTTTCTCTCCTGTTCAGAACAGACTAGAGAGCTCCAGGTGTGTGTTGTGCTTTATTGAGACATTTAGGGACTGATTTGCAGAGCACCAGCTGCTCCCATTATCTTCAGTTGGGGCTGTGGGTACTCAGCACCCCTGAAAACCAGGGCCAAAGCTACTAGCTGAACAAACATTTCTGGTTTAAAATAGAATGTTGATTATTCTCTGAGTGGGAAGTGGCCATTTTTGGGAAATGAAAAATGAAGTCACATTACATTTTTGATCATTTTGTTATTTGTTTTACAAATATTGTAGCCCCAGGAATAAGAGGCAAACAAACTTTTCAGTGAAGTCAATCAGGCAATGGGTTAATTTATCTAGGAAAGCTGTCAAGAGAACCTTAACTTAATGGAGTAAAGAGAAAATTAGGTTTACCCCCTTGGAGCCAAATTCTGGACCCCTGTGCAAAGCCTGTTGTAAATGGGCCATGCCCAGGGATTCTCCACAGGTATAGATGAGGATGGAGTGAATCTACCTACAGAGCACCAATGCAGCAGCTACTGCAGCCCATGGGTTGCAACTGTGTCCATACCTTCTGCCCTCTTCTCTACATAGGGATTTGGCTAGTGTGTCTGTGCAGAGATGCATCTCTTAGCTATTCCCCTGCTCATCCATACTCTGGTGGAGAGAGCTGTGTGGGGCATTGCTTTGTATGGGCAGCAGGGTGATAAATTGAATAGTCAGTTGCTTGACCATACATTAGTTTATGAAATATATTAAAGAGACTAAATAACCAATATTTGTCAGGTTTATTGCTATAAGCAAATAATAATACAGTACAAGTAAAAGGTACTTCCCATCTCTGGGAAGCCATTTAAAGCAGCATTGTTACATTCACCTTACACAGAAGGTGTGTTACCAAAATTGCTCCCCGAAGTCATCTTTTTATGCCCTACCTTTTTACAAGTAAAAGGTACTGTGCGTATTATCTGAAAGTAGATGTAACCAATAAGCTTTCTACCTTGTTTTTCTGGTACCATGATGTATCCCTTATCTCTTTGTTCTGAACACATCCTTTCCAGGTACCAAGCATGTGAAAGGTCCTCCTAGCTCTGTGCCAGGGTAAAACAATCTTGTCCTCTTCCTTGGGACGTATCAGTACAGGCCTGTGAGAGTAACTCCCTTTCTGTTGGTATGGTAAAGCACTCATCTGTCCTAATCTTGACAGCTTCCCTATTTGCTCTAAACCAAAACTTACTTCTGTGAATGCAATGGGTCATGGGATACTTCGTGCATATATTAGTCAACAGTTCCCCACGTGAATACCTCCACTGTACATGCCGTAAAGGCTCCCAGTGGCTCCCATTAAAGTCAATGGAAACACTCCCACTGACTTCAGAGAGAATAGGATCTGGGCCTAAAAATGCTGCTGGTTTAGGGCAAGATTTGTCCACAGAGCAAGTAGGGTAGTTGAATTCCTGCATTTCTTACACAAGACTGGGGGCTGATAAGCGAGAATGTACCTTCCCATCTAAAGATAAAACTCCTATGAAACCCTCTTGCATCCTTCTCTTCATCTCCTCATCAGCCCACTTTTTTCTAATGAGCAATCTCAAAGGAATATTTGAGAACAAAAATCATGTTGATGTAGTTTTAATAACAAATGTGCTCCTGTACACTATTTATAACCAGCTTTCGAAACTGCAGAAGTCAGAGTGAAAAGAAAGATGAAACAAAATTATACTGAAAAGTAATTTAAAATGCAAATTCATCAGAGAAACTGCAAAAGCTAATTGTAGTTTTCTCTCCTTATCAGCACTTCAAAAGTGCTGTGTGTGACTTCCTCCCTTTGGGAAGGCCCAGATTATAGTTGTACTGCCACACGCCGACCTTTCCGGTGAAATATGTTTGACCTGAAAAAAAAAAAAAAGCTCAAAAATCTTAACCCTGTGAGGAAACAGAGTAAAATTCAGTGATACATGACAGTCCTGCTGTTAATTCACAAGGAAACGTGTCTGCCTGAGCATGGAGGCAGTGGTTGCATGTTATAAACAAAAGGCTGCTACATCTGGAGAGCGTTAACCTACTATATGCACTTTCAGAGCAGTTTTGAAGAGACAAAGGCTTTTATAATGATACTTTCTGAGACATGTTTTATTGAAAAATTTGAAGGGACTTCAGTTATGGACTGGCCTTTATGTACAATACTGTGAACAGATACTTTAAAAGATAACTATTAAGCAAAATATTGGTAGGGTTGGTGAAAGGTATCCTTGGGGACTGGAATCCTCCATCTATCTATAGAACAGGAATAGCAGCAGTGTAAACTTCATCATGATGTTTCTGGTCTCAGTTGTAGAAACCAGTGGGAGAAAGGAGTTCATTCTCCAGGCCTGTTCAGTCTTTAACCTTTGCTGAGTCTGTCAATAAAAGTGTCAGTTAGTGCCAACTGTTATGTGGACATATGTCCACTGGTAATAGGAACTAGACTATCTCATGTCCCAGTGTTCACTGACTTGCATCAGATGGTGAAGGGTTTGGGTGCAATCCTGGCCCCTGTGGAAGTTCGTGTAACCGAGACTGGAGTTGCACAAGTTTAATTTCAGCTAGAATTTGTGGCCCTTCAGAACATGAACAAGGAGAAAGACCGAGAACAGAGAGAGTGCTTGCTGCAGGACAGGCCAAAGGACCAAAAGATGAAAGACACCAGGACATAATAGGTTGCAGAGCATGGTTGACCTTCAGTCCCCAAAATCCTGCACTCAGCAGTACAGCCCTGTGCAGATACAAAATTTACATCTGCATCCAATCTGCGATCCACAAACATGGTCTGTGGATATAAAGAGGATATCCGCAGATTTGCAGGGCTCTACTCAGCTGCTTTTGCAGTCCTTGTAGAACTCTATGCTCCCCACACTCCCAAACATTCCTCATGGCACTGCAGGGTACATCCTTACCACTACCACTCCAAGCTAGGGGACAACAAAGAGAACCATAACTACATATAAACCGTCTTGTGACAACCACAGGGTGGTGTGTATGTAATCACAACAGATGGCATGGAACAACATATATAGACATAAATGTTTGTAGTTTACTTCCGTTTTCACTTGGGTTTGTTGGCAAAAGGTTTTTTTTAAACCTTGCATATGTTGGTTTGCAATTTACTTTTGTCAACTGCTGTTTTGCACACAATCAAGTTCTATTTCTGGAAAGCTAGAATATATTAGTTCACAGCAAACGTTACAGAATGCATATGAGGCAAAGACCCAACCATATTTATAGATGTACATAACGTACAAAACACAGCAAAAATGTCCCAAAAGACATTGTGCCAAATGGTGGTGCAGGGCACACTTTAATACCTATCTGCGGTGCACCGCTCTGCACATGAATATTACAGCAAGCACGCCTGAGGAGTACGTGCAGTGCCCAGTGCAACCTGTTAAGTGTGCATGCCCCTGAGCGGTACACGGACTTTGGTGATGGTATGCTAATGTAACTTGTGTGGACCAAACTGTGTAGTGTAGACATGGCCTATGTAACTGCATTTTTCTGTCTTTTCTAGACTTCCATAAGGCAGAAATGAAACCGTCTCTGTTTGTCTTTTCTTTTTCTTTTGTCCTTTGCCCTATCTAAAGGACGCATGACATAACTGGAGGGTCTAGTTGGCTACAGCTCAGCCAAAGAAAGGAAGGGAGATTACTTTGTGGGGAAAGTGGAAAGAAAAGCATTTAGTTTTATTTGATTCCTCTTTATCAGTCTTGAAATAGAAGGTGTATTTTACCTAACCAGGCAATGCCAGCTGCTTTCTCTCTAAATAGTTTGTCTTATCATCTATCTGCTCATCTCCTTCCCCTCACGGCAGGGCCCTCCTCAGATCCACTCTCCTCCCATTAACTTTGCCTCTATCCTCACCCGAAAGATTCTTGCTTCATAAGGTGGGATTTCCAAAAGTGTTCGCCATTGGCCTAACTTCTGGTCCCCTTGCAGCCAATGGAAATATTACTAAGGGGAGCAGAATTAGGCCAACCCTGATCACATTTAAAAATCCCACCTATGGTGGCTATTCTTGAACCCAGGGAGGGCCAGACACAGCTTACTCCAGAGCCTATCAGTGCCCCTCCCAAAATATTATCAGAGAAGGTTGCTGAAGTGGGGTGCAGAGGGCCAGGAACCCTTCTGTCCAAGGCTTAGTGCCTTGCATATAGTGTTTGTTTGGCTAAGGACTACAGAGCTCTGGAGAATGATTCTATATAGCAGGAGAATGTAATCACTTCAGCCATGCTCTCTCATTACTAAATATTTCCCTTTCAACTCTCTCCCTTTTTCAGACAACTAATAATTAACAAATGGGATTGCGGGAGGGGGAGGAAAGTGAAGTTGTATTCTGGCATACTGAACTGTACTGGGCCTGAAGCTAGCTGATAATGATCCAGTAATCACAGCTCTCTGTGCAAATGTGCCAGAAATTCAGACACCTCGGGCAGCTATCACTTCAGAGAAGTGAAGTTTGAGAATAAAACAGAAAGATAAACATCTCTTAAATGCTCCTGGTAGGAGGGAAAAAAGTCCAGGGTTTTTGTTGTTGTTGTTTTTTTCTCTAGAAACCTTCATGGGCTTCAGCCAAGCTCTGGGCTTCTCTACACTCTAAGTTACAGTTAATGGGTGTGATTTGCCTCTCACTTACAGAGGCAAAACTGGAGTAAGATCCATGGAGTAACGCTGGTGCAAAACTGGTCTGAGAGGAGAATCAGGATAATCATTTCTTGTGGTTACCTTTCCATTATCTTTATGTAAATGAAATGAGAAGTAGCCATCACTCCAGCTACCCTAGAGAACTTTGGTATTGACACCATTGATCTGAACACCTAGATCATACATGAAATTATTTTTGTACACACACTGAGAACATTTTACATGTATTCCCAATAAAGGCAGGATTGTCCGCGTTCTGAGCAAGTCTCCACCTTCACTAGTTCAGTTTGATTACACTAGCATTGCAACAAACAGGTGAAGTAGGTGTTGCAACTGCACCCGGTCAGTAAGTTCTCCCAGTGCAATGCTAGAACGCCGCTGCCTAACCCATAAGAGCAGTCACTTGGAGGAATAAGGAGTCATGTCACCCCAAATTTTTTCCAAATCTACTGATGTCTCTTTCATTGCAGTTTCAGGCCTTGTGCATTTTCACTCAAGGTCCCCCTAATTTTATCCATGTGATTCTCTGCTGGCCCAAACTTCAATGGCAGCACTGACTCTCTTACCCTTCCCTCCACCTGACAGCATCCAAGTCGTAGTTGCCCAGTATACTTTCTGCCTGGTGTGCTCCAACTTTTCTCATTCTGGAAGATCTGAGAGTAGCTGAAGCAATAATGAGATGCTCTTGGCTCTGTCCAGTATGTTCCTAATATCCCAGTTCCTAGAGGAGTAATACAAGTCACAAAAAAAACCCACTTCATAGAATCATAGAATATAAGGGTTGGAAGGGACCCCAGAAGGTCATCTAGTCCAACCCCCTGCTCGAAGCAGGACCAATTCCCAGTTAAATCATCCCAGCCAGGGCTTTGTCAAGCCTGACCTTAAAAACCTCTAAGGAAGGAGATTCTACCACTTCCCTAGGTAACGCATTCCAGTGTTTCACCACCCTCTTAGTGAAAAAGTTTTTCCTAATATCCAATCTAAACCTCCCCCACTGCAGCTTGAGACCATTACTCCTCGTTCTGTCATCTGATACCATTGAGAACAGTCTAGAGCCATCCTCTTTGGAACCCCCTTTCAGGTAGTTGAAAGCAGCTATCAAATCCCCCCTCATTCTTCTCTTCTGCAGGCTAACTTCAGAATATTACATTTTAAATCTTACTGTGTGAAATCTGAAAATGAGACCGTGAATAAACCAGGCTGGATAGAATGGGCACAGTAAACTGTTTCAGGAGCACATAAATGCTCAGCTGTGATGTTTAACCTTGAAATGGTTCAGCTGTCTAGTGTGGAGAGGACGTGAGGGTGTTCTCCCTCAAACTTCCCTGGTACTTCTTGGTCTAGACTCACAGGGGTTCTAAATTAACAAAATTCTGAGGCTTGTCTACAGCCTCTCTGCATGGCGCCTGCAGGTTCAGCTGATCTGAGGTCAAGATCCTAGAGCAAGGGTATGTAGACCTCAAACATTTCAAAGGTTCGTTTCAGGGAGTTCCAAAGCATCTGGAGCAGGCCCAGGATCTGGCCCTCAGACTCTCACCTTTAGGGACCTAAGAGTGAATGCAGAGCAGGATGTCATAAACTCTTCTTGTCTATCAATCAAAGTGATTCCATATCAATGATGAACAGTACAATGGACTTCCTGAACTAAGTACAAGACAGAAAGGCCAGTTTATAGAGGCTGAGCATCACTACCCCTGGCAGCTGATTACCTTGATTGCATTTTGTTTGTGTGTATCACAGTCCTGCCAACTCCCATTACTAGGATCTGGCTCTGTTCCCTGATGGTCGCACCCAGGACAGTTGCTCTACTTCTTTCCAGAACTGAACGGGATACAGGAAGCCAGCTATTAAGTGTTTAGTGAATTTAAGTCCATCCATGATTCCCTATATAACTGAAGTGTTACTCAAATGGAACAAACACTTGCCAAGTCTCAGCAGCTCCAGATGCTGGCTCCTACAGGGTCTGATTATTACTTGTGAAATACCACTGCACTGTCCAGTAGTAATAAATGATGTGCCTTAGTGGCTGCTGACTTCTCTTCTGAGTCAGAACCTGAGTCATGGAACATTTGTGACTGAGCTGGTTCTATGGTGCCACCACTCTGCAGCAAAGAGGGCATACAGGATTTTCAAAAAGGCTGGCATGCATCATTATTTAGGCTGCTCACGTACAACTATCATTGCTTGGCACATACAGCTAAGCCTCACTGCCTGAACAGCTTGTAAGTAGGTATACTGCCAGCTGAACACATGGTCACAAATGTAAGCAGCAAGGAGGAGAGAGATCCAGAATGACTAGTGAGGGACAGAGGCCTGTCTAAGAGCACCCCAACTTCTCTGAACTGAGGTTACATACAAAAGGGAGGTGCCATTTTCAACGCAGCCTTCCACTAGAGATAACAAAACTAGTTTGTGTTATCATTTATTATTATTATGAGCCAGATCGAATCACCTTTGTTTACCTGGATCAGTACCTTATTCTGAAAATAGTCCTGTTTTTTTCAATGAAAGTACTTAAGTTAATACTCAAAATGAACATGGGTACTCAAAAAGAATCTGGTACTTCAGAATTATTACTATTAAATAAACAAGTATGACGCACCATTACTTTGCATGGGATCCCTGCCACATAATGTAGGTCCATTGTGCCACATAAGACATGGGTTTTGCTTAAGACTGTGGAAATAGCAGAGAAAAGCTGTACATTGAGTTTGGTGGATATTAATGATTCTCTGTTTCTGGAAGCACCCACAATGGGCTAGGTATTGTACAACACAAAAATAGGAATAGGCCTTTCCCCTAGAAGTCACCGTATACAATTTATTTAAGTGAGGATCTCAGAATACATTGCAGATATTAATTGATAGGACTCATGACATCCCTTTGAGATGCATTGGTATTATAGCCAACCTTTTCCGGGCCAGATCCTCACGTGCTGTAAATTAGCACAGTTCTTTTGAAGTCAGTGGAGGTTTGTTGGTTTACACCAGCTGAAGATCTGACTCTCAAACTTTGATGCCTAAAGTTAGGCATCTAAATCAAAATTTAGACAGAAGCCTGATTTTCATCGGTGCTGAGCATCTGCAACTCCACTGAAATCAGTGGGAACTGTGGGTGCTGATTAAGACTTGACAATTCAAGAGTTAAGCAAAATCTTTATTTGTTTTAGTCTCCCAAACTTATAATGACAAAATCCTCTGACCTGTGCTTTTCCATGCTGATTGATGATGATGAAAATGTGAATGAGATTTTAGTTATCTTTCAAAAATGAAACAAAAACATACCCACCCTGGTTAAGTAGAATTTTGCAGGTCTGATTGATTTTGCCATGGGCCCCTGTTAATAGATATATATATATATATATATTAAAGGACTTCTTTTAAAACAAAACTGGGTAGTGAGTAGGAATGCTTCCCTGCAGGCTGGCAGAAGGCTGCTGTTGGTATCACACATTTTAGCAGCTGGCGTGTTAATGAGACCATTTTTATTGAAATTAGATAAATACTATTAACATTTGTGGACTCCCAACTGATTTCTGAAGCATTTATTGAACTTCAAAAATTTCTTCAAGAATCAATTAAAATATTTTTTTAGATTCAATAGACAGAAAAACAAAGAATGCTCTGTAGTCACATTTACATTTACCTGAACTGAATCTTACCTTTATGTAGCTGACTTTAAACAGTTTCCTCTTTTTTAAATTTGTGCTCCAAATAATGATAAAAACGGTGTCTTTGAAATAGTTATAACATAGTTTTAAAAACTAATAGTTTGTTGTTGTTATTCTGCTTTCCCATCCTTAGGACGATGGTTAGTGTGTGTTTAGAGACTAGTATATGGGCTTCCGTTATAGGATCTTTCTCTTGGCCATTTTTCTCAGTAAACTCTTACAAATAAAGTAATGGCAAGCAGATACAAATCAGCTGGTATAAAGAAGTTTCCAGTCTGGAGTGATAAAAGGAGCTGGTATCAAACTTCATCTCACATTTTGACTCTCCTGCACAGGTTTAGAATGCCATTTTTTTAGTTTTCATTGATAGGTTGTCAAGCAGCCCAAAAGGCTAGTCCATTCTAAAGATATCAGTAATGACCTTATCAAGTTGGCAGTAGATCTGGCAATAGACCAAATGCCACCCTATTGCAAGCCCATGAACTCCATTGACTTCAGTGGAGTTTCATCAAGCTTCACCAGAGCTCAAGCTGGCCTAATGCCTTTTGTTTAGTCTTCTGACACATTCTGTTATCAGTAGGAAGGAGTAAATTATCCAGTGCTTTGATACTATGGAGATGGGCACTCTAGAAATAGGTAAAACAGACGGATTGATAGCAACTTTAAAATATTTAAAAGAAACTCAAACTGTGTTTTGAAGACTATGTTAATCTAAGCAACGCGTTAGACTGCAGTTGTTCAGTGGAGTCATTAGTCCAAATTATGGACTACTAACCTACAAAATTGTATTTGCTTAAAAAGGCAATCATTATCTGCAAATGTGCGTAAAGGTTGTAGATTACAACACATTAAAAATGATGGACCCCTTTAGCTGGAAGTAAATCTGATTGAATAGCTGAGCTATGGGCCCAGTTCAGCACTTCCAAAGTCACTGATAGTTTTGCTTTAGTAAGAAGTGAATAAGGAGATCTGGGGAGGTTTGGGGTTGGTGGAGGTATATAAAGAAATATCTCAAGACTTTCAGGTATGACATTGCTGGCACAAAAGCAGCAAAACATTATTTTCCCTCTACCTGAAACTCACACGAAAGTTAGTGGGAGTTCTCGGTACCAAAGAAAAACAGAACCAGGCCTGGTGTGTCTATAATACATGGGAAAGGTATCATCATAATACTTAGTCCTTATATAGCACTTTACATGATCTCAGTGCTACATAAACATTAACTCATTAATCAGTCTTCACAATACTCCTGTGTGTATTTAGATATGATCAGCCCCGTATAACAGATCCAGAGACCTAAGACAGAGTGCTTAAGTGATCCACCCATAACCACACAGCAAGTCAACTGGACTTAAAATTCAAGAGTTGCTGGCTCTCAGGTCTCTGTTCAGCTGACTAGACCTCAGTGTATCATAAACAAGCAATTATTTGCAAACTCTGTGCCAACCAAAACTGGGAACAGTTCTGCTTTTTTTATATGCAGAATCCAAAATTACACCACTGCTTCTGGTTTCATCTCATAGCTAACGTGCTAATTGTTGGCCACAGTGCTTGTATCATCTTAACTGCTGCTACCAAAGTAAAAAAAAACCTACAACAAATACAAAAATAAAACAGTAGGTAATTCAAATAAAAGAACACTTACTTCATCTTATAAATATAGCTAAAGGCAACTGATTTTGTCATCCTGCTTGAATCCATTCCCAAACTTTAAAAAAAGAACCAAAGGAAGAAAAAAGGAAACCCAAAGAAACCCACTGTCACTCCTGTGTTTTTAATAATAAACTTCCATTCCCAAAAATCTCCAAGCAGTCATAAAACCAGCACTTATGTGGTAAGAGTATGATACACAAGCAAGAGCAACCAGATCTCACATTTCGGCGAGGGAATGTGCTTCTCCCACCTAAAATATTTAAAGAAACAAATTCGTTAACAATCTGTAGGGACAGGAGGAAATGGAAGAGGGAGTTCTCCTTAGTAAGTGTGAAAGTTGCTTATCCTCTTTGGGTTCACTGAAGGCAGGGGTTCTCAGCTCTGGTCCACCGCTTGTTCAGGGAAAGCCCCTGGCACGCTGGGCCAGTTTGTTTATCTGCCATGTCCGCAGGTTTGGCCGATCACGGCTCCCACTCGCCGCGATTCGCTGGTCCAGGCCAATGGGGGCTGCGGGAAGGGTGGCCAGCACATCCCTCAGCCCACGCCGCTTTCTGCAGTCCCCATTGGCCTGGAGCAGCAAACTGCGGCTAGTGGGAGCCGCGATAGGCCGAACCTGCGGACGCGGCAGGTAAACAAACCATCCCGTCCCGTCAGGGGCTTTCCCTGAACAAGCAGTGGACCAGCGTTGAGAACCACTGACTGAAGGGAAGGCAGAAAAGAGGAAAAGAACCATTAAAAGGGATAAATAATAAGACAGAAAATATCACAATGCCACTATATAAATCCATGGTGCATTCATGCCTTGAATACAGTGTGCAATTCTGGTCACCCCATCTCAAAAAAGATGTATTAGAATTGGAACCGGTACAGAGAAGAGCAACAAAAATGATTAGGGGTATGGAACAGCTTCCATAGGAGGAAAGATTAAAAAGACTGGGGCTGTTCAGCTGAGAAAAGAGATAAATCATAAACATAAGGGAGAGGGGGATGTGATAGAGGGCTATAAAATAATGAATATTGTGGAGAAAGTGAAGAGAGAAGTGTCATTTATCTCTTCACATAACACAAGAATTAGGGGTAGGCCAATGAAATTAATAGGCAGAAGGTGTAAAACAAATGTAGGAAGTAATTAGTCACACAACACACAGTCAACCTGTGGAACTCATTGCCAAAGTGTGTTGTGAAGTCCAAAATTATAACTGTGTGCAAAAAAGAATTAGATAAGTTCATGGAGGATAGGTCCATCAATGGCTATTAGCTGAGATGTTCAGGGATGAAACCCCATGCTCTGGATGTCCATAAACCTCTGCCTGCCAGAAGCTGGGACTAAACGACAGGGGATGGATCACACATTAATTACCCTGTTCTGTTCATTCCCTCTGAAGGACCTGGCGCTGACCACTGTCGGAAGACAGGATAACTGGGCTAGATGGACCATTGGTCCAACCCAGCATGACCATTCTTATGTTCTTATGAGGGTGTACAGAGCCCCTTCCGTCCCCAGTCCAACCACACAGGACCCATGTAAAATACAGACAGTGCTTCAGGGAGAGGACCACTGGCTAGTATGTGTGCTACAGCACTCCAAGGCTCCACCCAGTTTGAGTTGAGCCCCACTCTGTCTGGCTGTGTTTGTGTCTGGCCTCAGTTTGCTGGGGGAGCACATTATGCTCCATCCTGCACAGGCAGACCTCCTCCACAAGCTCCACATACACATGCACCAATGGACACACCTCCCCTCACCCAGTGCTCCAGACTGGAGCAAGGGCAGACTGACCCAAAAAAATTATTGTCTGAACCCAGAGCGAGAAACTATTTGATCTGATTTTGGATTTATTACCTGGCAGCACATTGCTGCAGCTACTGCTACTACTAAACGAAGAACCTCCGATCATAACCAAGACTTTTTGGTAGACCCTAGTGCTACTCCACTCCACTGTCAGAGTGCTGTAGCCATCAGCAAGAGAAAGAAACTGTCTACTCCTCTCTTCCTTATTATGGATTCTCTCTCTTGCTGTATAACTCGTTCCTTGTTCCAAACTTTATGCATACAAAAATGGGGCCAAATTCTGTCTTCGGGTGCACTGTACAGCCCCACTGACTTTAGTGACATTGCAAGGGCATAACCCAGAGCAGATATGGACTACAGAGTGTGCAGGTATGCAAAAATATTTTTGGGAGGTCAGAATTTAGGAAAACTATATTTTCACATCCTTCTGAGATTGAATGAATTGTATATGTCACTTGTTCAAAAAACACAAAATGAGAGGACATAGGGAAATATGATATTTGTTTCATTATATATTGTAACTCCATGTTTGTTTTCACTATTTAGCATTATGGCAGAATTTGATTTATATCATTGTTGCTGCTACATGTATATAATTGGATCAAACTTAGTTGTGTGGAAGTTTTTGTCCTGTACTGGTGTAGACCGCACTGATTATTTTTCTCATTTTTGAGGTGCATTACCTGTGCTTCAATATATGACTTTAATAAGATATAACCATTGCACCACAGCGATGCATTGAATTAGCACCTCTGACGAATAGACCTAGTGCTAAAGGCCTACAAGTCCATAGCAACCACACCCCAGGTGCCTGATTGCAGCACTCTCACTGGGTACTTGGACTATATACAGGCTCCAAAAGGAAAAGGAAACTATCTGAGCAACAAACCATTGCCTGTGGCTGCTCCCTTGACTGCCATGCTTTGCTGCTTTGCCTGACCCTACCTTGCTGCCTTGTCTGACCTTACTTCCCCAGTGCACTGACCCAGTCTGTTGAATTGGATCTTCTGGCTAGTGACCCCTGCGAGAACTTTGACCAGCACCCTGGACTGCCTCTGATGCAGAGTGACCTGCCAGGTACGTGACCACCTGCACACACGTGATGACTGCTCTTGTCTGCCCCCTATCCTGCCTGGGCCACTGGGCACTGCAGGACATGACATGGTTGGAGAGGCCAGAATCCAGTTTCATTCCCATCTATTTACATACTACTTCCCTCTTCTATTTTATTTGTTACACATTGCTAACTTCCACATCCCTCTTCTTCCCCCCCCCCCCCACCCCTGCACCTCCCGGCAGCCTCTGCCTTTATCTGTTTTTGTTTATAAACTTCTACCTTTGCCCTTTTCTACTTTTTAAAGTTCCTTTGCCTCACACGTTTTGGTAAGAGCTTTGCCTCCTTGCTCAACAGCTGACTTTAGCACCTAGGAATGCTGGGGATGCCCATGGTGGAATCCTCCAACACAGATTTAATTTCATTTAAAAAAAAAAAAGGAATATTTTCTAGTGGCAGTGACCTGCCCACAGGAATCCAGCAGATCAAGACAATCAGAGCCAACAGGAGCTCATTACAATTTGTCTTAAGTAGCAGCCACTGACTGATCCGAGCAGCACTTCTCAGAATTGAACTAGCAATGAATGGAATTGCTGATGAGTATAGGATCAATGGTAACTACTGGGAACTGTTTAAAAACAAGTGCTGGCTCTAACACACAGGAAAAGTAGGTGGCTGTTGAATGGCAGCAAAATATTTAATTGCAGTTTTATCATGAATGAGGACATACATCTATTTGACTCTGGCCAAGTGTACTCCAGAACTGGCACAGGTAAAGATTCTGTCCCTGACGATTCCTGCCCTTTGACTCAGTCCTGGGCAAATGCCAGGGGAAGTGGTCTGGGCTGGAACTTGCAAGGAGGGTTTCCAGAACAAATGGCTGGCTGAGAATGAGGAATCTGAGACGCAGGGCCAAATTCTGTCCTGATTTACACCAGCATAGTTCAGTTTGGCTCATCATTTTATAGATGGAATGAAAGGAAGCCTTTCTGGGAAGGATGGGTTTAAAAGACAGCCTGAAGACTTAGATAACCAACCATCATAAATGAGGAGGAGATGCAGAGAAATACCGAGCTGATGAAATAAAAACTGTAAGTCAGAGTCAATCCCACCAAAACCAGACACATTGGAATTAGACAGCAGTCTGTGGCCTTGTGATGACTGTTCTTATTGAACAATGGCATTGGGCTCTGTCTGGCCCAAAGGGTGGGCTAGACTTTGACTCAGACTCACGACTGCAGGGAATAAGAACTCCCCTCCACCCCTTACAGCCATACTCAGGCTACCAAAACCTATTCACCTGCTTTCTTCTGCCCCAGATCAAATGAACGGGGAATATTTGGAGCATTGGCTCCTGCCCACATCCCTACTTGCTGGCCAGGGACTTGACAAAGCACGGGGTTTGGGGGTAGTAATTTGTAGCTCTCATAGATCAGCAGTAACATCCAGACCCTCAAAGGTATTTAGGCACCTAACTCCCTTTGATTTCAGTGGAAGTTAGGAGCTTAAATACCTCTGTGGATCTGGGCCTAAATAACTAATCCCAACTCCCCCAGAAGCAAGGAGGAAGAAGGGGAGGGATTCTGACTCACAGTTGAGTCTCTGAGTTACAGTGCCTTACAGGGCTACTCTGGAGTTAGTGCAGCATCTGGACATTAGTGGGACTCCTCATGGAGTAAAGCCTCTCTTGGCATAAGCGTGCCAGAAGAGGGCCCTACCAAATTTCCTGACAATGTGCATGCACCATACACCAGCTGAGAGTCTGTCTTGAAGTGGTTCAGTCATCTTCAGGGGAATGATTGTTCAAAGTTTTTTTCAGAAGAAATGGACTCTCAGCAGAGAAAAGTCCAAAGCCAGAATCTTTTATCTGAACCAGTCTTTCCCCTGAACTGTAAACTGGAGCCTGCATCCTATTCAAACCTGATTTCACAAAAACAAGCCACAACTGATGAGGTGTGGCAAAATCTAAAACTTCCATATCCCTAGTGCTCACAAATATGCCTGTAAAACCAGTTACAGTGAAACTTTTCTTAACTGACTACTCAAGGGACCAGTGATCCGCTGTTAAAAGTGGAGCAGAATCATATTCAGTATGTCTGAGACATTTAGGGTGATCTCTTAAGTCAGGGGGCTACCTAATAAGATATATAATAATACTTAGCTCTTATACAGCACTGTTTGGCCCAGATCCTGAAAAGAATTTAGGTGCCTAACTCCTACTGATTTAAACACAATACATTATTTTTTAGAATATCATTATTTTTAAGTCAATCTCATTATTTTGGGGGCCCCTGACTTGAATTTTGAACACTTGGCATTGTCAAGTCTGTTTTCTTCAATAAACGGTTTTGGTGCTTGTTTCTCAAAGCCACTTTGCCCAGTTTAAATATTTCTTTAAAAATGAAATGAGCAGGAATGTTTAAGAAAAATCTTCCAAATTCATTATTGACCATGTAAACCTTTCACAGACCTATGCAACTTCAGAATGGTGCACATGGAATTAGAGAACTGCTGTGACTTAATAGCTGTAATAAATTGCCCAATTGTATTGTGTAGTTAAAGACAGTCATAATATTTTAGTTGTCTTGCAGGTTTCCCACTCCTTAGTGAGACATCAATCCATCCCAGACCACTACATCCTGCTCAAGGCATTTTTATTTGTTAATAAATAATTATTTGTTCATAAATAATGAGTCATTGTGCAGTTCTCCCTAAGACTTGTACAGCTGCATTGCTAAGTTTTCCTCTTCCAGGGATTCAACATTTTCTCTGGTCATCTGTCACCAAAGCTACGTGAAATAATCTTGCTAGATCTTCTGCCTGCACAAACACATTTCAGCAATGGAATAGAATGAGTTATTCTATTGTTGTTGTTGTTTTTTTTGCTGGAGTAGACTCCCCAACAATGAAATAATTTGCTTTCATTAATAATAAAATAACACTTTGTTCGTAGGGCCTGATCTGGAAATCAATAGAAAGATCCCATTGGCTTGAATGGGCTTTGGCTCAGGCCCATAGAGAGGCTTTCATTCAAAGATCTTAGAGCACTTCAGTTATTACAGCTTTACAACACTCAGTTAAATATTATTATACTCATTTGTAAATGGAGGCACAGAAAGGTTAAATGACTTGCCCCGATCACAAAATGGATTCAGTAGCAGACTTGGGAATGGAAGCTAGCACTCCCATCTCCCAACTACTTTGATAACAACGTAACACACAAAATAGACCCCCATATCTTAAATATATAGACATGAAATTCAGAAAGAACATAAAATTCATAGGTTAAGTGGAAATGGATCTGGATAGATGGTAAAGGACTGATTTCTTTAAAAAATATCGGCAAATGCTCAAATAGCCTTCACCTTGACACTGAAAACAACATTAAAAAACAGAGTGTGTGAAGGCTAGCAATCTAAATAGTTTATTTAAAGAGCCAGAGACTAGTGGATTCTCTTTCCTTTTAATTTAAAAGCATAATCTGGTATGTGGCATGTCAGGTGTTCACTAGGTGTCAGGGAATGGCTCAATGTTTGTGAATTTCTTATTGATACATAGGATGCCTGGATTGACCGTATAAAGATGATCAGTAAAAAAGATACTAGTCTATAATAAGTCATAAAATAAAATAGAATTCCTGATTTGATTAGTTTTTAAGCAAACTATTTTGCAACATGTACATACAAAAAAATTTCCTGTGTGACCTTGCATACTTCACCACTTTCTGCCTTCATTTTTCCCATTTGTAAAATGGAACTAATAGTCCTTAACTCTGTATGAAGTACTTATGTAAAAGCACTGAATGGATATTATCAATGTCAAGTGCTACATAGGTGCTAAGTATTATTTTTACTGCAGGTGAGAGGGCAGAGTAGTGGCTGAATCTTCCTCTCTAACATATCAGTGCTGTGCATGAACTTGCTAACAGAGCTGACTGGAGGACAACAATTCTGTTCTTTGGCAACTTTTGAGGTTTCACAATTTGTTTTTGTTCCACATTGGAATGAACACAAACCCTTACAGAACATTCATTTTCATGGTGTGTGTGAGTCACGCTGTCGCTGGGTGGTTACAGTACTTGCATGGGATGTGCGAGACCCAGGGTCAAGTGTCTGCTCTGTAGGATTTGGAGTGATCTGGGATGGAATAAAACTCAGCTATGAATCAGACAGACCACGGGCTTGAATCTGGCTTTCCCACCTCCTGGGCCTGTACCCTAACCTGCAGCCTATTGAGCATGAGCGAGTCCCTCTCTTGCATTCCTGGAAAAACTTTTATTGAAACAGATACCTCTCTGTGAAATGATCCAGCTTTGATGAAATTGCTTTCTTTTGCCTATAGAGCCATTCTTCTGTGACTAAATGCACCCCTGTATTCACACCCTGCACACCCTTGTAATCTTTGTACAAAATATGCCTTGTAAGGTGTCATTTGATAACTGAAAATCAGGCAACTTATTTAGGAGCCTAAATACTTAATTTAGGTGCCTAGAATTAGGCACTTAAGTCTGAAATTTTGGCAATACAGCCTACATGAAAATTTAGGAGAAATTATCTTTATTCTCTGGAAAAGGTTTACTTCTCTGCCTCAGTGGCCAGTTTGTGTTGCATAGCTAACAGAGTGGAATTGTGAAAATAATTGAAGAAGGAGAATGGGCTTGTTGTAATAGATATCCAATGTCAGCGCACAGACAATTGTTCTCTCTTGATATATATGGCATGATTTATGTGTATGAAGTCCATCTTGATGTGCGAGGAGTATTGTTTGACAAACATGTTAATGCTTCCATTTTCTGTTTCAGTATTCACAGCATTCTGTTGTTTTAAGCTCCTGAGCAATGACGAATGAGGTGTAAGCATCACAGCGCTTCTCTTTCAGAATCACCTGCCTGACTCCTTCTCATTGTAAAATCAACCTACTAATAAAAAATTTGACTAATCTTTGCTTCTAGAGATGTATAAGTCTAAACTTGGAAACATCTGAATAGATTTAGGAGCCATTTTGGTTTGGAACTAAGAATTCAAACATGTGTCTATAGCTTTTAGGTGTGTGAAAGAGAGCAGAGCATGTAGGAAGGAGGTTATCCTGGAGATGGGTCTGCTTCCAAGTTATTCAGAATTAAACTAAATTAGCCATTTTATCAAGTAATTACAATAGCTCAATTGGAACCTCCCTCAGTAACACTTTTGTTAGCATGGGTTTCACATTTTGACCTTCTGTTAATGTAATGTTTAATTAAATGTATGAAAACTAGTTTTATAATTGCTTCTTCCTTTGCATGTTCTCTTGTGATCTCTACTGCAAATGTTGTGTAAATGTGTTAGGATCAAAAATAAAGTTAACTAATTCAAACTTTGTGTTTGCACCTCCTTAACCCGTGGGGATATCATGAATATGGATTACTGTAATAGGAGAAATTCTCAGCATATTGATCAGTATGCTGCTGTCTGCTCTCCCCTCAGCATATCTCCCTGCTGAGAAACCATCTAGAAACTGGGAGGATTTACTGACAGCTTGCTTATGTACCAACGCTACTGTAGGCTGACAGTCTGCTCAGAAGGAGCACCCAGTCCTCTTGCCTGTTGACATAATGCTACTGTTCTGTCTTGGAATTTGGAGTGCGATATGTCTCTAGTTTCAGATGTAATCCCTCATCCCCCCAGCTCTGTGACTTCATCTGTCTGTCCTGTATAGATTATGATAGGATTCCATTGGTCAGTGTGTCATCCCACTATATTTCAGAAATAACTGTTTATAGATACATAGTCATAGAAATGTAGGGCTGGAAGGGACCTCAAGAGGTCATCTAGTCCAGCCCTGAAGCCGAGGCAGGACCAAGTAAACCTTGACCATCCTTGACAGGTGTTTGTCTAACCTGTTCTTAAATACCTCCAATGACAAGGATTCCACAACCTCCATTGGAAACCTATTCCAGTGTTTAAGTATCCTTATAATTAGAAAGGTTTCCCTAATATCTAACCAACTCTCCCTTCCTGCACATTAACCCTATTACTTTTTGTCTTACTATGTGCAGACACGGAGAACAATTAATCACTGGGCTTTTTATAGCAGTCCTGAACAAATTTGAAAACTGTTACCAGGTTCCCCCTCTCTCTTTTTTTGTCAAGACTAAACATCCCCAGTTCTTTTAACATTTCCTCCTAGGTCTAAAGCTTTTATCATTTTTGTTGTTCTCTTTGGACTTTTTCCAGTTGGTCCACATCTATCCTAAAGTATGGTGCTCTGAACTGGATTCTGCACCCAGCAGAGACCTCGCCAGTGTTGAGTGGAGCAGGACAATTACCTCCCGTGTCTTACATTCACCACTCCTGTTAATGCACCCCAGAACAATATTAGCCTTTTTAGCAACTGCCTCATGTTGTTGATTCATGTTCCGTTTGTCATCCCCTATAATTCCCATATCCCTTTCCACACTCCTAGGGGTAGGTTATTAGCTCAGCTGGTAGAGTGCTTGTTTAGCTGTACAAGCAGTAATGAGATGAATGCCTGTATTCTCCAGAAGAAGGTTGTCAGGGTGGCAGGGCCGGGTCTTTGCTCTTTGTTCAGAAGGTTTTGTCAGCCGGGGCTGAGCATCTCCACTGACCCTTTTCTTCACTTGGCCTCCTAAGAAGTGAGCTACGGTGGGGCGGAATGCTGCACAGCCCGGCCCTCATCTGCCTTGCAGCAGCCAACGTAGTGAGTTGAGCAGTAGTGGGATCAATGCTCTGTTGCAACAGGGCGAGCCAGTCCTTCCATGTTGCTGTGTTCAGCTTTGCTCAAGACGCTGGAACCCTCTCTCTGCCATCCTGGCACAGGGCAGATCAGCCAAAGGTGGGGAATTAGCTCACACAGTAGAGCACTTACTTTGCAGATGAGAAGTAAGGGGATTAATATCTATGCCCTCCAAACACTGAGGCAAGGACTCTCCCCCATTCCTTGTCAGGCAGCCAGCCCATATCTTTCCCTCTTTGGGGCCCCTGTCCCCTTAGCAGTCAGACAAAAATGCAACAACCACTCTCCAAAGGCCTGCAGCCACCAAGGGCAATCAAGCCCACAGCCTTGGAATTATTAACATCACACTCAAGCTAAGCCCCAAGAAACATGCCTCCCAAAGCTATTTTGAGAAGGAGTAACAAGCTGCCAGGGGGATGTTGAAGCCTCTGGCACATGGGTGTGCCAGTCTTTTGTCAGGGGCATTAGTTCAATGGTAGAGCCCTTGCTTAGTGTGCAAGAAAGAGTGGAATTGAAGCCCACATTTTCCAAAGGCAGGGGAGCACCAATCCCTCCCTTTTGCTTTTTTGAAGGCATTGCCTGCCAGGGGGCCAAGTGCCTCTAGTGCCCCCTTCCCCATTCTACCACCTGGCCTCCCAAGAAATGAGCCATGGCAGGGTGGAAAGCTGCATGGCCCTGGCCCGCATCCACCTTGAAGCAGCAACACAGTGAGCTGTGGCTGAGGGCCTGGGGCATTACCTCAAGTGGCAGAGTCTTGCATTGCATGTGAGGGGATTGATGCCTGCGTTCTCCACCCTGCTCTGCTGAGGTGGGGGGAATAGGCACATTCTTGTTGCTTTGCTCAAGACCTTGGGGTCCTCTCTTTGCCTTACTGGCACCCAGTAGGTCAGCCAAAGTGATAGAGCCCACACTGGATACATGAGCCATGGTAGGATTAATGCCTGCTGTGCCAGTTCTCACTTGAGAGGTGGCTGGCGTGCCTCCTTCCCTTGTTTTTGCCTTGCACCCCAGCCTGTGGCAGTCAGACAAAAGAGCAAGAACCGCCCTACCAATACGGTATCTAACCCACAACCTTGGCAATAATAGCACCACCAGCTGAGCTAGGCAATTCACAAAAAAAAAGTGGCCTCTCATGGCTGTTTTGGAAAGGAGCAACAAGCTGCTGAGGGAACTTTGTGGCCTCTGGCATGACATGGGTGGGATGGGACTAGTCTCCTCTCAGGGGTATTAGCTCAAATGATAAAGCACTTGCTTTGCATGCAAAAATAGCACAAATGATGCCCTCTGTCAGGACATGTGGCATGGTCATCTTGTCTCCCTCCTTCTTTATTTGCCCCCTGCCTGTGGCAGTCAGGCAAGGGTTCAAATTAGCTGCCAAAATTTGAACCCACATTCTCAAGGGCTTGGGTGACTCACTCCCCTGTTTTGGGTAAGTGCACATGGGTCACTATGGCAAGACTGGAGGCAATAGGGAGCCATAAAAGGATCAGTGAGGGTGAATACGGAACTAGTTTGGTTAGGCAGATGAAATTTGGAGGCAGCCAGGGTCACCCAGGGATCAATGAAGACACGTCAAGAGGGAATGGGGGTGGTCACAGAGGGATCACTGTTGATAAGACTGGTGGGTGTAGGAGGTCACAGGGGAGGTCAACAAAGGTGAGGCTTGAACCAGTGCTGTCACAGAGCACAAAGCTAGAGGTGCGGGGGTGGGGGGTGGTCAAGCAGGAAAAACTTGGAGAAAATAAGGGTCACTGAGAGCAACTCTGCAGGCAGTGGGGTAACATGGCATCATAAAGAGCAAGGTCATGCAAGGGCCAATGAGGCTAAATTTGGAGGCAATCAGGGTCACAGAGGGGGGATTCCAAGGCAGTGGAGTCAAAGGAGGTCATGGAGTGCAGCCATGCTCCAGCCTTGCTCTTCCTGACCCCATATGACTTCACTGCTTGCAGAGTTTCTCTCAGTGACCACTCTATGACCCTGCCTTCCTCCAAGTTTTTCCTGCTTGACCCCACTATCTGCAGCTTTCCTCTCCATTACCCCATGTGACCCCCAGTGCTTTTGGACTTGCTCTCTTTGAACCCTATGTGACCCTGAGCACATCAAAATTTATCCTCATTGAACCCTGCATGAGCCCATAGCATCCAGCCTTGCTCTCCATAACCCCATGTGATGCCACTGTATACAGAGGTGCTCTAATGGACAACTGTGACCCTTATTGCCTCCAAACTAGCCTTATTGACCCTTGCGTGACCCCCACAGGCTCCAGGCTTCCTCCTCATGACCTCATGTCACCCCACTACAGCAGAGGTGCACTCAGTGATCTCTCGCTGACTGTACCTACACATTTATTCTCATTGACCCCTGCATAACCCCATTACCTCTGGCCTTGCAATTCATGCCCCCATGTGACCCCAAAGACTTTAGCCCTGCTCACATTGACGCCTCTCTGACCCTGATTGTCTCCACATTTAGTCTCATTGACCCCTTCATTACTCCAGAGCATCTAGCCTTGCTATCTGTGACTCCACAGCCTTCAAAACACTTGGTCTAATTGACTCCTTTGTAACTCTAACTGCAGCCAAGTTTCTCCCGATTGACCCCTGCATGACCCCACAGATTCCAGACTTGCTGGTCATGACCGCCTTTGACCCCATTTTCTTGATGTGCCCCCTCTGTAACCCTGATTTCCTCCAAATGTATAATAATTCACCCTGATATGACCCCACAGATTTGAGCCTTTCTCTACATGACCCCCCACTGGCATAAGACTTGCTCTCATTGACCCTCTGTGACCATGATTATCTACAAATTAGTTCTCATTGACCCCGGCATGACCCCATTACTACCAGCCTTGCAATTCATGACCCGATGTGACCCCACTGCCTTTAGACTAGCTGTCATTGAACTCTCTTTGAACCTGATTGCCTCCAAATTTCTCCTAATGAATTCTAGTTGACCCTGCAGCCTCCAGTCTTGCTTTCCAGGACCCTGTGTGACCCCACTGGCTTCAGACTCCCTCTCATTGACCACTCTATGACCCTGATTACCTCCAATTGTATCCTAATTGACGCCTGCCTAACCCCACTACTCCCAGCATGGGGCTACATGACCTCTTTTGACTGCATTGGCATCAGACATGCTCTCATTGAACCCTCTGTGACCCTGATTGCTGCCAAATGTATCATAGGAATTACAGTGACAATTACAAAGGAGTCAACTAGAGGAACTCTGCAAGCACTGGGGTCATGGAGACCAAGGCTGGAGTGTGTGGGGTCATTGAGGAGAAAATTGGAGGCAATTAGTGTCACAATGCAGTCAATGAAGGTGCATAGGAAGGAAGTGGGGGTCAAATGAGGTCATGGAGCACAAGGCTGGAGTGTGTGGGGTCATGCAGGGGTCAATCAGGAAAAGCTTGGAAGTAGTCAGTGTTACAAATGGGTCAATTAGACCAACTCTACAGGCAGTGGGGTCACATGGGGTCATGAAGAGCAAGGCTGGAGTGTGTGGGGGTTATGCAGTGACCATATACTTGGAGGCAATCAGGGACCCACAGGGTTCAATGAGCGCAACTCTGCAATTCGTGGGGTCACAAGGGGTCATGAAGAATCAATGCGGATAGCTTTGGTGGTAATTGGGGTGACCAAGGGGTCAATGAGAGCACATCTGAAGACAATGGGGTCACAGAAGGTCATGAGGAGCAAGGCTGGAGTGTATGGGGTCATGCAAGGGTCAATGAGGAGCGATTTGGAGGCACTGAGTGTCACAAGAGGGTGCATATCAAAGCAGTGGGGTCAAATGAGGTCATGGAGTCTTGAGGTGGTGGGGGTCACCCAAGTGTCAATGAGGAAACACTCGGAAGCAGTCAGAGTTACAAAAGAGTCAATTGGACCAACTCTACCAGTAGAAGGGTCAATTGGGGTCATAAAGAATAAATGTGGATACATTTGAAGGTAATTGGGGTCACGAAGGAGTCAACGAGAGCAAGTCTGAAAGCAATGGGGGTCATATGAGGTCATGGAGATCAAGGCAGGGATGTGTGGGGGTATGCACGTGTCAATGGCCATATATAATGAAGGCAATCAGGGTCACAGAGGGGGTCAATGGGAGCAACTGTGCTGGCAATGAGGTCATATGGGGTCATAAAGAATAAATGTGGCTGAATTTTGAGGTATTTGGGGTGACCAAGGGGTCAATGAGAGCACGCCTGAAGGCAATGGGGTCATATGATGTCATGGAGAGCAAGGCTGGAGTGCGTGGGGTCATGCACGTATCAATGAGGAGAGATTTGGAGGCAATCAGTGTCACAGTGGAGTCAATGAGGGTGTATATGAAGGCAGCCAAGTCAAAGAAGGTCATGGAGCGCAAGCCTCAGAAACTCTGCAGGCAGTGGGGGGTCACATGAGTCAGTTAGATAAAGGCTGGAGGCTGTGGGGTCCTGGAGGGTTCACTCAGGAAAAACTTGGAGGCAATCAGTATCACAGAGTGGTCAATGAGGGGGGGCCTATGAAACAATGGGTCAGACGAGGTCATTAAGTGGAAGATTAGAAGTAGTGGGGTCATGCAGGTGTCAATCAGGATAAATTTGGAGGTAAATAGGCTCACAGAAGGGTCAATGAGAGCAAGCCTGTAGGTATAGGGACATGGAGTGGAAGGCTGGAGGTAATGAGGTGCTGCAGGGGTCATTCAGGAAAAACTTGGAGGAAATCAGCGTCACAGAGGGGTTAATGAGAGCAAGTCTAAAGGCAGTGAGGGTCATATGGCTCATGGAGAGCAATTCTGGAGGTAATGGCAGGGTCACATATTGGTCCATGAGAAAAAACTTGGAGACAGTCACAGTCATGGCGGGGTCAATGAGGCCAAAATAGACAGTTTCTCGTTAGGGAGATTAGGGCTCACTTCATATGCAGGAAATACTAGGATTGATGCCTGTATTCTCCAGGTGCTGGGGAAATAGCTCTGACCTGCTCCCTGGTGGCGGGGGTGGGGGGAGGGAGGCAGTTTGCCCACCTCCCTATCTTTTGGCCCTTTGCCTATAACAATCAGGGAAAAGGGCAAAATCCACAGCAAGGCCTAGCTACAGGGAGCTAATGACCAGTATAGAGACTCAATCATACCATGTTGATGTTAGTAATACCCTATTCCTACCAACTGACCTAGTCCCACAAAAGCTATTTAAGATACAAGAATCAGGCTACAATGGGATGACATCAGAGTGGGGCCCTGTTTTTCTGTCAGGTGGATTAGCTGAAATGGTAGAGGGCTCCTTTTGCATACGAATGATAATGGGATTGATGCCTGAATTCTCCAGCCTGCTCTGCTGAGGCAGGGGGAGCCATGCCTTTCTTGCTACTTTGCTCAAGACCCTGGAGCCATCTCTTTGTATCACTGGTATGAGACAAGTCAGCTGAAGGTGGGGATTAGCTCAAAACATAGTGTTCTCTAGGTACTGGGGTGAGGCCCCTCGCCAGCTCCATGTGAGGCATCCAGCCTGCCTCCTTCCCTATTTTTTGGCCTCTGCTCAGAGCAGTGAGGCAAAAGAACAAATGTCACCTCCTAAGGTCTGTGTCCATCAAGAGGCTCAAACCCACAACCATGGTAATAATAGCACCACCCACTAACCAACTGAGCTAGTTAACCCACAAGAAGAACACCTCCCATAGCCACTTCAGAAAGGAGCAACAGGCCACCTCAGGGACCTCACAGCTTCTCATGTGACATAGGTGGGTCAGGGACAGATGCCAGTCAGGAGATTAGTGTAAATAGTAGAGTGTTTGCTCTGCATGCTAGCAGAGATAGGATCAAGGCATCTATAGTGACCTGACTAGGCTGTGCTAACTGTGAGAAGAGGCTGAGACAAAAAGGGATCATCTTAAATGCTGAGAACTTTATAAGGGAAAACTCTAAAATAGTCCCAGGAGCATAATCAATACAGAACATTACAAAGGACTTACTAATTATACTAATAAACTGTAGGTTACCAGCTCCTTTACCTTTGGGAGCCTGTACATGCAGCGCAGTTTGCTCCAAATGCTTTGTTATTAACAAGAAGAAAAAAGTTTCCTTAACATTATACTGTGTCACTTAGAAGAATCAGCTTTTCCACTCATTGGCTGTAAGTCCAGCTCCACTCTTGCTTTCCTGTTCTTTGCTTCTTTTGGCTTAAAGTGCTCCTTAGATTGGAGGTTCCTGTGGCTGCACCTCTTTTCACTGAGTTTATCCACAAGCAGGGTTTCTTCTCCTAGTGGGCTCTCCCTTCTCCAGTAGGCACCTTTGCATTGTATTCGGTCAATAGTTGTTCAAACAGTCATTCTCTCTGTTCATATGCTTCAGGACCTTTGTGGGTGGGCTTCTCATTTACCATTTTCAGGATCTGTTTTAATCCAACAGTTTTTTGATCAATTCCTTTTTTCACCACCTTCCAGGTTTTTTCCCTTGATACTCTTTTGCTGGTAAATCTGTTGATTTTCCCTCTACTTCCCTTCTCTAATTGCGCCTGCTCACATATCCAGGTGTGACCCAATGTATCCCTGTATTCACACCCCACAATCTTTGTACAAAATATGCCTTGTGAGGTATCATTTGAAAATTAACTATTCCCGGGTCAACAATATCATGGTGAAATGTTTGTACAAAATGCATACTAAGAATTATGAACAGAGGCTGGAATTATGACTATCTGTTCCTCAAAGACAAAAGACAGACTGATGCCTCTAGCCAATGTCATCAAAGTTGATGGGCAATCACCGGTCAAGTGGTCATTCTTTGACAGCAAAGAGGGGCAGGAACAGATTGATCTCATTTTAGCACACAACCACATGGAACTTCTTTCACAAGGAGACTCCATGTCTCCGTTCTCATGGGGGGAAGGAACATGATCTTGGTGTACCCCTCAGGAAAATGCATTTCAAAAGGTGACTGAAATATAAAAGTAAGGAGCAAAAACACCCCAAGTTCTCTCTCCTTATTCATCTCATCAAAGAAAACAAAAGAACCACCCTGTGGACTTCAGGGATGGATTTGGACCTGAACTTGATCCGCAACGTTACTGGGAACCTGTAGTAAAAATCTCACCTTGAACCAAGTCTAGTTTGTTAAGTTTAGGAAGCATTTTATCTTTATTTCTCTTGTAACCATCCCTGACTTAAATGGCTTCACTTATACTCATGTAAAATCTCTCTCTTTATAGTTAAATAAACTTCTTGGTTTTTTTAATTAAAACTAATCCAGTGCTGTGAACAGTTTGGGTAACTCCATTTAAGGTAGCAGACTGTTCTATATTGATCCCCTTAGAGGGGCAATGGACCTAATATATATAGACTGTCCAGGAGAGTCCAACACACATTTTTTTTTTTGGGGGGGGGAGGACGGGAATCCAGGACTGGGAGTGTGTTGAGGTCACTCTGCAAGTAGTAACCAAGACTGCTGGAAGCCAGAGTGTGGCTGGTGTTTGCTGACAGGCTGCAGGGGTCAGAGTCTCTGGACCAGGGCTGTGGCTGTCCACAGACACTCAGGGTATGACCTGTGTGGTGTTTGTGAAGGGCTCAGGTTCGGAGATACAGAAGCAAAGCATTGTGAGGCACTCCAGTTTGCAGTGTAGGTGGTGACAGAGCCCATCACTAGTCTGGATTGCACCCAGCAATGTCATATCCCCCCACCAGGGCAACCTACTCTGTTATATATAGATATTGTGTACTCTGGTTTTACTGTGTCCCATTGATTATCCTCATTCCACCAAGTTTCGGGGATACCCATTATATGAATATCCTCATTTAATGCCAGGCACTCTAGTTCACCTATTTCAGTATTTCGATCTCGAGCATTTGTATACAAGTACCTGTACATTTTGTCAATATTCAGTTGCTTGTCTTCATGTGTCATATTTAAATAAGACTCTTCTGTTTGACTCTTCCTCACCAGCTCCTACCTGTAGTTTACCAACATCTTTCCAATATAGGCTTTTCCTTACCCAAAAGTTTTCCCAATTCCTAATAAACCTAAAACCATCCTCCTTACACCCTCATCTCATCCATGCATTGAGACCCTGCAGTTCTGTCTGTCCTTTTGGCCCTGTGCATAAAACTGGAAGCATGTCAGAGAAGCTATCATGGTAGGCTTAGACTTTAATCTCTTACTTAGCAGCCTACATGTGGCCTCCAGGACCTCTTTTCTACCTTTCCCTATGTCACAGGTATTTTCATGTACCATGACCACCAGCTCCTTCCCAGCACTGCACATAGATCTGTCTAGATGTCTCATGAGATCTGCAACTTTTGTACCCAGCAGGCAATTTATCATGTGGTTCTCCCCATCATCACAGATGTGACTATCTATATTTCTGAATGATCAAATCTTCCATCACTATTACTTGGCTCTTCCTAGTAATCCTGTACCTGTCACTTTCCTGGTCTGCCCAGACTCCTCCTCTCTGGGCTTCAGCAAAGTCAGTCACCAAAAAAGCTTTATTCCGTGGATAGACAAGGGGACAGAGAATACTTCTGTGTAAGGTCGTCACTTCCCAGTCCCAGTAAAAGGGGCACCGGATGTTTGGGAAGGGTTCTGGCTGCGAGGAAATAGGGAGGTTCCCTGTTCCGATCTATGTAGGAGAGATGAAACAGCATTAAAGCAAAGAAATTACCCTTACACTTAGTCTCATCCTCAGAGTTTTTTGATGTATTTTTGAGGGGATGGGTTGCAAAAGACTTAGTCCTGCCATGAGTGCAGGGGACTGGACTAGATGACCTCTTGAGGTATCTTCTACTCCTACGATTCTATGAAAATTTGATTTGTTAAATAGTTTTTAAAAATATGATAATTATAAAATTAATCAGTCTCCTCCCATTATAAATTGTATGTAGCTAGTGGTTAAAAATAAGTGATTACCTCATAAACTATTTTAATAGCCGGGTCAATGACATGGCCTCCATCGTTCTGAGATGTCATCTAAAAAAGGGGGAGGAAAAACCTTTTCTGTGAGTTTATATTGCTGCAGCAGCCATTGCTCCTGCTCATTATTTGGTGAGTAATTTTTTAGGGAAAAATATTCCTCAGATGTAGTCGGCTGGTGAGAAGTGAATACCAATGCTGGTAAGAGCTAGCTGGACTGGGCTGTTTCCTTTAACAAGAACTGGAGGTGCTTCTTACTTAAAAATAAGAGTTGTTCTGTGCTGTGCATTTTGGGGCTGTGTAACTGCAACTGAAGCCGTGCCTCATCTAGGCTGCTAGGAGACCCCCTTTTCGGAAGGGTTTTGCAGCCACAATTTAATGTTTTACAAAGTGTATCATGACACACAAAGGTCTTGATACTGCTCTAAAGTAACCATTGCAGAGGGCGGTGGACCTGGAACTTGCTTACAGCACATGCACTTTTGCCACCAGACACCTTTTTGTGTGTGTAAATTATACTTGCGTCATTGATAGAAAAGGCAAGGCAACCGTATTGCTACTATCAATAACTACAGTGGCATCATGTGAAACCTTTAGGATTACTTTGAGAGGGGACAAGCTGCCTGTACCCACTTATCTAGCAGCAAAAATAGTCATTTCTGCTCACCAGTTTTCCTACGGAAAATAATAGCTTTTGGTTATTGTGGGCAGAGGTGACAGGGCAATCAATGCCACACCAGAGGAGAAGAAATCACTTGCAGTGACAAAAGCAGCAGTACCAGAAAATGGCCTCAAAAGTAGCCAGTGTTTCATTTCACACTCCCTTTATTTCCCCATAATATTATTTTGTTATTAATATGCGCCAACTCGGTTCCAGGTAGCTTCCTGTAGGAATGAGTGTACATCTCAGACTCTATGCCCCTTCAGTTCTTGGTTTCTCTACTGAAGCTGCCCATATGGATGCCCGTTCTGATGGTAACCTTGGTGATGTGAGCATCTGTCTACTATGGCCTACATGTAGACGCTCATCTTATTTTACAGCTGCCTCACGGTAGCAAGTTTCAAACCCATGACCGGACAGATATCCGTAGCTCCATATTTCATTATCAATGTGACTAGCTACCTCAGTTAATTTACATCTCAAATAATATTATTTGGAATCCAGTTCCTCTGTAGATTAAAAAATAAGGCTCCACAATCATTTTGTAGGGAAACGTCTGAGATGGTAAATGTTTTATTAAAGTTATATTTGTTCAGATATATTAAAAAAAAAGATTAGTTTTTGTTCAGATTCTAGCATATCTTTGGACACAAAAAAAAGTTTAAATAATTTTTTGGCTGCTAAATGATTTTCCTTTTTGGTCAGGTTTCAGAAAAGTCTGCAATACTTTACAGTTCCAGCAGGGGTCAATATGTTTTCATCATTACAAGCCAAAAGCTCAGCGAGAAAGAAGCAAAAAGTGTTGATCCTAATTGGAGCAGACACAAGGATCTTCTATAATCCTCTGACATCCTTTTCAAATAATAATTCTTAGGTGGGTGGTGGGCTGGTGGCTGCAATGCCAGTGCAGACTTTTCTACAATGAAGCCTAACCATTGTCAATTATTTTTGATGTATGCTAGCTTAACGGAAGGATCCTTCTTACAGGTTTTTCTAACCCACAGAAGGGCACTCCTCCTAATTATTGAGCCACAATACAAGTATTCTATACTAACTGTGTCTTACAAAACACTCTTTCCTTCATACATACATACAAGTGGACAGATAAACAGCTGAGTTACCCTCTGATAAATAATAGTTGTATTGTTCCAAAACGGTTCTTTTTAAAAAAATTATGTCAATGCCAGTATTTTCCAGACAAATGACTGACCAGGCGTATGTACAGCAAGTATCTCTTTCCATCTAGATCTACAGCACCCAAAGGGTAAGTAATTAAGGTAAAAGGTTTTTTTTAATTGGAATACTGGCTAGCTTGGCTGTTGTGTGCAAACATTGGCATTGTTTGAATAAATATTAAAGAGTATGGTAGCTGCTTGAGACAGATTCCAAACCCAGTGATAAAACCCAACCCTCTAGGCTCAGAAGAAAAATCTGAACCTTGCTAAATGTATTTGCTGTTTGCACTGAGCCAAGCCCTGGTGGGGCACAGGAATCTTTTCCCCTTCATTCGGGACAGAAAAACAAAAAAGATTTTCAGAAATCCAGTTCTAGAAAGCTGGTGGGGTTTTCTAAATAGAATCCAACCCAAGTGAATATATTCAGGGATATTTAACAGCTTGTGTGCTGCTGAACATGCCTGGTATGAGGAGCAACAAACCGAATGGAAGCTGCCCCATTTATATGGACATGGTGAAAGGCAGATGCAAAGAGGGTTAAGCAGGAAGGGCCAGATTTTTAACGGTATTTAGGCACCTAGTAGTATTTTCAAAAGAAGCTCAGCACTATTGAAATCAATGCGAAACAAGTACTTAGGTGCTTTCCAAAAATCCCACTCGACACCTATTTCCCACTGATTTCAGTAGGAGTTGGGTGGCATTTTCAGACTCAGCTATCTGCATCTTTAGGGGCCTAAATACCTTTGAAAATCCAGCCCAAGGTTACTTGCTGGTATGTTTCACATCTCTCTTCCATGGTTTACCTCAGACCGGGCGGGCGGGCGGGCTGGGTGGGTGGGGGACATCTCTTTTAGGTCCTGTCAACAAAGAAATGTTTTGCATTGTAAAAGGACATCTTTAAAAAACAACAACTGTAATGGTGCCAGTTTCGTGACAATTATCCTGGCCAGCATGGATGGGAACAACCATTTTTAAAAAAGCCATGACCCATTCAACAGGAGTTTAACAATTTTGTTACTTGAAAGCTTACTTTTTTAGGGCATTGTCAGTTTCACACTGCAAACATGGCCCTAGTTATGAAGAAAAGTAATTTAGTTCTTGGAAAGAAAAAACAAACAAACAATGGATATAGATTAGAACTTGTTCAATTCATATGCAAAAAATCCCTATTCTGGACTCTGCTCCTAACAACAATGTAAATGATTAAAACTGTATTTTAAACATCTTGTTTATGTTTGTTTACTTTGCACCCTTTGCTCAGCTTAGACCAGGGGTTCCAAACTTTATCAGTGTGGGCCACATCTCAGAGATATGGGGCTTGAACTTTTTCTCACACCGGTCCAGATCACACCTTTAGGTCTAAGCAAGGGAGAGGTGTGTAAACTGCACCACTGCAGGAGAGTTGTGAGAGGCAGTGTGCCTTAGAGATGCCCTCTCTAAACAATAATTCATTCTCTGCTTCCCCCTTGCTCCAGGAAAGGAGGTGTAGTAATTTACTGCTGGCCTGTACAACACCTCTTCACCATGCCAGCACAGGTGCATAGGCCAGTATAGGGGAGGGCAGATCCAAGGCTCCAGCACCTGCTCCTGGGAAGGACTAGCCCAGGGGTAGTCAATTACTTTTTTTTTTTTGATCAAGGTCCAAACTTCTTAGTCAAGGTATAGTCAAGGTCCAGGCTCCAGAGAAAATAATAAAAAAAAAACCCACCCAACAACGATAATAAATAAAAAGATTCCGGGGTCTGTTCAAAAGCATCTGACGGTCCAAATTTGGCCCGCAATCTGCCTATTGGCTACCTGTGGACTAGCCTGTGAAGAGAACCCACTTACGTCAGTGTGCCAACGTAGACGTTTAAAGAGGATTCCTACTCCCTTGCATGGGCACGTAGTCCGAGTCCAAGGCCCAATCTAGACCTTGAAGTACATACATGCATGCTTCAACAGATTTGCACCAACAAGGGTGGATTTTCTAAGACACTTGCATTTGTTAGTAAACTCTTCAGGGCGGAGATCCTGAGCCTGATTCTGATCTCATTTACGTCAATGTAAATCCAGAATAAATGCCATTGAAATGAATGGAGTTCCCTGGTATAAAACCCTTGTAAGCCAGATGAGAATCAGAATGCTTATCTGCAAAAGCACTCAACTGACTTTTGGAGCTATACAAATTAAAAATAATGTACACTTGGGGTGCCTCCCTTAACCTGTAAGCAGGAGATCTGAGAAATTGGTCAGCTTCCTCCTTCCTAGTGTGATAAGCTCCCTAGCCAGGCACCCCAGACGGACTCCCATGAACCCATGGAAACACCAAGGTCTTCTGAAGTCCTTTCCCTGGTTCCATAAAAGGGTCTGGGTAGCCACTTGTATCTGGATTCATTCCACAGGATTCTACAAGTTTTAACACTTTTTTTTTTATAAGCAGAGCCCCAGCAGTAATCTGTGGTTCAAGCTCAGAGCTCCAGCAGTGTAACAATACAGTGGTCTTAAAGAGACCCATTGTTACATACCTCCCACAATGCTTTACAGCAGGGGCTCTCAACCTTTTCCTTTCCGAGGCCCCCGCTAACATGCTATAAAAACTCCATGGCCTGCCTGTTCCACAACACCTCTTTTTCTGTATATCCAGTGGATTAAAAGCCCAGGCTGGCATTAGGGGGGGAGTAAGCAGGGCAACTGTTTGGGGCCCCATGCCACAGGGGGCCAGCAAAGCTAAGTTGCTCGAGCTTCGGCGTCAGCCCAGGCTGGTGGGGTTTGGGCTTCAGCTTCATCCCCAGGCCCCAGTGAGTCTGACACCAGCCCTGCTCTCTGGTTTATTTTGGCAGACCCCCTAAAACCTGCTTGCGCCCCACCCCCCAGTGGGCCCCAGACCCCTGATTGAGAACCAATGCTTTATAGCCTAACTAAAGGCCAATAAAAAAGCCCTCTCTAGCTTTGTTCTCTCAGGGTGAAATTGTGCCATTGAGGCATGCCACTTTAGGGCTTGAGGGGAGCACTGAAAGCATTCTCCATCTCTCAGGTGGAGCACATACACTTTACCTTTAAGGCACATAGCCTACTCCCCACTGCATGGCTAGCCGCTCTGTTGGCCTGTGTGCACATGCATGAATGGGGTGTGGAGAGGCATGGTCCTGCCTACTTTCTGCCTCTTCCTGTTCTTCCCCTTTGTATTGCTCCCTGTGCTCAGGTGGCATGCCAGAGATGACAATTCTTGGCCCCTACATGGGCCATAAGAGGAGGGTGGCAGGGGAAGACTTGCCCTCTCCTTATCTCGTATTTTCATAAGGGAACAGGCAGACTCTAGCCCATAAGACTACTGCCATTCTCAAAGTCCGACTGAGCTTTGACTTACTGCTTTTTCCACTCCCATCTGAAACAGCATTACAGATGTCTGCTCTTCAGAAGTTTCTAGCTACCTGCGTGTAGTGGGGCAGTCACCCTGCTCCGGCCTGGAAAGGGTTAAAGCCAGCCCTGGGAGAGGGCCAGGGATCCAAGCTAAAGGCTCGCTGATTGGGGAAGCAGCCCCAGCTGGGCCACGCCCCAATCAGACCATACCTGGCCCTATAAAAGGTCAGCGAGCTTTTGCTAGGGAAGGATTTGGCTGCCTGGGAGCTGAGCAGGGACCTGAGGTAGGGTGGGGCAGCTCCCGCCTGACAACTCCCCAGGCTGCAGGGCCTTGTGTGGGGCCTAAATCAGGTGCTGGGGCAGTCTGGGGCTAGGCAGAGGCAGCAGGTCCTACCTCTCCCTTGCCAATGATGAGTGGTATTTACAGGCTGCAGTCAGCCCCAGTGAATGGGGGCTAAATGATGATTGGCAGTAGGCAGTGAGGCAAGGTGGGATTAGGGGGTTGGGGGCCCTCTGGGGAGTGGAGACCCAGAGACTGAGGGGATACTGCTGGGGCAGAACCCCCAGACAAAAGGGCACCAGGGTCTGGAAGGGACACAGGCGCCAGAGGTGGCAATGACACTGGCCTGCAAAGGGTGCTCTGGGGCTGGAAAACTAGCTAATTCCCAGACAGCCATCAGGAGGTGCTGAAGGGGTGAGTCACACATCGTTACACTGCTGTATTTCAACAGCTTTCCTGGACTTTGCATGACTTAGCCCCATACGAAGCCTCTTTGTTTCTTCTCTGGTGTGCCAGAATCACCTGACATGGAAGGCAGGATGTATATGTTTATCTTTGCTGTTATACTGTCAATGCACATCCAGCATTCCCACCCCCAACAGTTTTATTTTTGTGTGTGTCTGTTTACTATTGGAATTTCACTTGCACTCTGAGCCCCTGCATGTTTTAACACCTGTTTAGCAATTCTCTTTTGGAAATCCATCAAGTTTTTCCTGTGTCTTCTAGAGTTTTTTCAGTCTCTTCCTTTTCACTCTGCAGCCGTTTGAAGTCATGATTCTGCTTTGTCATGGTGTCTTCCAGCTGCTTTGAGTTGGCGACAGTTGTCTCTTCACAGCCTCACTCTTTAGCCTCTCCTTTTGCAGAAATATATTCCAGATACTGTTGATTGCAAACCATGAAAGATCTCTCTTCCAGTTCTGCTTTCAAAGCACTACAGTTTGGACAGGTGTAAGCTCTCTTCTAATCATGTAAATAAGTTTAGCTTCCTCTTATACAGCAGTGTCTTCCCTATCACCATTGGGTGACCAACCTGCAGTTCTTGCATGAAGAGCCATATGAATGTTCAGCATATCTGGCACATAAATATCTTGCATTGCCAGCCACAAAAGTGCATGCAAATGTCTGGTCTCACTTTCTGGTGATCTTGTAAATAAGAGGGCAGCATTATCTCCTGTAAATGCAAACAAACTGGTTTGTCTTTGCACTTAGCTGAACAAGAGGAAGGACTGAGTGGACTTACAGGCTCTGAACTTTTACATTGTTTTGTTTGAGTGCAGTTATGTAACAAATCTACATTTGTAAATTGCACTTTCAAGACAAAGATTACACTACAGTACTTGTCTGAAGTGAATTGAAAGATGCTATTTTGTTTATCATTGTATACTGCATATATTAATCAAATATATACTTTGAAATAAATTACAACACAGAATAATATAAAAAACATCCAAAATAGTTAATAAGTCAGTTGGTATTCTATTAACAGAATGATTTAAAACTGCAATTAATCACTGAGTTAATTGTGTAAATTAACAGCCCTAGTTATATTACATATATTCATTGTATGTTAGAGTTAATTTGTAGGATTATAAAAGTATAAGATCAGTATTTAGAGGAATCAAGCATTAGACAAGAGTAAGACAAGCTGAAAGGCAAGAACCCATATATTGAGCTCTGCAAGACTTTAGCTTAGCTATTTTAGGCCTTGGAGACAAGAAATGATGACTTAAGTCAATGACTGAGAAATAATCCAATACCCTAAAATTATGGGAAAAGAGGTACCAAGTGGTGGTGTGCAAAATTACCCAGATTAATATTAGATCCTAAAAATACTGTAAAGGAGCATCTGTCTCAGACATACATCTTTAGCATTATGCATAACCTGTATCCCATGGCTTATGAGAACAAAGGGAACGTACACAGCCTATAGAAAATTGGGGTCCCTTAAGTTTCCAGGGGACAGAGACCAATAAGAGAAGAGTTGACACTTATGGACACGCGCAGAATGTATGTATAGACAGAATCACATTATAAAAAGGGGATGCCCAAAATGGGAAAATTGAGCTCCCTCTGGGAGACTCCTTCAGGAACCATCCCTCTACTGATGATCAAGCCATGAGACTCATCAGACCAACACTATTGTTAAAGATGTGAGTATAACTATATTTGTAATTTGTGCATAGGTCTGCATAGAATTTCTATATGCTTGTGTAATTTTAATTGTAACTTTAATAAAACAGACTAGACTTTGTACTGGTAAATGTATGTGTGGCCACTACTCTTGGTCTGTGTGTTCCTAGAGACTCTAAAGAAAGTAGCTGAGGTGACTTTCACTCTGTTAAAGCTTTAAACTGTAGCCACCAGAGCTGAACCCACAGTGGTATACCACCACATTAGAAAATTCACTTGAAATAAAATAAAAGGCTATACTTGACTTAGGGCTGGATTCTTACATCTAGCATAGGCCATTGTGCAAGGCTTCGTTTTTAGTTTCCCATATTTGACACTCATTTCCAGATGCCAGACATACTGAGTATCATCCTGGATATGACCCATCCTTCTGTGAATGTTTTGTAACCTAAGCTCACTTCCTGAGGCTCAGCTTGCAGGAAGAACAGGCTTGCATGCCTTTAGCGCACACAGGTTGTACATAGTTTTCCATAGGCAGAGGCAGTAATTGTGAGCACATCACCCCTGTATGCCAAGCTCTCCACTTGCTCCCTACCTGCTTCAATTCTAGACTAGGACCAAGGCCATGAACTGACAAAGTTAGGAAAGGTCAAGACAGTTGCACTCCCCTGCAATAGTGTAAGTCACAAAGCTCAGCTGTGAAACAAACTTCCTGAGCAGGCCAGCTTAATTTAGAATTGGATCTTCTTTAGGACACACAGCAATACTCTCCTCTTTGAGAAAGCATTCCCACCTTAACCCAGGATGGAGAATAGCCTATAAATATCTGTCCCACAAATAACCCTTGGACCAAGGAATAGAGAAAAGCAATAGAGTCCTTGAAGCCCTTCACTAAGAACCTCATCATGCAAAGCTAAAGTACTGAGAAAGTGTTTTGATATTTTAATGGAAACTATAGAAAACAAGTAGGCAGGCAGACAGACTATGCTACTAACATTATTTTAGGCAACTTTCCCTCTGAGAAACAAAATCCACAATAAGGACGGGTAACAGTGGGGCAGTCCCCCCTCCTCCCCCATACAATACTCTTTCTGTAGAATCTTTTACAATTAAATGCACCACTTTATTTGTGCCAACGCATTTGAGACTTATGAAAGCTACTTGACCTGCCAAAATAAAAATTTCAAACTTGCACTTATGTATATTGTACCAGTTTGCATATGGCAAATCAGTTTCACTTGCACACAGATTTTTTCAGGTACAAATACACATTCAGTTACCTGCAGTCCATGCAAATGCCCATCGTCATACACCACTATGAGTTTTGTGCTCGTAAAATCTGCATGTACACGTTTACATGCTCACAGTTTCTACATCCAACATTGTCACAGTTGCTCAGCTCTTCCAACAATTACAATCTTATTAGATCCAGCATTCAAAGCTGCCTCTAGTATTTAAACAAAAGTAATTTGGTGCTAATAAAAGTGGGAGATTGACAGTTCAAAAGATTGAAGTCCTCTGTTTATCCACAAATCACAGAGCAAGGGAAATGGCAATGCAATGTTCTCCATGCTGCCACTCGCATGTGATTCAACCTGGACTTGGAAGGACTAACTCTTACAGGTGAGCATGAAGGTCATTTTCCATAGGTGTCTCTATTAAGACTACCAAGAAGGGTGCTAATTATTGCCAATAATTATGATTGTTCTGTAATATGGACCCTTTTCCACAAGGAAAAAGACTGACTCATTGCATGACAAACACCCGACTGCCCTCAGTTGACAGCAACTTTTAGTAACTACTGACCTGTTCTGGACTAGAATGCCAGACCAGGGGGTGAAGGGCTCTGCAGCCCATTACCAGTCAAATCATTCAGTCTAGTGTGTGCTAGCCACCAGACTGAGATTACCAATTCATTTAATATAGGCCCAGCATGTAACATTCTCTCAAACTAGCAACTGCTTGAAGAATCAAAAGGTATCTGATTTTGGAGAAATATCTTATTCTGCTATTGAATTTTTTTAAAACCTCTCCCTCCTGACAAATGAGGCTTTGAAGCAGCATGGAGTGATTATGGTATCTCTTCGCCTAACTGACATGCAGGATTCCTCCACTTCCAGAGGTGGGAGTCATGGCTAACCTCGAGAGAACTTGCAAAAATAAATAGCTTGCGACAGGGGCTGGGCTTACCAGCAGCATTCCCTAGAGGTTAGGCTGCTGGCCCTCACACACCACTCCACCAACACCGGGACAGCCTGCCTTGTGGTGGGTGGTGACTCAACCCCCCTAGCCGGGTCAGTGGTTTAGCTCACCCACTTCCAGGGTAGCAGTGTTCAGAGAACTGTAGAGGGGAATCCTCCGGACAGGGAAGGACCTTCAGTCTCTCTCTTGGCCCCTGTAGGGGGGTTGTCCTTGCCACAGGGTTTTCAGTATTCCCTACCCTCTTTTTGTTTCTGAGAGTGTGTGGAAGTAAGGCTTATACCCATCTACAGTCAGGGTGTTAGGTAATGGAGCCCAGGCCTTCCACTCCACCTGGCTCCAACCCAGGGTCCTATGAAAGGCAACAAAGTCAAGCACCTGGAGTGCCTCCAGACTGGCTTCCTGGGCCAGTTGGCTTGCCGGCTGTCAAATTTTTGACCGGAATGCTCAGTCAAAAAGGGACCCTGTGGCTCTGGTCAGCACAACTGACCAGGCCACTAAAAATCCGTTTGGCCACAGTGGCCAACTCTGCGTGGTTCCTGGAAGTGGCCGGCCTGTGTCCCTCTGGCTCCTAGGTGTGACCAGGGGGAGCTCCGTGCACTGCTTCTGCCCACAATGCAGGCGCCACCCTGAGCTCCAGCTCTGCAGCTCCCATTGGCTGAGAACTGTGGCCAATGGGAGCTGTAGGAGCAGTGCGTGCACACACGGGCAGCGCACAGAGCCCCCTGGCTGTCCGTGCACCTAGGAGTCAGAGGGACATGCCAGGCACTTCTGGGAGCAACCCAAGGGAAGCGCCACCTGGAGTCCTCACCCAAACCCGTTCCCAGAGCCCACACCCCGTCCCAAACCTCTGCCTCAGCTCTGAGCCCCCTCCTGCACTCTGAACCCCTCATCCCTGGCCCCACCCCAGAACCCACCCCCCGCCAGAGCCCGCCCTCCTACACCCTGAACCCCTCTGCCCCACCTCAACATCTCATCCATAGCCCCACCCCAATCTCCAGGCCAGTGTAAATGAGCAAGTGTGGGGAGAGTGAGTGACAAAGGGAGGGGGGATGGAGTGAGCAGGGGACAGAGCCTCAGAGAAGGGGCAGGGCCTCAGCAAGGGTGTATGGTTTTCTGCCATGAGAAAGTTGGCAACCTTAGGGCCAGTTCCTACCATTCACTCACCTCCTCGTCTCAAAGTCCAATGCAAGAAAGAAAAATAATTAAAAAAGAGGAGGTAACAATGTTCTGCCTAGTTAGGCTCAGCTAATAGGCCCTTCCTCACACCAGGGGCTTCTGTGGCTGCTTTGTTCAGACATCTCAGCATAGACCCTTTTCCTCCCCTCTCTGCCCCCTACTGAGCTGTCTGGCTTCCTTTTAAGCTCCTTCCTCCAGCTACAGCAAGCTCTGCAGGGACAGAGGGGGCAGAGATTCTAATTTGGTGTTTACATACCTTTGATACAGCTGTGTGATGGGGTATCAAACCTTAAGAGGCACATAGGGGAATAACTTGGACTTGATTGGCAGGGAGAGAATGGTGAATTAACTCTCATTAGTTCTCCCTTTGAAGTTGCTAGACTCATCTGCTGCTATGATTGGTAATCAGAGAGTAGGCAGATGCTGGGTATTTTTCTTTCCCCCCCATCTCTACATTTCCCCCCACCCCTACTGCAAAATGCTAAAAAGTCCCAAGACTGCTGTGAGAACTGTGGGTGGTATTTTCAAAAGCACCTAAATCACTTAGGAACAAAAGACCCTTTGGCTTTCAGTGAGACTTTGAAGTTGCTTAGGCACTTTTGAAAATCATTTTCTCTGGCTTTGTTTCTCATATCTGACAGAGGCACTGATAGTGGGTGTGCTGGCCTTCCAGCCTGGCTTCTCCTGGTTTGGAATTCAGTAGCAGCAATCAGTACTGAGAGGATCATCTTTCATGATTTTGTATGAGACCTTCAAAATCACTATCCTGTCTGTTCTGGCTGAATACTGAACATCCCATCATACGTTGCATGAGAGTAGAGGTTCACTCTGATACCTTTACTCAAACATTTTCTTTCTCTTACCCCTCACACGTCCAGTTTGCAAGCTGACAACAACTTTCCACTCAAGAGTTGGAAGAGGAAGAAGGATCCTGTGGAAAAAGCACTAGACTTAGGTTCAGGAGACCTGGGTTCACTTTCTAGCTCTAGGACAAATTTCCTGTCTGACCTTGCTTTCACAATTCCATCTGTAAAACAGGAGTACTGAAACTTCCTCTCTCCCACCATTGCCTGTCTATTCTATTTGGAATGGCCACACTTTGAGACTGAGACTGTCTCTGTATGTATGTACAGTGTCTAGCACAGTGGGCTCCTGATCTGAGTTGTGGCCTCTGGGCCATAGATAAAAATTATCTGTATATATAATACACATGGCAGCATTTCAGTGGCTTAGTGAGTATATAAAGCACTTTGGGATCCTTTGGGATTAAGGTGCTACATACATATAAAGTATTCTTGTGTGTGTGTGTGTATAATAAAATCTTAAATTCCTTCCTTGGCATGTCACTATGCATCTTAGGACACAGCAGAGCTTTCTGGCACACTCTGCATCTAAACAGTGCTGTGCCTTTTGCTGAATTGAAAACAAAACAAATATTTTAGTACAGAAATGAAAACAAAACTTGACCTATACAAGGCAGGCCTTCCTGCTATTTTTAGAATGAGTTATCCTAGACTCCATATTTCACAGACCTGTGTATAATTAATGATGTGTGTCCTATCTTCCTCTGCTAATTGCACAATCTTTTGGGAGGTGTATGTCATTATTTAATGTAATCATGCAAAAAATGTGAATAGAAAAAAATGTTTAAAAAACCTTTTGTCTTATCTCAGTTGAATCAGGATTTTCCCACTCCCCCATTAAGTTTACAAGTTCAGGACCTTATATTGTCCCTGGAATCCCCACTCTTTGAATATCTTTGTTCTTAAGCAAAGTAAGCAGTCATGGGATAAGCGGGAAGGTTCTCTCATGGACTGGTAACTGGTTGAAAGATAGGAAACAAAGGGTAGGAATAAATGGTCAGTTTTTAGAATGGAGAGAGGTAAATAGTGGTGTCCCCCAGAGGGTCTGTACTGGGCCCAGGCCTATTTAACACATTCATAAATAATCTGGAAAAAGGGGTAAAAAGTGAAGTGCCAAAATTTGCAGATGATACAAAACTACTTAAGATAGTTCAGTCCCAAGCAGACTACGAAGAGCTACAAAAGGATCTCTCAAAACTGGGTGACTGGGCAACAAAATGACAGATGAAATTCAATGTTGATAAATCCAAAGTAATGCTCATTGGAAAACATAATCCCAGCTATACATTTAAAGTGATGGGATCTAAATTAGCTGTTACCTCTCAAGAAAGAGATCTTGGAGTCCTTGTGGATAGTTCTCTGAAAACATCCATTCAATGTGCAACGGCAGTCAAAAAAGCGAACAGAATGGTGGGAATCATTAAGAAAGGGATAGATAATAAGACAGAAATATCATATTGACTCTATATAAATCCATGGTACGCCCACATCTTGAATACTGCGTGCAGATGTGGCCGCCCCATCTCAAGAGAGATTTATTGGACTTTGAGAAGGTTCAGAAAAGGGCAACAAAAACGATTAGGGGTATGGAATGGCTGCCATTTGAGGAGAGAATAATAAGATTGGGACTTTTCAGCTTGGAAAAGAGATGACTAAGGAGAATTATGATAGAGGTCTATAAAATCATGACTGGTGTGGAGAAAGTAAATAAAGAAGTGTTATTTACTCCTTCTTATAACACAAGAATCAGGGGCCACCAAATGAAATTAATAAGCAGCAGGTTTAAAACAAACAAAAGGAAGTATTCTTTTCATAAAATGCACAGTCAAACTGTGGAACTCCTTGCCAGAGGATGTTGTGAAGCCCAAGACTATAACAAGGTTAAAAAAAAACTAGACAAATTCATGGAGGATAGGTCCATCAATGGCTATTAGCCAGGATCGGCAGGGATGGTGTCCCTAGCCTCTGTTTGCCAGAAGCTGGGAATGGGCGACAAGGGATGGATCACTTGATTACCTGTTCTGTTCATTTCCTCTGGGGCACCTGGCATTGGCCACTGTTTGAAGAGAGGATACTGGGCTAGATGGACCTTGGTCTGACCCAGTATAGCCATTCTTATGTTCTTATCCTTAGCCCTTAGTTCTCTAATGGCTCTAGCCCTCCTTTACTTATAATCACTTGGTTGGTAATTGACATGAAAAAAATATTTACCTCTGTAGCCATCTCCCCTTGAATCTTGGGCTGCTCCTTCAGTCTGCTCCTCCACAATCTCCATCTTCCTATTTTGGGTTACAAGTTAGCTCTGTTGTCATCTGGAGACCACAGATTTCTTTGATCCCTGTCAAGACTGTAGGGGATCACAATGGTCCCTTCTGGCTTTAATATCTATGAGCCTATGAATTTAGCTTTTGACCTGGGTGTGGCATGGAGACTGTGCCTATCTCTGTAGTGGAGGGTTAATGTTGGTGATGAATGGTCAAGCGTCCATGCTGGCTTTTTTTAGATCTCTCAAGTTTTGGTTTTTGTCAATTCTCACTTGCAGGTCTTGGCTGGGTTGGACAGGCTCACAACAGCAGCTCTGTTCGTTGTCCTGGAGAGAACCCAAAGGATAGTGCAAGGAATGCTACAAGACCCACAGGGCATCCCTTTTGGTCAATGGACATGTCGGGCAACTGTGGCGGGGGGTGGGGGGGAGCATGAGAGGATTTGGGGTGGTGGGTGGATGATAAACAGTAGGTGGATGACAAACAGTTCTATGTCTGTTTATTATCTAACCAAAATGGCGCAGTCTGTCCACTGTTTCAGGTTCTCACTGGTTTGTACCCTACTTGCTGCTCTTCCCCTACCAAAGCACACAGTAGATAGGTAAGATTGATAGCGAACATTAAATTGTTCCTTCTGCTGCTTTTTCCCAGTGTGGCTCCTCCATCTTCAGCTAATTTAAATCATACTTAAAGTATGTCCATAACTACATTTAAGCAAAACCAGTTACCATAGTAACACTGGAGGCTTTCTAAATGCAGTCTATGATGTAAACAGCTAAAATGACTATCACCCCAAATAGTTGTTTATTTCTTCTGCATAGTTTTATATTTAAATCTGTTGTAGCGCACACAGGTTTACCAGTTTTAAGTATATCTTAGAAGAGTTGAACATTTCAGCAGATCTGTTTCCATCAGCTCACATTGATAAAGAACTGACATTCCCACTGCATTTGGAGATATAGGGTACAAGGTGACTACTAGAAGAAATCAGTATTCTTACTGATTTTAGAGTTGTTCCAAATTATTGAAATTCCCATGAACATATATAGAAGCAGCTAAAGAAACTGTTTCTTAAGTTTGCACAGAAGTGAGATGGAATTCTCATAAGAATTGATTTTCTTGCAAGACTTTCATTTCTTTCTGCTTACAGATGCAGAAATATTGAAAGAACAACCTCTCTCAGTTTTGGCAAATCAGCTGCCAGTACAGATGGAACCCAGATGCGCACAGAATACACAACAATATTAAAATATGACAAGAGAACTACATTTTTGGATTCTAAAATTGTTTTGCTTCACGTTTTAAGTTTAAATTTGGTGTTAGAGTCGGGAGGTTCAAATTAGGAAAATAACCGGAATTTTACTCATGGTAAACATATTTATTTTTGAAATCACAGAGAAACAACAAATATGGAGGCCTAACATGGCATTTTCTAAACTAGAGTTGCTGTTCAGAAATGATCTGCATTTTCACATTATGTGCTTTAAGAGCAAAATGGGACAGTATTTTTATCCCTGCAAGCATAAACAACAGTCTGCCACAGATGAGGTATTATTTTTATTTATTTGTATTACATTATTGCCTGAATATTGTAATGTATTACATTATTCCCTGTGGGTCCAGGGACAGAATAGGCCCACTGCTCCTCCTGCATGTCGTAAGGGGCAACTAAAAGGGGGCTGCCTGGAGAGGGATGGGCTCCGCCAGGTAAGAAATTTGCCCAAGACCCACCATATGATGAGCAAGTCAACCATGTCCATACCGGATTGATTGCAGCCCGGGCTAATAATGACTGCGCCATCCGTCTCCCACCAGGGTGGATTTGACAAGTATACTACTGGTGCACCCCCAACAAAGAGGATCCATGGAAGAGATCACCAAAGCCACATGGAATGTAAAGACATTGAGACAAATAGAGAAGTTGAAAGAACTCACGTACAAAGTGGAACAATACACCTGGCACCTCCTAGGAATCTCTGAGGTCAGATGGAAGAACTTTGGAGAGGTACTAATGGAAGACTGTATGTACTCTATTACAGTGGAGAGGACAAACATGTCAATGGTGTAGGATTTCTTGTGCATAAAGATATCAAGGATTCAGTATTAGGACACCACCCAATGTCCAGCAGGCTTATTTTCATCCATCTAAAGGCAGTACCATTTAATATCACATTTGTACAAGTCTACACCCTTACAACAGACTATGACAATGAGCAAACTGAAGATTTTTACGATCAACTCCAAGACATCATTGATAAGGTACACAAGAAAGATATCCTGATTGTACAGGGAGATTGGAATGCTAAAGTAGGTACTGATGCACAGGGAGATTGGTGAGATTATGGTGCCCTTTCTGTAATGCGGTAACCAATGAGAGAGGATTGAGACTTTTGGAGTTTGCCAGCTATAACAATCCGGTTCTTGCAAACACATTAGGAGCACATAAAGCATCCAGACAATCATTAGGTGCATGCCATATTGGTCTACATCACAGCCAGATTGACTAGTTCATGGTGCAAATCAGATTTCATTCTGGGATTAACAGAGCTAAAACGAGGCGCTTCCCTGGTGCTGATATTGGAAGTTATTATGATCTTGTGATGCTAAATTTTTGGCTGCGACTAAGGAAAATCATCAGGCCAAAGTTCACCATAACCAAGTTGACTTAGACTCAGAGACTGCAACTTTGCAGAGTCATTCCAAGCAACGATCGGTGGAAAATTTGCCCTGCTGCTTGCTCTAGAGGAAGACGTAGAAACAATGACCAACAATTTCAATGCTGTAATGAATGAAGCTGCAATGGACAGCCTTAGGAATCATCACAAGAAGACAAAACCATGGGTCACAAATGAAATACTACAAATGTGTGACATTAGAAGAGAACTTAAGAGAGACAAGAACAACACTGAGGGAGCTGATAAATACAGAGCAACTGGCAGAAAGATCAAGAAAGGAATGAAGGTGGCCAAAGAGATATGGATGGAAAAACCATGCTCTAAAATTGAAGAGTGTATCAATAATAAAAATAACCATCACACCACCCATGGGCAAGGTTTCTATGAACTCTGCCATCCCTGGAACAGATAGTCAACTGCAACCGGACATCATTATCACCAACGAGGAACAGAAGAAGATAATCATGGTAGATGTCACAGTTTCCTTTGAAAACAGGACCCTGGCCTTCCGTGATGCCTGATCTCAAAAGCTGGAGAAATACACCCCTCTGGCTGACACCTTGAGCGCTAGAGGCTATGAGGTTCAAACTCACGTGCTGATCGTTGCAGCCCTGGGCACATGGGACCCCAGCAACGAGCGAGTGTTGAGAGAATGAGGAATTGGTCAATGCTATGCTCGGCTGATGTGGCAACTCATGGTGTTAGATGCCATCAGGTGGTCGAGGGACATCTACATAGAACACATCACTGAACATCGGCAATACCAGGAGAGATAAGTTGGAGTGCCGATAAGAAGCAAAGTCAGGAAAGTAACTGAAATACTTCCCTGATGGTTTGTATTTTCTAAGGGACAACCTATCCTAATTTCTCACATACTGAGGGACAATCTTCACTCATTGCCATATTTGCTTTTTACAACCAACTCTCTCTGTATAACTTTTCATGAGTGATGTACCCAAATATTTGGATGCTAACATCTAAACTGTATTGTTTAATCTGAAAAAAAACCAATAAGATTAATAAATTTATGTACTATATGTATTTTATGACTTTTAAAAAACCTGTGTGTTTTTGGATTATCTAAGCACTACACTCAGATGTATGGAGACTCTCTTTTCTTAACCTGTGAATTATATAATTTTAACATTTCCACAAACCAGCCATTGGCAAAGTACCATAATCTGACAGTCCAGAACTGAGGATCTCATAACTCATGTTTTACGATTGTCACTGAGTTGGTGCAACTCAAAATATACGTTCCAAACAGAGGATTTGCAGTCAAGTAACTCTGTTTGGGGCCTGTAATTGCTTTATTAACTGACAACACCACCAACAAAACAGCTGGATGTAGCTCCACAATTTACTAGCAAGGATAATAAGTTGTAGCTCCCTCTACTGAACAAATCTATGCAGCCTCCAGACTACCTTACAAATTGTACCTTCCCTATTTCTTTACGCCATTTCCTACCCCAGTGGTGCCCAAAGTGTTTGCCCCTGGAGAACTGGCTAGCCACCTGCTAAATTGCATTAAACAGCAGACAGCAAAATTATATTACATTCTTCCCTAATATTACTTTCCCCTGTAAGCAATTGCTCTCCTTACCACAGGGATGTTATTTGACTGCCAGCATGGTGGGAGGTAGACTGTACAGTCGTGAATGGAATGGAAGATGGTCCACAAGACAATATCTCTGTGAAGAGGTGGCCCATAGCGTGAACCAGCTTTGGAAACCCAGGCCAAATCAATAGTAATAAAGTTCTAAAAAATAAAAGGACGTTCCCAGACAGTTTTATATAAATGTTAACCCCAAACATGACTAATATGGGACCAAACACAGAGTTCAACCAAAGAAAAGTTGTAATCTGGGCCCAGAAACACTGAATTAAAGGTGAAATCATAACATGAGAAAATGACCCCCATTCTTGAGATGCAATTGAGAAATCAATAGTCTTTGTGCAAAATAGAGAGAGCAGTGTATGAGCCATAGATGTCAAACTGTATTTGGCTATAATTGGATACATCATGCATGTGGTTAAAATGTCAGCCTAACTCTGGCCCAAGTCTAAAAACCAAATCTTGCTTTCATAACCTATTAAAATTATTCCTTCTAAGCCTAGCTGACCTGCAGGTGAGTACCCATAATTGGAAATAATGTATAATAATAGTTCAATAAACCTTTTTGTCACCAAATGTTGTGCAATAGCAGAAAGGGGAGGAGGAAGACGACTGTTAGCTTTTCATATAAAAAGCAATTGGGTGGGAAATAAAAGGTAAAAGTAGGTTCTTTAATAAACAGGTGTAATAAACCAGTAATATCTTCTGCCCTGCTGAAAGAGTGACAACCTCTTGCTTTCTTCTAACAGACATCATCATCTTGTGGGGTTTTAATGGAATTAGAGAGGTTATTCCCTTGCATTTGGGGCTGATAATGTAGCAAAAATACAGGGTGTTACTCCCAGCTCCAATTGGTTTCACTTATTGCCTGACTAGCCTTCAATGGGGTGCAAATCCCACTGAGTGAAACAATGCTTACACTGTGCAGTGAATAGATGCCTAGAAACAGCAGCGGGCTGCCTGAGACAGTACCCCAGCGGTTAACAAAACTCATAAGCATGCGCATTAATAACAGTGAGTCGTGGGCACTTTTCATGCACAAGAGTGAAGGCAGTGTTTTAGATTACTGAAAGGACACAGTAAATACATGTCAACGGTACTTTAGACCTGGTTGGAACATGCAATCTAACAAGGGTTTTCTACTCCCTCAGTTTTCACTTAGTAACGGGGGGAGGGGGGCTGTTAATGGAGACATCTTCTAGTCACCCTGCACATCAATTTGACAAACTGACCTCCACCTTCCCCAGACATTGAGCAGGACCCTGTTCTACATGCAGGAGGCCTGGGATGGGATGCGCAGCAGCTGGGGCTCCCAAAAGTTTCATCTAAATCAGCCAGAATATTTTACAGGATTTCCCAGGGCAGCACTCTGGAGCAGCACTCTGGAGCACTCTGTTGACCTACTGAAGGGTTCAGGACTCAGATCCGTAAAGGTATTTAGGCTCCTAACTTCCATTGACTTCAGCCCAGATTGCTCATCACTCCCTGCCTGGCCAGTTCTGGTGCAGATAGATTGTCAGACAGGTCCATAGCTTTATCTCATCCTCTTTCAGACAGCTAGGATGCCTTGGGGTGTTAGCAAAGAGCAAGCACTAATGGGCCAACCCACGTGCTGGGGCATAAGATAATTCACAAATACTCTTTATGTCCTTTTCTCCCTGTTTAGAATACATGGATCAGACCGTATCTGGCCCTTTATTTGGAGTTCACAGCAGAAGAACCATAGCTAGGTCATTATCCCGCTGGAAGACTAACACGGCTGTTACTCTGAAACCTATCCCGCTGGGTACTCTGTCCATTCTCACTATCTGCATATGATTAGGGAACCCCTGGTTGGAGGTCTTCTGTGGGACTACACATTAATAATACAGGGCCAACATCTTTACTCACCCTTTAAGGCACTTTGATGGACTGGCTGGAAGCTCCTCTGGTCAGTTGTCCCCTCCTCCTCAGATTTAGCAAGACTGCTGTGGCCTCGAGACTGGGTTGTAACTGCAGCTGTCATCTCAGTGTTAAATGGAGAGTCATAAAATATCTCCCCGCACAGCATTTATTATTTTAAACCTATCGTGGGACATTATAAATGTTACTAAAAAAGGGACATTTTATAACTACTCAGAAGCATAGAGGCATTCCCCTTCTATTGATTACACTAATCAAAGGGAACAGTCACATTTGTAAGCACGTACTTTCTTGATCAAAGACCACTAATTTTAATACCAAGCAAAGGATAAAATGACAGGTATAATAAAGGTTCCCTTTTTCAGATTAAAAATATGTGGGCTTGATTGTGCCCTCCTACAGATATACCCATAAGAGGAGTCTGGGGTGAGGAAGATCCTGGGATTGTTTCAGGGTTGGGATTGTCCCCAGTTCTGCACTGGAACGCACAGGGGGCCACAGCACTGTGAAACCATGGTGTAGGCCTGTCAGACAGGGCAAGACCCAGGAAGGTCCTGTGAACGAGCCAGCTCTTGTTCTCCTTTGGACCCTCCTGCTTCCAGGCAATGTGAATCTATTGTAGCTACGCTGCTGGGAAAACTCCAGCCAGTGACTCTGACTGCCAGAAATTGGGACCGGATAACAGGGGATGGATGACAGAGACAGAATACAGGGTTAAGAGCAAAGATGCCTTTGCCCTTACAGTCAGGGCACACTACGGGGCTGGAGCTTTTGGAGATAGAAGAGGCCACACCCTTGATTGTGCACATGGCTGGTGAATGTGGACCTCTCCACCTACTCCCCTCCCCTGCTTAGAAGGGGACTCCTCATTGGATGATTTGCATAATCTGTAACAGGCAATGGGAGAAGGATCCTTCTAGAGACATATTCTTACCTACAGCTTCACCAGGAAGCCACATGCCATATGAGGGATGGAATTTGTTTTTATCTATTCAAGAACAAGATTCTACATCTGTTCCTAATTACAGGTAGGGGTCTCAAAGGATGCCTGAGCTACAGTATATGTAGATATCAAAATGCATAACTCATTACTTGAATAGATAAATAATTTTATTCATGATTTGTGAAGGGACGTAGACAGCACAGCCCAGGAGATGCTGACAATTAACTGCAATCTAGTTTGCATTACTAGCTACTGATATCTTCGTGCCTCTTAACAGTAGTTTAATGCTGAGTAGAGACAGTTTACAGAAAAAGGGATTAATGTTTTATTTTTAAATAAAGCTTTTGTAAAGTATTTCTATGTTTAACTGACAATGCATATACATTGTTATTTTCCATAGAAATGTATATTTGTTTCATTACTTTTCTGGTGGGGATGGAATACTGAGAACCCTCTTCAAAATATTGACACCCCTCAACTCACGTTTGACTTCACTGGGAGTTGAGGCTGCTCATCAACATCTTAAGATCATTTCCCACATCTGAGATACATAGACTCTCTGGAGCCACAGATTAAAGCCTTGGAAGGATCAATTCAATTGCTCATCCTTCTGAGAGTCACAAACTGAGTTCCATACTATATATCATGAAGATCCCATGCCTCTTTTGTAACTGCAGAGATTTGATGTCTTTGGACATGTCTTTTTTGTAGAATGGATTCCTGGTCTGAGTCAGGTAGACCAGTCTCCTTCAGCTACATGAGTGCCCAAGCCACTAGCCTATTACCTATGCTAAGATGGGACACACTCATTTGACCAGAAATTCTATTCAGGATCTAAGGCCCTTACCCAATGAAAATTTCACAGAAACTGGTATGTTCTCACCAAAAGTTTCAGTTTGGGCATTTTCTGACCAAAAAATTGTTGTCAAAAAATTCCCAGTCAGCTAGTGATAACTCCAGCTGTAGCCTATACCCCCTGACAGGCCAGCCAACTTAAGTTGAAGTCACCATCATACTCAAGGGTTTTGTGTGGTTGGCGCACAAATTAGGGTCAACACTCGAATTAATGGTCTCCTATATCCCAGGTAAGTGTCCCCTAGTGCACAGGTTATTCTGGGGTTGATGGGTCTCTTTCCTTTTTCAACAAAAAAACAACTTGAAAAGGTCTTGATTTCATCCTGATGCAGGACAGGAAAAAAATTGGAAAGCTCCAAAATTTTTGTGGGGCAGAAAACCATTTCCCACCTAGGTCTAGCTAGCACAACCTGGCAGTGGCCAATACAACCACTCTATATAGCTCAAATGTTATTTCAAAGTGTGATTGCTCTCATTCTAGCTAGGCTAACTCAAGGCAAGTTAATGCAAAAGTAGGCAACTGGAGTTAACTCTGCATTGAAAATTTACCATTAGTCAGAAATTCCATGCCCACCCCAATATGGTGTTTAAGAACCTTTAGATTTCTATCAATGTAAAATATTATGTTCATATTATTGGGATTGCTAAGTGTTTGTTGGTGCAAACAGCAATTATTTTGAAGAGGACAGAAATGGGACAGCCAGGCAATTACAGACCAGTAAGTTCAAGTTTAACATAGTACCCAGTAAGTTGTTGGCGCCGTTAAGAAAATGATCAATGTGGAAGCACCTACAGAAAAATAAAGTGATAAATAGCCAGCAACAGGGCTGTGTTAAAAGTCCAAACTCATGATTTCTATCTCTGATAGGATAAAAAGCTTAGAGGAGACGGGAAATGCACTGGAAGTAATACATCTCAACTTTTGTAAGACTTTTGATACAGTTCCATACAGGGCTCTCATAGGGAAATTAAAAATGTGAATTAGACATAACTTCTATAAAATGGTTACCCTTTAAATATAAGTCTTAAATATGTGTGTCTGAAGTATATCTGAGGCACATGTCACGTTGGTGTCTACCCATATTGATGGTTCAATTTCAAATGAGAAGGGAATTGTCTTTCAGGAATCAATTCTGGGTCCAATACCAGTTAATGTGCTCTATTTTCATTAATGATTTTGGAGGTGGAATTGAGAGTTCACTAATTAGTTGTGCAGATGATACCAGTCTGGCTGGGATTGCAAATATTTTTCAGGTCATAGTTATAGTTTTATTGATAGATACACCTACCATGCCCAGGGGTCACAAGGAAGCATGCAGGTGATTAGGCCACCTGGAGTTTCATCCATAGAAGGGAAATCTCTATTTGTTATATAAGCTGGTGTCAAGGAGTTGGCCCTATATCTAGAATTACATAAAAAATCTACATTAAAAGAACCTTCAGATGGCAAAGTCAAGCACTCAAAAGTTATGCCAGATTGAGGTGAACCGTACCACCCTAATCATGTGCATGTGCATTCTGATGCAGCCTTTAACTACAAGAGCACATACTATTTTTTCCAACAGAACCTCTTGTGCTGGCCTTCTGCACAGGGGTGAATTTCACACACACCCGGACCCTGTGAATATTTTTTCCACAAAAATTCACAAAAAGTATTCTTTAATTTCATTCCAGGTCACTTTGCATTCCCAAAATTTCTGGGGCCTTTTTTTTTTTTTTTTTGGAAGGGGGTGGTGGAAAATGGAAGTTTTCACATGAAAAAGATCCCATATATTAATCTCAACAGTTTTGAAATTGTAGATAATTTTACTATAAAAACCAACTAGTTTTTGAGTGGAAAAAAGGACATTTTGCAGGGTTTTTGTGGAATGTGACTGTTTTTGCCAAACCACACTGAAATATAAAAATTTAAATGTTCAAGTTTTACTGTAGGTATTTTGCATGGTCCTAATTTGAAGTCACAATATATATCTGTATGCATTGTAAATTTTATTCCAATGACTTAAAGGGTTCACTATTTGAATTAGATGCACAATTAGGCATTTTCATTTCATTAATATTTATTTTCATAGTTTTAAACGCCTTTTTAATAGTATTCTTTAATTAGCATATATTAAAATATTGTATTCCTCTTCCCGAGAAACCATTTTCACTAATTTAACCTGGGTTTTACTATTATACTTTTGATAGGGACAAAGGAAAGTTGTTTGATTGCTAGCTTGTGGTTTTCATATGGCTATTTGTTGTACCAAGGAACCCAGTTTGAAACATGGAGCCATATTCTGTATTTATTTACACCAAGGTAAATGAAATCAGTACCTGGACAACTATTTTCTATTATTATTATTGTTTAATACTTCTATTGCAGTAGTTCCCAGAGGTCAAAGTCAGATCCCAGTGTGCTAGGTACTGTACTAACCAATAGGAAATTACAGTACGTTCCCAAAAGCTTACGTTTTTGTATTATAAAGTGCTCAGTCACATCCTGCCAAATCATAGCAAAGGGCACACCAACATTCTAAGAGCTCCGTTCCAAGATATTAAAGTAGGATCAATCCTTACGCTACACAATCAATTAGGGAAGTGAAAGGAAACCTCCATCTACAGAAATGTCTTCCTGTGTGAAAGTGCTGTAGCTGCTGCATAATTACATCTATTCAGGATCCAAAATACAATTATTGGGAAACTCCAGGGTCCGATTGTTAATATGAGATATGAAACTATATCTATGTATTATACAAATAATTTAATAGCATGCATACAGTGCCTGGCACAATGAGGCCTTATGCATGACTGGGGCTCTAAAGTGTTATCAGAATACAAATAATAAAAAATAATAGTAAATAAATGAAAAAAACAAACATTAGTAATTTCATGGATTTAGTGGACAACATTTTTTGTGATGGTAGGTGTACTACAGTCTGAAATAGTTCTCATTTCATTAAAAAATTGGAAAAAACTTTTGAAGTATCTCATACTCAGGAATTCAAAGGCATTGTAAACAGTTGACAAATCATTCATATTCAAATGTAGATGTCACACCTACAATGGGATTTTCAGAAGTGCTCAGCATCCACTTAACTCTGTTCCCACTGAAGCCATTAGGAATTGAGCCAAAAATGGTGCTTTTAAAAATCTCACCTCTAGAATATGCACAGCCATCCAAGTTCTAAGACACTTAACCTTCACGGGTTTCCAAGTTATTTGGAATTCCAAGTCTGTAAGGGAGATTTTCACTTGCATCTAAGGGATTTAGGAACACAATTCAATTGGACTTTCAGAGAGACTTGTGCTTCTAAATAACTTAAGCACTTCTGAAAATCTCCTGCTAAAGCCCTATGATTCAGCTGCTGGTTGAAGCCTCAATGCACATGTTTCCTCAGATAAGAGTAGGTGGATTTTAGTGAGAGGCATATGATGAAATTTTTGTGCAATTAGATGATACAATCAGAGAAGAGGATGTCAAATGATCTTTAGTTACAAATCAGAGGCACTGTCATGAGGAACATTTGAACATCATGGACTATCCCACAAAACGATGCTGCCGAAATCTTGTGGAGAGTGATGCTATATCAATGCCAAAGAGCGCAGCCTACCGCTCTTACTCAAAATAAGAATTGCATAACTCAACAAGCAGTGCCTTGTACACAGACAGGGCTGCTTGGGGAGTAAGGTACTATTCAATATGAATACTGGTGGGAGAATCTGACCCAGACTTAGGTATGGTCTATATACAATTCTTATAACTGTGTCAGTTCAGGGTGTGCTCTTTTACTGATATAGTTCAGTAGGTACAACCCCTATGGTAAGTGCAGTGGTACTGGTATAGATTATTTCCCTTCCCATATGAGAACAGCTATACCAGTATAGGTCCCTTTATAGTGGTATAACTGCATCCACACTAGGGGAGGGTTGTACCACTTTAACTATGCCAGTACAGTTAATGTGGGACACCTTTTGTCTGTAGACGTGCCCTCACTCTTTCTGCTAGCAAGAGATGACAGAAGAAAAGTGCTGCTGCTCTCCTGAATCTTGTGAGAGAGAGCGAGAGAGAGAATATGCCATCCTTTCCCCTTGAAACTTGTAACAGTTCAGGAAAGAAAGGAGAACAGTTTGTTGGACCCATAAGTGCATTCGGTACTAGCAATTGGGGTAGAGTTTCATCTGTTCTGATGAGAAAGGGTTCAAGGTTGAGTGCTTCTCTTTGTAACGTGGCGACTGATGCTGCTTCCTCTCATAGCTGGAGAGATCACCAGACTCAACAGGATAGTACTGAGAAAGGGGTGTTGAGGGGCAAGTGAAATTCTCTTTTTCTTTTCTCCTTGTCAGTTATGAAAAACACACACACTTCTAAAGGACATATCTATTCAGTACTTAATATGGATAAGAGCTCCCTAGCCTGTGTCTTTCTGGAATTATAAATCACTCACCTGTTTGGGAAATTCCAGTTGCTGCTCACCTGAAGTTCACTGATCTCGCTGTCGTTCACACAAATTGTAGCTCCAGACCCTAATAGGCAAAGGACCCTTTTAGAGAAAATACTAGGGCAAATTATCTCTTCACATTTATCCATGCACCCTCTCTTGATGGCAATGGGAGCTGCAGGACTGCAATAGAATAGTATTTCTGCAGGTTTTTGAATATACCGGTCAACATTTGAAAGCAACTGTACATATGAGGGGACTCAAGGAGGTACCTAGGTATGTATCTTATCTCCACTGAAAGACATTAAAGTAGGCGAACTTTCTGGAGGATGAGAGTTGGAAAGTGACAAACATTTTGCTTTAAACCAGAGAGCCTGTGCCTGCTAAACAGGGATAAATTGGTTTGTATGATTTTAATGTCTATTATGGCATGCTGAAGAAAACACTCTGCAAGGAAAAGAAATGTTAGAGTTTTAAATTATTATTACCGACAGTTGCAGCAAATTGCTAAAAATGAAAGATAGAGAGAGAGAGCGATTGCCACAACCCTTACTTAGGCTTACAGAGGGGTGGGGACAATGGAGTAAGACCTCTCTGTCCCAACCCTCTGCCACCCTTCACTCCCCTGCTCACATTCGATTCCAGCCATAGGGAAGAGAGCGGGGACTACTTGCTTAATACTGCCCCTGCCATGAACAATTGGAGTGGGAGACAGGGCTAGTCTTACCATGAGGTGAACTGAGGTGGCCGCCTCAAGTTCCAAACTGTATGGGGACATCACTAGGACCCAGAGTGTAGAAAATTGTGTCGGCTGCTGGTGCATATGTAGTCTCGCTGCTCTAGATGCACAGAGATGGTGGAGTGCTGTGCTGGAGGAAGGAGGGCACAAGAGACATAACAGGCAGGCAGGAAAAAGGGTGAAAGGGAATAACAGAAAGTAGCAGCAGCTGTAGGGAGAGAGAGGAGGAGGAGCCTCTTATGTACCTCTCTAGCACCCCCAGGAGCCTGGACTGATTAATACCAGCTTCTCAGGGAGCTTCCTGTTTCCTGCTGCTTCCCTGAATCCACTTAAGGAGAACAGGCAGTCAACTGAAGTAGTAGGAGCCAGTTAGGCCCTTAAGACAAGGATATCTTCCCTCACTCAGGCCCTACTACCAGCCTGCTTATTTGTCCCCTTCAATTGAGTGTTGAGAGCCACTATAGCAGGCACAGAACAGGAGTCATGAGTGAAAGAAGAAAACACCCCTCTGGGGCAGCATTCAGAAAAAAGAAAGCAAGCAAAGGAAGCTTTTCTATCTAAGCAGGAAGGAGCTCTCCTGAGATACATAGACACAAATGTTCATGGTGAACCTTCTGGCCCCAGTGAGGATGTGAGTGGTGAGAAGATGCCTGATCTTCCCGTTAGTCAGAGTGCAGGTGACCTGGCAGCTACTGCAGCATCCATATCTCCATCTCAAATGGATGTAACCATGCACATTCCTGAAGAAAAGTATAGATCAGAGAAGAGTGTGGTGGAGGCGCAAGAAACAGCTGCTGCTGAGTTTAGTTCCTTAAGTCCAGGTGATCCAGGACTGTGGACCCACTGAGGGATTTCCTTGTACTGCATGGGCCACAACAAGTGAAAAACTTCTTGTTCCCCAAAGACAATGAAAATAGAAGTTTCCATCCCACACATTACTAACATGAAATCCCCAATGGTGACAATGTAGAGAAGTCATGGCTTATGTACTCAAATCCCCAGAATGCTGCATACTGTTTTTGTTGCAAACTCTTCCAGTCTAATGTTCCAGCCACATTGGGTTCTACGGGAACAAACAACTGGAAAAATCTGGCTAGAAATCTGGCATGTCATGAGAAGGCAGCAAATCACCAGACAGCATTCCATAGGTGGAAAGAGCTTGAGATGAGACTAAGGTTAAAGGCCACCATAGATTATCAGCATCAAGAGAAGATTGCATCAGAGTCTCTTTACTGGCAAAATGTTCTGAAAAGGCTCATTGCCATTGTGAGAATGCTTGCTACCCAAAACCTAGCACTGTGTGGCACTTCAGATCAGCTGTAGGTGCCAAACAATGGAAACTTCCTTAAAATTGTGGAGCTGATGGCTGAATTTGATGCTGTACTCTAGGAGCATCTAAGAAGAGTCACCACCCAAGAAATGTACACACACCACTACCTTGGAAAAACAATTCAAAATGAGATCATACAGTTCCTGGTAACAAAAGTCAAACAAAAGATTGTGGCAGATCTGGAGTCAGCAAGATATTACTCTGTTATTCTGGACTGCACACCTGACATCAGGCATACGGAACAAATGACTTTAATGGTGTGTTTTGTAACAACAACAGAACCTAGTGAAAATGTCCCTGCAGTGGTGACTGTCAGAGAACATTTTCTAGAATTTATTGACATTGATACTACAGGAGCTGGTATGACAAATGCGCTTCTTAAAAAGCTGGAAGATACGTGAATTGCGATAGCTGACATGAGAGGTCAGGGCTGCAATAATGGTGCCAACATGAGAGGAAAGAGCAGAGGAGTGCAGACATGGATCCGAGAGTTAAACCCTTGAGCTTTTTTTGTCCCATGCAGTTCTCATTCATTGAACTTGGTGGTCAGTGATGCAGCATCAAGCTTCTAGTGAGGCTGCTGAATTTTTTAATGTAATTCAAAGCATCTATGTATTTTTCTCTGCATCAACTTATCAATGGCAAATTTTGAAGCAACATCTGGGAACATCATCTCTGACACTGAAACCACTGAGTGCCACACGATGGGAAAGTTGACTGGAGGCAATAAAGCCTAACACACACCAAATTGGGAAGATAGATGATGCCACAGTTGCCATTATGGAGGATAATGCTATCAGAGGAATTGTTTGTGGGAGAACAGTGGCAGAGGGAAATGGAATCACCAGAAACATACATAACTTCAAATTTCTGTGGGCTTAGTATGGTGGCTTGACATATTGTTTGAAATAAATGTTGTAAGCAAGAGACTCCAAGGTGTTGACCTTGATATATCTGGAGCAATGGAACAACTGGCCAAAGCAAAGTCATACCTACAGTCTTACTGGTCAGATGAGGGAGTTCAAAACGTTCTGAAGAGTGCACAGAAGTTGGCAGAGGAACTTCAGACTGAAGCTATTTTCCCACCTATTCAAGAATACAAGAGTTCACCGAAGAAGACAACATTTTGATTACGAGGCACAGGATAATCCCATAAGAGACCTCAAACAACAATTCAAAGTTGAATTCTTTAACCAGGTGCTAGATTGTGCAATACAGTCAGTTGAAGAACATTTCATGCAGCTCAAGGACCACAGCAGTATATTTGGGATGTTGTATGATATTCCAAAACTCCTCACTATACCTGAAGAAGACCTACACCAGCAATGCAGGGCACTAGAGACAGTGTTGACACATGATGACATGCGCGATATTGATGTGAGTGATTTAGGTGATGAACTGAAAGCCCTTTCAAGATACATTTCAGCAGGATCAATTCCAAAGGCTGTCCTGGAATATATGTGCACAAATAAGATGACCACCCTCTTTCCAAATGCTTTTGTTGCTCTGCGTATACTTCTAACACTTCCTGTAACAGTTGCCAGTGGAGAACACAGCTTCTCCAAGCTGAAGTTAATAAAAACACATCTATGCTCCACAATGACACAGGAGGGGCTGGTCAGCCTTGCAACCATCTCAATAGAGCATGAGCTGGCCCAGACTGTGGACCTTCAGAAAGCAGTTCAAATCTTTGCAACCAAGAAGGCACGGAAAGCATCTGATTATTCAAACAGATAAAAATGCCAGTGTTTACTATGAAGACAAGAAAAGTTAACTTTCAAATGCCTGAACAGCAAATGTAAGTGTTAACTTAAAATTTTTGAACAAGGCATTTTAAGTTGTTCGTTCTCCTTTATTTGGGTAGGTAGCAAGCAGTACCATGAGAGGAGTAGAACAGGAAGAAGGCAGAATTGAGACCTTTCGAAGTTTTGGCCCAAGCTAAAATGATCATTTGAGCTCCCTGCCTCAGGTGCCAAAATGTTGTGGGCCGGCCCTGGTGGGAGGAGCCCTGGCCTGGTGCATAGAATCATAGAACTGGAAGGGACCTCAAGAGGTCATCGAGTCCAGTCCCCTGCACTCAAGGCAGAACTAAGTATGATCTAGACCATCCTTGACAGGTGTTTGTCCAACCTGCTCTTAAAAATCCCCAATGATGGAGATTCCACAACCTTCCTAGGCAATTTATTTCAGTGCTCAACCACTCTTGACAGTTAGGAATTTTTTCCTAATGTTCAACCTCAACTGCCCTTGCAGCAATTTAAGCCCATTGCTTCTTGTCCTATTCTCAGAGGTTAAGAAGAACAATTTTTCTCCCTCCTCCTTGTAACAACCTTTTATGTATTTGAAACTGTTATCCTGTCCCCTCTCAGTCTTCTCTTCTCCAGACTAAACAAACCCAGTTTTTTTTATCTTCCCTCATAGGTCATGTTTTCTAGACCTTTAATCATTTTTGTTGCTCTTCTCTGGACTTTCTCCAATTTGTCCACATCTTTCCTGAAATGTGGCTCCCAGAACTGGACACAATACTCCAGTTGAGGCCTAATCAGCGTGGAGTAGAGCGGAAGAATTACTTCTCGTGTCTTGCTTACAATACTCCTGCTAATACATTCCAGAATGATGTTTGCTTTTGCAACAGCGTTACACAGTTGACTCATATTTAGCTTGTGATCCACTATGATCCCCAGATCCCTTTCCACAGTACTCCTTTGTAGGCAGTCATTTCCTATTTTGTATGTGTGCAACTGACTGTTCCTTCCTAAGTGGAGTACTTTGCATTTGTTCTTATTGAATTTCATCCTATTTACGTCAGACCATTTTTCCAGTTTGTCCAGATCATTTTGAAATTTAATCCTATCCGCCAAAGCACTTGCAACTCCTCACAGCTTGGTAACATCTGCAAACTTTATAAGTATACTCTCTATGCCTTTATCTAAATCATTGATGAACATATTGAACAGATCCGGACCCAGAACCAATCCCTGCGGGACCTCACTCATTATGCCCTTCCTCGTGACTGTGAACCACTGAAAACTATTCTCTGGGAACAATTTTCCAACCAGTTATGCACCCACTTTATAGTAGCTCCATCTAGGTTGTATTTCCCTAGTTTAGTATGCTGGGGAGCAAGCTGCTCCATAAAAAGAGGTGAAGTACTAATTCCCCAACCAGAAAAAGGAAGGAGGTTTTGTGACTTGGAGTCACAATTCACTGTGCTCCGCTCCTAGGGCTGGGCAGATATGCACTGCCCCTTCCTCGGGGCTGATTATAAAGTTACAGTCCAGCCGAGCCCAGCCCAGCCCAGCCCAGAATGTTCATTTGTACAGTATAAAACTTAAACAAAACCCACAAATACCAAAAACTTTTTTCCTGGCCTAGGAAAGGGAAAATGGCCAGAGCATCCCTTGAGGCCATTTGCATGTTGGTGCAAATCCAGGGGCTCTAATATTGGACCACCTTTGCACACACCTGTTTTGAGTTGCTCTCAGCATTCTTTGGCTGGAGATGTAGATGAGGGGTACTTTGTATACATGTACTACTAACGGGAAATAGCAGCATAGGGTGTATTTTGCACTGTTCTTTTTCCTGACGTAACCATATTCTGTTAAGTTTTACACTCCAGCACGCATATTTACTAGTACTTACCAGAAAGCAGGATGAACAGGTTGGCAACTGCTCTGAGGCATGAGGAATACACAGGCAATTGCTCTGGAGCACGGGGAACAAAGAGGTAATTCAATTCCCAACCGGTTTCCAGGCAGGTGCTACCAATTAAAATTAAAAGAATAAAAGGCTGAAAGCTTGGGACTGATGATATGCTCTGGAGAGAGAAGTTGCCAGCAGCTAGCACTACAAAGCTCTTTTGCTGGATTTCAAATGGTGAGAGAAACTCAGGTAACAGATTATTCTTTTTTTCTGGTTTCCCTGATTTTGATGTACTCAGTCATGCAGCCAAAATTTCTACAAAGAGAGATGAGATTGTTCCCCCTGAATTCCAAGCAGCGAGCCAACCTTTTGAGAGCCAGCAGTCAGCTAAACATTGGAAGTGAGGTTTGGAACTGAGCATGAGGTCTTTGAGCACAAGCAGCTGACTGCTGTCGGGTGTGCTTCCAAGCTAATGCCATTCAAATGATCTATTAACGGGAGCACTGTTCACAGATTTTTAAAAATTGCATGTTATGATGAAAAGATTTTCCTGATCCGGCATGTCTGTCATAGTCATTCCTTTGGCAGAACTCCCCTTCTGGAGGAGAAGACTGAAACCTAACTAGGCAAGATTATTAGACGTCGATGGGGTTTGTCCAGCCCAACCTTTATACTGTGATACCGGAGCACCTGAGGAGGCAGTAATAAGTGGGAGAGTTGTAACTGCAGTCACCGCAGGGCTTGGGAAGTCCTATAATCTAACCCATTATTATTTGCTAAGCCTGAGCATTCTTCCCTCATTCTCCTTAGTAGTTTAATTAATGTTAATGAGCTACTCCGGTGAGTAAGTGTGACTGGATTTTTACATAAAGCCCAGCTGCTTGTGAATCATAAATTTGATAAAACATGAAGGAACAAAGGCCAGTCCGTGCTACAAGACTTTGAAGTTACTGGAGTCTCAACGAGCTGCTACTAAAGCCCAGCAAAAATGTGTATCACCCGAACTGGTATCAACCCTAATGGAAGCAATGTGAACGTGTTATCTACCAGCTGCTGGTGGAAGTGTGTGACTCTAAACAGGTCAGGAAGACTGGATTTGATGACAGGCACCAAGAACGGTTTGTATTGCGCCATGCATTTTATCCGGGGGGATTTGTCTTCCCAAGCTTCCTATTAAGGTGAAATGCTGCAGTGACCCCCTGCCTTTCAGTTCCCTCCTGATCGGCACATTGCATGTTTATAGAATCACCAGGCTCACATGCCCACCTGGTGCAGCACTTTAAAGTAATCTTGCGTCAACAAATTTCAGCAAAATATAGGTTTGCTATCTGAAGAATGCAATTCCGATCTTTCCGATCTTCTCCGAGAGCTTACAGCAGGAACTGTACTATCAGGTGAAGAATGGTATCATTCATTATTGCTTAGCTGAATAACCTTCATCTTAAATTATGATGCCAGTTGCAATGTTGAATGGAAAGGCTAAGTGGGCATTATAAATCTATGCAGAAACCAGAATTTCCATTCCACAGGAAATTCTGTGATGTTTTTGTTCTGAATCTGAACAATTTTTTTTATTTTTCCACAAAACTAAACAAAAAATAATTTTGATTTTGACTTTTTAAAAAATAAGTTTCTAAACAAAGTCACTTCAAAACAAAAAAACAGTAACATTTAGTTCTAGTGAGATCAAAACAGATTTTGATGAAACCGTCTTTTCTGATGAAAAAGCCTTCCATCAGGATATTTTCAACCGGCTCTAGCCATTATTGTATTTGGCATTTAGACAGTATTGTGACATTTTTACACTGATTACACAATATGTCATACTGGTTATTTTAGAACAACATTAAATACATTGTTAATTTCAGAAACACCCTGGCACTTTACTTACTTAGATTTTGAGCTAAAAATCAAAGACACTCCGCACAAAAGGGTTTTTGGAGTTCTCACAGGTGCTGGAAGTAGGGACAGCACCCCTGGCTTGAAGTGGTTTCCATTATATACAGGGTTTACAGTTTGATTCAATGGCTGTCAGCACCCCCACTATACATGGTTTTACAAAAGGTAGATCGTGCCAAACCAACCTGATCTCCTTCTTTGAGAAAGTAACAGATTTTTTAGACAAAGGAAACGCAGTGGATCTAATTTACCTAGATTTTAGTAAGGCGTTTGATACCGTGCCACATGGGGAATTATTAGTTAAACTGGATAAGATGGGGATCAATAGGAAAATTGAAAGGTGGATAAGGAATTGGTTAAAGGGGAGACTACAACGGGTCCTACTGAAAGGTAAACTGTCACGCTGGAGGGAGGTTACCAGTGGAGTTCCTCAAGGATCGGTTTTGGGACCAATCTTATTTAATCTTTTTATTACTGACCTTGGCACAAAAAGTGGGAGTGTGCTAATAAAGTTTGCGGATGATACAAAGCTGGGAGGTATTGCCAATTTAGAGAAGGACAGGGATATACTACAGGAGGATCTGGATGACCTTGTAAACTGGAGTAATAGTAATAAGATGAAATTTAATAGTGAGAAGTGTAAGGTCATGCATTTAGGGATTAATAACAAGAATTTTAGTTATAAACTAGGAACATATCAATTAGAAGTAACGGAGGAGGAAAAGGACCTTGGAGTATTGGTTGATCATAGGATGACTATGAGCCGCCAATGTGATATGGCCGTGAGAAAAGCTAATGCGGTCTTGGGATGCATCAGGAGAGGTATTTCCAGTAGGGATAAGGAGGTTTTAGTACCGTTATACAAGGCACTGGTGAGACCTCACCTGGAATACTGTGTGCAGTTCTGGTCTCCCATGTTTAAGAAGGATGAATTCAAACTGGAACAGGTACAGAGAAGGGCTACTAGGATGATCCGAGGAATGGAAAACTTGTCTTATGAAAGGAGACTCTAGGAGCTTGGCTTGTTTAGCCTAACTAAAAGAAGGTTGAGGGGAGATAGGATTGCTCTCTATAAATATATCAGAGGGATAAATACTGGAGAGGGAGAGGAATTATTTAAGCTCAGTACCAATGTGGACACAAGAACAAATGGATATAAACTGGCCACCAGGAAATTTAGACTAGAAATTAGACGAAGGTTTCTAACCATCAGAGGAGTGAAGTTTTGGAATAGCCTTCCAAGGGAAGCAGTGGGGGCAAAAGATCTACCTGGCTTTAAGATTAAACTCAGTAAGTTTATGGAGGAGATGGTATGATGGGAAAACATGGTTTTGGTAATTAAATATTCATGGTAAATAGGCCCAATGGCCTGTGACGGGATATTAGATGGGGTGGGATCCGAGTTACCCAGGAAAGAATTTTCTGTAGTATCTGGCTGATGAATCTTGCCCATATGCTCAGGGTTTAGCTGATCGCCATATTTGGGGTCGGGAAGGAATTTTCCTCCAGGGCAGATTGGAAGAGGCCCTGGAGGTTTTTCACCTTCCTCTGTAGCATGGGGCACGGGTCACTTGCTGGAGGATTCTCTGCTCCTTGAAGTCTTTAAACTACGATTTGAGGACTTCAATAGCACAGATATAGGCGTGAGGTTTTTGGTAGGAGTGGTGGGTGAAATTCTGTGGCCTGCATTGTGCAGGAGGTCAGACTAGATGATCATAATGGTCCCTTCTGACCTAAATATCTATGAATCTATACAAATTGTTCCAGCACCCCTGAGTTCAGGTCAGTCTTAACATATATTTCAAAACATAATTCAACAGATACAATATGTGCAATAAAATATAATATAGCAAAAATATATTTATAGCCTTATTAACAAATTTTACAGAATTATACTGACAGGATAAAAATGTCTTCTCTGCCCTCCTTTCCCTTCCACCCCCCACAAATAAGCAATAAAAACGTTTTTGCATAAACAAATGCCAAATTATAACTAATCATAGGAAAGCTGACAAATGTATGCTATGCTACACTGTGAAAATACTAATCAAAGCAGCCTGTCAATTGTTAAAGTTAATGATTTAGATATGCAAAGCTCTGACTAAATTTTTGTGGATAATTACATAATTACGCCTGGGTTAACACAATAAAAAATAGCAATTGCATGCTCAGTCTTTAAATCATATCATGGCAGCACACTCCTACTTTTTAAAGGCCTATATGCTCCCCCTCATAGAGCAGTGTGGAAGGAAGAAAATTGAGAGAGGAAAGGTAACAATACCAGATGCTCGCTCCTGCAAAACGTACCTGTCACTTTACCCTCTGCAAAATATTCAAATAGTCATCAGAACACAAGTGGGGAGTGGGACCAGGAAAAGGTGGGAGCTGGTCCACAGCTACTGCAAGCAACATGTTGTCCCTCTACAATGGATTCAGAGTCATTTGAAAACCATCCTTCCCTTTAGGAGGGCGGTCAGATTGTTCTCATTTTTCTTTTTATCTTTGCTCTCCTATGCAGTTGTCCATTAAACGAACAAATTAAAGAAAAATATACTTTGAAGAAAAATGGAATATTAAATCCATTCCAGTTGAGAGATGCATAAAAAGAGCCAAGGCCCAGCTTTTCAAAAATAGGTACCCAAATACTGGCTGGTAAATCCACACTTAGGTGCCTAAATATGCAGATTGGTTTTCAAAAGTGGTGAGCAACCAGGCACCATGTGTGCACCCAGGAACTGAATTTTAGACATCCATTCTTAAAAAATAATTGACTCAAGTTTTCAAAGTGGCCTCACGGTAATTAATGTCGTGGTGTCGGTTATTGTTTTGATTGCATACTCAAAAGGAAAGAAATACATTTCCTTGGCTGGCTGATCAACATGTAATATAGGCCAAATAATAGTCACTAAATAATAGTCTATTTCAGTGTCTGGATGGGACTTAAAGTATCCTTTTTGGAAATGTAGAGAGCACCAGAAGGTCCAATGATTGAGGCTCCACTGATGCTGGAACTAGGGGTGCTACCGCACCCCCTGGCTTGAAGGGGTTTCCATCATATACAGGGTTTACAGTTTGGTTCAGTGGCTCTCCTCACCCCAACTATACAAATGGTTCCAGTGCCCCTGTCAGGCTCTGAAAAGCCTTCCTCCAGTGTCTACATACAGACTATTTCTGTAGTGCTGATGGAGGCAAAAACCACCAGCCGTCCTATGCCTAGATGGATTTAAAACATTTTCATGCAAAAACACAAACCAAATGGAGTATTTTCACAGCTGACACCAAATGTCACAGGTTTTTTGACTCCTATGATATTGTGATTTATACAGGGACTCTCTGTGATAAAGCAACCCTGAACAGGGATCCTCTTGTTACTTGTCACTCAAGCTTTTGAACACTGTTTGGGTCAAGGGACTGTATTTGCTGTGTGAAATGTGAAGTATCAGAGGATTTAAATGATGATTTTACAACATGCTCGTTTCTGCATCTAGACACTAAGGAAAATGTTAGTTAAAGGTACAGTGATCCAAAATGAAGGAATAAGGTTTGTTATTTATAAATTTGTTGTTATAAATAATCATTTGTAGAAACAAAAATCCTTCAATCAGACAATGAGCTCAAAGCAATGCCCCATTCAAGTAGTCAATAGCTCCATTAAATAGCTCATTTTCATGCAAACCTAAATCAAGAGGACATTTTTTACAAACAGTAATACTCAGCAATTCGTTTTCTCTATTCTCTTTACTATTAATTCAGATGTTTATGTCTGAATCAGACTGTTCGTCTTCATCCAGCTTCTCCTGAACCTGTGGGGAAGTCATGATCTTCTGTTTTTGATACAATCCTCTGTTGCCAGAGAAATTAATGTGATGCCACATATTTATCTTTACAGTAAAATTTCCGGTGTAACTGCACTGCAGTCAATGCCAGCTCAGAGTTTGGCCCAATGACATTCCTGTAAGATCTCACATACACTTAAGATTTAGATCGACTTAGCTGTGCCACTCAGGGGTGTGAAAAAATTAAGATGAGCTAATCCTCAATGTAGATGCAAACAGACTGACAGAAGAATTCTTCCATCAATTTACCTACCACTGCCGGGGGAGCCTCTATGCCAGTGGTTCCCAAACTAGGAGCACTGCTTGTTCAGGGAAAGCCCCTGACGGGACAGGATGGTTTGTTTATCTGCCATGCTCTGCAAGTTCGGCCAATCACAGTTCCCAGTGGCCGCGGTATGCCGTTCTCAGCCAATGGGGGCTGCGGGAAGCAGCGCGTGCCAAGGGACATGCTGGCCAGCTTCCCGCAGCCCCCATTGGCCTGCAACGGTGAACCGCGGGCCAGTGGAGCCGCAATCAGCCGAACCTGCGGACGCACCAGGTAAACAAACCGGCCTGGCCCGCCAGGGGCTTTCCCTGAACAAGTGGTGTCCCTAGTTTGGGAACCACTGCTCTATGCTATGGTACTACACCAACGCAGCTGCAATGCTCTAGTTGTGCTGCAGTCACGTGTTTAGTGTAGACATAGTCTATGATTCAGAAAGAGGACAAATGCAACTGCCCACCTGTTAAGCTGGGGTTAGCCAATGGAAACATGACATCAGTACTTCAGAACTGCAGTGGCTTCCTATTTGCATATAATTAGGGGTGCTTATTTCATTTTATACATGTGCCCTGAGGTCTATAGAAGGGCTCATGTTATAAATCAATGAGTAAATAGTGAGTCAAATCCTGGCGTAACAGCTCCCTATCCTGTAGCCAGCATAAAGAGCGTAGATGTGAAAAGAGAGTGTGTCTGAGGTTCTGTTGTGCCTTGCTTCCTTCTTGGGGTCTTTCAAAGCATGCATAAGTTAAAGCAGCCTTTGGTCTGCTATAATTTGCACTGAGGGATGGGGCTGGCACAGTTCCTCAGGATCAGAGGAGTACCAATGTGTCTCAAAGCCACCTTTGCAGTCCCTGTTGTGAGCTAAGGAACTTTCCAGCTGCTCAGGCACGCACCCCCTCTGGAGTATAAACCCAAAATTATACCATCTTGCACTGCACAGGGAACTGTACATCATAAGCTCATGTATTTCACCCCCTCCCTCAATGTGGGGAGGAATATACACAGCTTTCTGCCCCAAGTTATGGGGCACACCAGTTTTAGACACACCAGTTTTAGACAAAGCAAAAACAAGTTTATTAACTACAAAAGATAGACTCTAAGTGAATATAAGGGATATCAAACAGATCAAAGCAGATTACTTAGCAAATAAACAAAACACACAAACTAAGCATAATATACTAAAGAGATTGGATATGAATAGCAAATCCTCACCCTAAATGATGATCCAAGTAGGCCGCAAGTTCTTAATGGGCAAGCTGTGTAGAAACCCCAGGCTAAAAATCCCTTTAGCCTGGGTCCAGCACTTTCCCCAGTTCAGTCTTTATTCCTCAGGTGTTTCCAGGAATCTCTTTGGGCAGGGAGTTAGTGAAGAACCTCAACGATGTCACTCCCCCGGCTTAAATAGCTTTTGCATATGTCAGGAACCTTTTGTCTCAAAGCTTGGTTCCCATTCTCTGTCAGTGAAAAAACACTAGTATTCCAAGATGGAGTCCAGTACCAGGTGACCTGGTAGTGTCATAGCAGTCATGAGTCAGAGCCTGTTTACCACATCCTCAGGAAGGTTTCCCAGTGGGAAATTAGCTGCTTCTAAAGCCTATTGTTTTCTCCTAATGGCCCGTTAACCTGAATGTGTCCTTCCCAGCCAACCATCTAGACTGACAGTCTTTTGCCAGGTGTAAAGACTATATATCTGTATTACAAAAGTGAATATTCTTAACTTCAGATCCAAAAAAGATACATGCATACAAATAAGATAATCATATTCAATAAATCATAACCTTTCCAATGATCTCACATGACCTGGCTTGCATAAGATACATTATGATGTCATATGCATATAATATCTCTATGAAGAATATGGGGTGCAGAGTCACCAAGTTCCACCACTGGGTCAGTGGGGATCCAGCCAAAACACACTGGCCTAGATTCAGGCAACAATACAACTGGACTATAGTCTAGTGTCCCTGGGCTACTTCCCAGAACCCCTTCATTTGGTACCTCGGTTCTGTGGGTGTCCTCTGTCTCCCCAGGGCAGACAGCCAGCAACAGTCCCAGCAACTCCTTGGCACCTTGGTTGGCCGGCAGCTTTGGCAAGTCCTCAGCACTGGAGGGATCCTCTTTGGGCTCCACCTTTTATACTTCCTGTCCCGCTCCTCTGCTTCCGGCCGGCAGGCGTGGGTGTCCTGGTTCTGCCCACCAGGGGGTGGGCGAGGATTTCTCCCCATCAGTCTCTGAGGAAGGCCATGCCTCCTCGCTACAAAGATGAAACAGCAAAATGTAGAAGTATTTCCACATCTCTGTGGTTTTTATTACCAAAATAGTTTAATGTAATCTATTGATGTGTCTCCAAAACCCACTTTAGTTCTAGCGGCTTCTATTAGAAATTAGCATTCAGACAAAACAATCAGTGATAACATATGTAAAGAATTGGGAGAGAGAATTACAGTTTTGAATTTTTTGTACATATTTATAGTCTAGATTTGAACAGGGTGAAAAGCTGATGGTATGTTAAATAAAAAGATGGTAATTCTCTAAATTTTTTCCCCTTTGACTTTTTTTACCTCTTTTTAAACCATCTGCTCTGTGTAAAAGAAATCAGTCAATAGATTTCAATAGTATATTTGTCATCTTGTTTATGCCCTAAATTCAACAGTTTTAAAAAGCAGAATGTAGATTTGATATTAAGATTAGCTTGTGCTATTTGAAATAAATCCACGTTCCACTAATTTCAAAATCCCATTAGCTCAGAAAGATTTTAGAATTTGTGCTAATCGATTCTCACTTACCATGGAGGAGCAGGAGACTAATATTCAGTCCTTCCTCCTACCAACAAGACAGCAGATGAAATTCAGGAAATCTATTTTAAATATACTGTAGCATTGCTGTCACAGGCCAGGCAAATGTAGCCTGATCCTGCAAGGTGCTTCCATAAATTTCAGTGGAAGACAGTTCTCACTAGGCATTTATACCCTAATTTGGCACGGTGCACAGGGACATGCTAAAATTTAACCACATGCATAGTCCATTTGAAGTCAAAGGGATTACTTTCATGTTTACATGCTTTGCTGGTTTGGAGCCTTATATTGGTCTTCTAACATTTGAAGGCACTCACAGCACCTTGCACAATAGGGCTGCTTGTTTTGGGCCTGATCCAGTCCCACTAGGGTGACAAGATGTCCTGATTCTATAGGGACAGTCCCAGTATTTGGGGCTTTGTCTTATATAGGTCCCTGTCCTCATTTTTCACACTTGCAAAATGGTCACCCTAAGTGCCACCGAAGTCAATGACAAAACTCCCATTGATTTCCATGCTGCTAGATCAAGTCCTAACTGAAAGCCACAGCAGAAATCTGAATCTGCTATCCTTGTTCAGGCACAAGTCAGGCTGGAGTCAAAAATAGGAGTTATGCATGAAATAAAGGATGTCAATATCTGACCCATAGCCCATTGGGATTTGGGATCCAATCTGGCTCACTGTATTTTAGTAAACAGTCTCAGTAGCTCGTGTGAGTAAGGCAGGCCAGTTTTGACTCAGTGTATTGATTTTTACAGACTAAACAGATTGCTGAGCTATCACTTCATGGGGATTAATGAATTCTTGTGCCACAAAATTTATTCCTCTGGGCTGGATCTGATTATTTGATAAAAATAAACGATCAGTTTAAAGAATAAATTACGTGAATCTTGTTTTCTTTTGTTGATCACCTTTGGTGCTTCTTTTTGTTCTGGTTCCGTATCATAGTTTGGACTTCAGCATCATATTTTATATTTTTTCATACTTCTCTGGGACCTTAGAAAAGTTAATTGAAGAGCCCAGTTACAAGATAGGTACCTTTTCATTCACAACAAAGTTGCTTCAAAGTCTTTTAACCATCATCAAATGTTCTGTCTTATCACTATTGAATTTGGGAGCAATATATTGTACATAAATTAAAACTCTCCATGCTGCTGCTAATATATTGTATTTACAGGGGCCTTTTGTTATTTTATTTTCCATAGATGATCCATTTTAATTGCTGTTATTTTTCTGCACAATGCTGTTATAAATACGATCTTCTAGTTAAATTACACCACCAACTAATGCAAGGAGTCTATAACCTAAGCTATCACTTTGAGATTGCAGTAAGAGGCTAGGTTAAAAGTAATGGCAATATCCTTTATCATTTCATGGGGTCTTCTAAGGAAATGTGCCAATTTTATGGAGTCTCCTAGGGAAAAATTCTGATTTCATGTGAATTCAGGTGAAAAAGTAAATTTCATGGGATTTCTAAAAGTGGCTGGATTTCCCTGAATCCCTGAAATCTGTGATAGCCATGGAAAAATGCACAGTTGTTGTCATGGAGTAAATTTTCATTGCAGTCAGCAAAACTTCATTTTCCATGTACATCCATTCTTCTGACACACAGTATACATTTTGGACCCTTTCTTCATCTTGTAGGCTCTTCCAATGAGTCTTCTACACTCCTGTATGGGTGCATAGCACTCAGATATTCAGATCATAGATTTCTATGACTGCCTACTAAGGTAGCAGTAGGTTTATTGTGAGCATGGAAAAGAGAAGAATTTATGTATGATCCTGGGGATTCTATTTTTTATGATGACAGTGCCATCTTATTTTATGCAATCCAGGAGAAAATAGATCAGGAACAAGGAACGTGACTGGATTTCCCATGGATCTTATTTAGTGTGATATTTAAGCAGTGTACTCCCAAAACTAACAAACTCACTATGTGTGAAATTCAGTCCTATGGAGAGGGCCCAGCACAAGGCCTAAGTACCATGTAAGTTCCACGTAAGCCTTCAAAATAGGATGATTCTATTGTGGCGTCTCAACATCTCTCGTAAGTTATACGTTCTCTTGGTAAGACAGTCCTGTGACGTCCGCATGCTCACCCTGCTCTCTGCCTTGAGAGAGGCAGCTGTGCTGTCATGCACCACACTTTTTCAAGGAGAGAAAAATGAAGACGCAAAGGCAAAGGAGAAAAAAGAGAAAATCGATGGTGAGATGAGGTAGGGTTATACAAGAAAGCTGCTCCAGGAGATGCTGAGAAATGACAAATAAGAATCAGTACTAGACGAATGGAGGGGAGAGAGAAGGGGAAGAAAGTGTGTGAGATAGATTAAGCTAAATCTATGGACAGTTTTAAAAAGGAAGAGAACAATTTTGGACTCTATATTGAAATGAATGGGGAATGAACTGATTGGCTTAGAAGGAGGGTGATATTTGTTGACCTTCTTTCTACATCTGAGGAGGTGGCAGCATTTGGAACAGGCCACTGAGAAGGGAAACGTAGTGGCCAGGGTGAGAAAAGCATGTGGGAAGATGTCACCACCATGCAAGCTAAGGCTGTGGTGTGCCCGGGTTTTGTTGCAGAGGCAGAGACAGGCATGCTTGTAGACACAGGAGAAGGAAAGTTGAGGTTCAAGGATGATGCCATGTAATATTATTCTACATATTATTTAATTTGGGCAGCATAATGATGAATTTTAGGCTACATGTTAGAGGGAATAACATGCCTGCCTTGCACTGTGTTGAGAGAACACAGTGGTGTTCTCAGAGGCTGCATGAGTAGTGAATAGGAACATCTGGTGTAAGTGAGATTGCAGAAGTGAGAGCTAACCAGTTAACTTCAATGTACACAAGAGACTTTTATTATGTGTTGCATTGCTCTTTATTACCCATTACTACCTTTTTTGCTTGAAACTAATATTTTACTGGTGTGCATTCCCTCTGGCTCTGTTTTGTAACTGCCAAAAACATTTCTGGTATGTGAAAACTTTTCCAAAGGAAGTATCATCATTTTTCATTTTACTATTTTGACGGAGTGTTGCAGGGCCTACTGGCATCCTCCTTTTTTCCCCCTCAGAGGTTCTGCATCACACCCATACTCCTCCACAGCGAGAAGGACTAGCTGCAGAGTCTGTCAACACCACAATTAGGAACCAGACGGGGTCACTCAAGAGCAATTCAAAACATGCCCCCCTCCATCCCAGGCTTGGGGGAGCAAGGGAATTTGAGATTAATCATCTTGTGGTTGGATCCTCAGAACAGCAGTATATGGTTGAACCCTCATGCAACTTTCATTACAAATCTGTGAACTGTATATGTCGCTCTGTCTTCACGAAAGATTTAACTCATTGTGAATCATGAGTTTGCTTGTTAATATGCTTTGCATTCAGAAACTAACCTCCTCAGTTGTACCATTATTGTATGGGACCACAAATTAGCTCTGAGGTACAGGGTAGCTTTTTGGGGTTTTTGCTAACTTGAGGTGTCTGTAATGGAAATGCACAGCCACAACCCTTTGATGGGAGATAGTATGCCAATCTCTTCCCACAAGCCTCCAGGGCACCCAGTTCCGTGTTCTATCTTGCCATCTGTGAGGGGTGTCCACCCCACACTTACCCTGAAGGGGTTAATGGAGGCCAGGATGGGCTAATTAACTTACTCGGTTGAAAGGAAAACCTTCATTAGAAGAAGCTCACCTGGGTACAAGTCTATATAAGCCAGGAAGCTGGCAACAGAAGGGGCTGCTGGGAAAGGGGGCAGTCACTCCTGGGAAGAGGGAGGAGTGTTTGGAGACTGCAGAGACATGTAGCCTGCAGTTGCTCCCTAGGAGGAGGGAGCAGTGAAACTGGCAGACCCAGATGAGGAAGGAAGGAGAGCCAGAAGGTTAGGAAAGGGCTCAGGGAAATGCATAAAGGTATGGTGCAACAGACCTTGACTGCTGTCTAGAGCATCCCTGAGCTAGAACCTGGAGTAGAGGGAGGGCCTGGGTTCCCCAACCAGCCACTGCTGAAGTGGCAATGGCAGGGCAGTGCATAGGAAGACTGCCTGAGCCTGACTGGGTGAAGAGATTCCCTTTGCCCTGGAAAGGGAAACCACAATAGTGACCTATCCAGAGGACTAAGTCACAAAGAGGTCGCAGAAGCTCCTGGAGTGAGAGAGTGGCAGCAGACAAAGAAACAGAGGTGGAGGGATGGCTTGCAGCCACGGGGAGAGGTGCTGACCTGGTGAGCTATTCCTCAGAAAGGCCAGGAGGCAGCATCATACCTGCAGTGAGTAGAGCACCCCGTCATATCATCTATCTGTGCTCTGTCTCCTGACTGGAAGCCATCTTCCTTCATGTGCCTCTGCTCATCTTCCTCAGTCCCACACTGCGTTCAGCAACCTGAGCTTCAATAATTCCTGGTCTCTAATACAGCAGTAAGAAGAATGCCTGGTATTAAGCTCATGTATCAGCATGCAGCCAGAGGCTGACACCAAAGCCCTGGTTGACCTTTGAGCTAACATGAGCAAAACCCATGACTTTGGGATCCAGAAGAGGAATTTTCAGCAGAATGACAATATAGCTCAGAAACTGGTTTATCATAGGATTGACCAGACTGGGTAGCAATGCAAGGAGAAGATAAAGGGGTTCGAGGTAAGCAGCTGGAGGGCCAAGGGAAACCATTCCAAGTCTGGCATACCACAATGAGCTGCCCATTTTACAAGAAGCTGGACATGCTGAGCAGTGCCCTGAGCAAAGAGCCCAATTTCAGCCTGCACTCATCTATAAAGTCAAGATGGGTGCAGGTCCACAATATGGATGTCTTCAAGGACATATGCTATGTAAGGTCTGGGAAAATCCCTGCTACCATTTCATCTGTAAGGTCAGAATAGTACCTGTCTCTACAGCTATTTTTGAATTCCTCACAATTTTCTTTTACTATACTGACTTTGGAATTTTCTTGCTTTGTTTGTTTGAGAGGGATAAGAATGAAGAGAGTTAGTTCCCTGGTATGTTTTGGAAATCTGTCCTCTTATTTCTCAGAAAAAGTTCATGTGACATTTTATCTCACTTCCTCTACCAACTGAATATTTTGCAACGTATTCTACAATCTTTACTTACGTTGAGTAGTTCTCACTCATTAAAAAGCCTCATCAATGTCAAGGTTTCAGAGTCTGGCCATATATTAGTGCATTAACACATTAAATAAAGAATACAGAATTTGGAGATGCGCAGTATAAGGGCATGTACTGGATGATATGAGTGTGTGTGTGTGTGTGTGATGGATTAGTGTCACCACATAATCATATAATCTTACCTCTCAACTCCTTTGCCAGAGTTTCAGGAATGGAATCCCAGAAAATCCACAAAGAATCACCAGAATTTGGGATGCCTTATTTGCATATACAAATATGCAAATTACATTTGAAGTTGTTGTTGTTTCCCTTAATGAGGAATTAGATAGCAACACAGGTATTTTATGTGTGGTCCATGACTTTCAAAATAGGCAAATTCAACTGGATTTGATGAGCTTCTGATGCCCTGCTGTTTTCATTTTTCTGATATAATTTCATCAGCAACAGTAGCTGGCAAAATTAAATTAATTTAAAAGAAATGAAGCATTTAGACTGAGCCTGACACTTTCAGGATTCCAGGACACTGCATTCCCAGATCAATATGTTGATTTAGTAACATAACTTATACTGAGGCAGGTCATGTTACCCTCTACATCCATCCATCTTTCTGACCAGCATTTGCATTAAAGCTGTGCAAAATCCTTTTCCATGTGGTTTAAAACAGATCTGAGAATTTTCCCCATTAGAAACAGATCATGTGGATTTAAAAACCCTGAAGTTAAAAAAAGTGGATTGAAAAAACCTGTTTTTTTGTATGAGAGTCTCCTTTCAAGCTCTTAGACAGCGTTTGCTCCATATTGTGCATAGTTTCTTACAGTTTTGCAAGCATTCAAACACATTTTTGCATGTCAACACAGGTTTTCAGAAGGAATTGCTATACTAGGCTATGGTCTGTGCAAAACAGACACACACATAAATGGCAGGCCTGTCTAGGTATAGCTAGACTATAGATTTTGTTCCTCTTTGAATTGCCAATTAAATTCAGTTAGCTAACACCTTGGCAAATGCTAATTTAGACACTCCATATGCATTTATTCCAGGACACTATAGGAATGCATGGCCATCCCTCCCTGCCAGTCTTGGAGGGAGGCCACGCCCCCTCACTCTTGGGTCCCTCGCAAGGCAACGGTTATTGGGGAATTAGCACTTTCTAAGTCTCTGGCCCTCTAGGCAGGGTCGAGCAGCAAGTAATCCAGAGCTCTGGCTCTAGATCAGGCAGAGCGACAAACAAAGACCCTGACATCCTGGCTCTGGCAGACCAAAAGAGGTCTGCATTTGTCTAAGGGGTAGGCTGGCACCCAAAGGGTGGGGTTGGTAGCAGAGGGTAGGGAAACCCGGGCCCACCCTACTCCACTGGGTCCCAGCCCAGGGCCCTAGCAGCGGCGGAGGGTTCTGCCACTGGGTCAGCAGGGATCCAGCTGAAATATGATGACCTGGATTCAGGCAATAATACAACCAGACTACAGTCTGGTGTCCTTGGGCTGCTTCCTACACTCCCCTCATGGTGTATCTGTGTCTCAGGGTTGTCCTCTGTCTCCCCAGGGTACATGGCTAATGGAAGTCCCAGCAATTCCTCAGTATCTTTGGTGGCAGGCAGCTCTGGCAAGTTCCTCTTCAGGCTCCAGCCCCAGCAGCAGGCAGGCGGTGTCTGTCTCCCAGCTGAGCTACAGGGCCTGCCTTTTATACTTCCTGTCCTGCCCCTTTGCTTCCGGTGGGATGGGCATGATGTCCTGTCTCTGCCCACCAGGGGGTTGGCAGGGGTTCCTCCCCATCAGTCGCAGAAGGAAGCCACGCCCCATTGCTATAGATACAAATATTAGTGCGTTAGCCTTGTACCTGAGGGCTCAGTTTAGGGTAACAGAAGCAAAGCATAGTAAAAATATCTTTTTGTCAGTAAATTAACAGATGTAGCTCTGAACATATACAGTACACAGATCTGATGAGTAAGAAGGTGCCATTTCTAATAGTCATTTTTCAGATTAGAAAGCGTACTTTAAGAAAAATTCAAGCAGACTAAGTGCAGATACTCTCTCTTACTTCTATTCAAGTCAGTGGTAAATTTTGCCATTGACTTCAATGGAACAAGAATCATGCTCACACTTCTTACATTTGCCTATATTAAAAATAAACAGGCACTTATTGTCTTTGGATCATTTTGACTTCTAATGCATTATGAGAAAGAAAAACAAGATCAGTGAGGTAATATATTCTATTGGACCAACTTCTGTTGGCGGAAGGTACAAGCTTTCAAGCTACACATTCTTCTTTATTATGTTATTTCCTGTTTGATGGCTATGGGCCGGCCCTGCTGACCTTACCCATATGAACAGTCACAGTGAAATCAGTGTGACCACTTGTGTCAGTAAGGCTGAGAGTAATTTCTGGACCAAGCTTTATATTACTGCAAAAGTCTGAAATATTTTGGAAAAATGAAATAATTGCTTCTACCCTCTCTCTTACATATACTTATACAGATATAACACACACACTTATAGATGTGTAAACTCTCACACACAGAGCTGACAGTTGTCATCTCATGAAGTTTTTAAAATATTTTGCTTTTAAGTGATATTTATGTCAAAGTGCATTATAAATGGAAAAGATCTCATTTAAAAACAGTGAATCATCCTGTAGAACCTTTTCTTAATAACAGAGAAGGAATTAACTTAGTCACTTATATCAGGCAGGGTTGCCTGCCTCATAATCCAACAACATTTATTTTAACATGTTCATCCAATTTTGCTTATTTCCTAGTAAGTTTCTGAATTTCTCAATACCATACTATCAACCTATAGGGACACCTGCTGGGCTGTCACTTTAAAAACAATGCAGCAGGAGTTCGGTTTCTATACATGGAATAGCATAGAATTTGGTTTTATATAGTGCCTTTCATACTCCAACTATCCAAAAACAATTCTGAAGCCACTGAAAATGCAGCATCCATTATATTTGCAGTAACAGCTCACGCACAACCCTGAATATTACAACCCTTTACATTGAGAGGGTAAATTGGCCAGGGTATCGGAACTAGATAGTTCACTAAACAAAGAGGCTAAGTTTTTACTGTTCTACACACAGCACTTATTTTAGTTAGGTGTTTTCAAGGTTATAGTGTTCCTTTTAGCCTACTAGTTGCCAAGTGGCATAGAGGGTGTAATATAAAGTATGTTGTCATATGCTGTGATCTTTTATTTTCTAAACACAACCCAAACTGCTGTACCACAACCAAATAGCACTTCCTGAGGAAGTTCCTATGCCACATATATTTATTGAAGTATATTAACAGTCAAAGCCATTTAAAGGTATGTGGTTAATTGGGACAGCTGGCTTAATAGACAGTATTGGGTGAACAGATCTCTCTCCCAAACTATTAATGGTGCAGCTTTGTTTTGTTGGTTTAATGGGGCACTTATGAACAAAGTCATATATGCAGGTTTGGACTGGTGATCTATTTCCCCATCATTTATCATTTGCAATTAGGTAAGTGATATAGCACATGATTTGAATCACATGTCAATAAATTATAGTAAGTTTCAATTGACTAATAGAGACAATATTCTTTAGGCATCAGAGCCTGTCGGCTTTCTTGTCTCCAATTGCTAATCAAAGGAGCACCTCCAAAAGCCAAATTGGTTATATTAGAATAGAAATGAACAGATATACAGAACTTAAACACCCCACAGGCCATTGTTTTGATCAGTTTGTTTAATTTCCATAAATTAAAGCCCTTCAGTTCCTCCTAAAACCTTTCCCACCTCCTGCATCTTTCAGCCTCTCTGCTCAGGTTCTTGCCAACATTCTCCCTGACCATTCTACCACTTTGGAGTATGTAGATCACAATCTCTTTCTTGACACTAGTCCTCCTTTGACTTTCACAAAATTGTGTTCTCCCAGTTCAGAGAATCATAGAATATCAGGATTGGAAGGGACCTCAGGAGGTCATCTAGTCCTACCCCCTGCTCAAAGCAGGACCAATCCCCAACTAAATCATCCCAGCCAGGGCTTTGTCAAGCCTGACCTTGAAAACCTCCAAGGAAGAAGATTCCACCACCTCCCAAAGCGACCCATTTCAGTGCTTCACCACCCTCCTAGTGAAAAAGTTTTTCCTAACATCCAACCTAAACCTCCCCCACTGCAACTTGAGACCATTACTCCTCGTTCTGTCATCTGCTACCACTGAGAACAGTCTAGATCCATCCTCTTTGGAACCCCCTTTCAGGTAGTTGAAAGCAGCTATCAAATCCTCCCTCATTCTTCTCTTCTGCAGACTAAACAATCCCAGTTCCCTCAGCCTCTCCTCATAAGTCATGTGCTCCAGCCCCCTAATCATTTTTGTTGCCCTCTGCTGGACTCTTTCCAATTTTCCCACGTCCCTCTTGTAGTGCGGGGCTCAAAACTGGACCCAGTACTCCAGATGAGGCCTCACCAATGTCTAATAGAGGGGAATGATGACGTTCCTCGATCTGCTGGCAATGCCCCTACTAATACAGCCCAAAATACCATTAGCCTTCTTGGCAACAAGGGCCCACTGTTGACTCATATCCAGCTTCTCATCCACCGTAACCCCTAGATCCTTTTCTGCAGAACTGCTGCCTAGCCATTCAGTCCCTAGTCTGTAGCAGTGCATGGGATTCTTCCGTCCTAAGTGCAGGACTCTGCACTTGTCCTTGTTGAACCTCATCAGATTTCTTTTGACCCAATCCTCTAATTTGTCTAGGTCCCTCTGTATCCTATCCCTACCATCCAGTGTATCTACCACTCCTCCCAGTTTAGTGTCATCTGCAACTTGCTGAGGGTGCAGTCCATGCCATCATCCAGATCATTAATGAAGATATTGAACAAAACCGGCCCCAGGACTGACCGATACCGGCTGCCAACTAGACATGGAGCCATTGATCAGTACCCATTGAGCCCGACAATCTAGCCAGCTTTCTATCCACCTTACAGTTCATTCATCCAGCCCATACTTCTGTAACTTGTTGGCAAGAATACTGTGGGAGACCATATCAAAAGCTTTGCTAAAGTCAAGGAATAACACAGCCACTGCTTTCCCCTCATCCACAGAGCCAGTTATCTCATCATAGAAGGCAATTAGGTTAGTCAGGCATGACTTGCCCTTGGTGAATCTATGCTGACTGTTCCTGATCACTTTCCTCTCCTCTAAGTGCTTCAGAATTGATTCCTTGAGGACCTGCTCCATGATTTTTCCAGGGACTGAGGTGAGGCTGACTGGATTCTGACTGGTTCCCTGGATTCTCCTTCTTCCCTTTTTTAAATATGGGCACTACATTAGCCTTTTTCCAGTCATCCGGGACCTCCCCCGATCACCATGAGTTTTCACAGATCATGGCCAATGGCTCTGCAATCACATCTGCCAACTCCTTTAGCACCCTTGGATGCAGTGCATCCGGCCCAATGGACTTGAGCTCGTCCAGTTTTTCTCTCCTGTTGCTGCTCCATTAGCCTCTCTTTTGATGATTTCTCTTCCTCGTCTCTCCCATTTTCTCTGGAGATGTGTAAGAGCTCTCTCCCTAGATCTCCTCCTCTTATCTCACTAACTCTGAGACCTTAACTGCTCACAAAGCTTCCGCTGACATCTCTGTATTCTGACATGTCTCCTTCCATCCAATGCCACATCTTAGCCCGTTTATCGGGATGTCTCACTGTTAACTCAAATTTAGAATGGCCAAAATTGCATTTCTTATCTTTCCTCTAGAACCCTACCCCCACTACTTCCCGTACCAGTCTCTGTTGCTGTTGAACACACCACCCTCATCCTAGTCGCTCAAACCTATAATGCGATCACCTTCAATTTCTTCCTCTCCCTTGCCTTAGATATCTAGGTGGTATCCCAACCTTGACTGACACTTCTTCCTATACAATCTTTCTCAGATTCAATGTTTTTCTCTCTGTTTATGCTCTAAAACTTTCATCAAGGGACTCATGATCTGTCTTGATTTCCTCCCCAGATAATATGTTTTTACCATTTTTCCTCTTTAAAAAAAAAAAAAAAGACGTTAAAAAAAAAAGATCTGTATTAAGGTTGCAAAGTCAAGCACTCAAAAGTTAGGAATCATAAGGTTTACGATTGTCCATGCAACTTCAATTCTGCTCTTTTGCATATATGCATTATTATATAGTCTTACACAATCACATACTATTCTTTTCACAGAATCCCTGCCTCATATGCTGTACAGAAAAGATACACAAGGGGGCATAATTAAGGTTATATGGGCTACCATAAATTTGGCATTTCCTGTATTTTGAGTGCTTGACTTTGCAACTTTAATATAATTTTAACTTAATTTTTATATGTAATTGTATTTTATCTCATGAGTTAGCTGCTAATTTATATGAATGGGAGGGGTGGTATGTTGAGAGGGACAGGTATAAGGACACAAACTGCTGGGGATTGCTATGTGGTGAAAGGTGAAGGGAAGATGGGGAGAGGGAAATCTAGTATGTGTAAACTAAAAACAAACCACTAACAAGCGTGTAACTGATGAGCCGCATACCTATCATCATTTTGATCCCTTTACTTGCATGTTTTATTCCCTTAGCAGCTCCTTTTGTCTTCCAGATTAAAACTTTAGGCAGATAGGTTTGAAATAGTCACTATGATTTTTATATAGTAAGTTCTTTGGGGCAGGAACTGTCTCATTTGGTGTTCAGTAGAGTGCCAAGCACATAATCAGTACTTAATTAAATAATATTGATTACAGTAAAAATATTTTCTGATAACCCCATAAAATGATATGGTCTACAGGCAGTTATGCTTTTCATCTAAAAATTGACAAATCTGTTTGTGGCATTACTGGGCCAGTCACTCAGGTATATTTCCAAAATGTCAGTACAAAGTCACACTCACTGTAGCTACTAATGTACCAGAGATTAATTTGGCCAAATGGAAAAACTGATTACAAATGAAAAATACTTTCAAAATACTCTTCAGCACTATGTAAATTATTCTTCAAAGTAATCTCATGAAAACAGCATTGTTACTGTGATCCTTGGATTCCTATATTCAATATAATAAATATAAACCAGCTTAGTTAGGCCCATTGAAGTCAATGCGGATCTTTCCATTTAGTTCAGTGGGATTTGGATCAGACCTTGAATTAACATCTCTTGGTATCTTAGAACAGCATCAAAAAAGATTCACATTTAGCTGATTGGGAAGACTTCTAGAAGATAAAATAGGTTGGAAAGTACTCCCTGAAGGAGATCATTCACACCTACCATTCTGTACACACTTGTCTCAGAATGACCTGAACCATGGGGAAGATTCAATGTCCAATAGAGCTGTAGAGATCAAGATTTGGCCAAACTAAAAAAGAGGCTGCATATACAGAATGATTTCTATGAGCGCCCAAAATGATGCTCACTCTCCTCAGAAGTTTCTACAGGAGGCAGCTGACTGAAGCATTCAGGATTGGGGAGAACCAAAGAATTTGTGAAACAAACTGTGTCAAACATAAACCACAAAATTAATGCATCATGTTAATTTCACATTGCCCCTACTTTGGGCTAATTAGCACAAATTACATCTTGCACTTGTCAGCCTTAACAGTTTGTACACCATGTATTGCATTAAGATTATTTTGGAGACACTTACACAAAGTGAAAATAGTGTGAAAATATTTTTATTTCAATTAGTGGTAGTTTTACAGTCATTAAGAGATTTCTTTAATAGGCTTAGACTCCCATGGCCTGCACAGCTGCATGAGGTCTGGTTTTATTTAAAGTTAAAAACACAATGGGAAGGGAGATATTAGGTTGATTGACTTTACCTAATTACCCTCTTCTCCCCATTGTAAAACTCCAAACCAGTCTAACTTTATCCATCAGAGGCAACTGTCTGATTACAAAGAAAATCCCCAATACTTACAGATTCAAAAGCCCACTAGATTTATTTCTGATGAACCAGGAGGCTCCTTTAACAAGGATTCAGAGGTGCTCACCAGGATTAGACAATACTGACAGCTATCAAAGGTCCACATTCGAATACTTTGACTTACACAGAGTAGAAACTTCCTGCACAAGTAGTCCTATTGCTTTCATGGGGACTGTATGATGGGTAAGGTACTCCTCAGTTGGTCAGATTTATCCTTAACCACCCTGAATAGTATTTTACCACTCAAATAATCCTATTGATTTCAGTGGGACTGACTGAGAATTAAATGCTACTGAAGGTGAGGAAGGGTATTCACCCCACTGTGAGTAAGGATGGCTGAATTTGGCCCTAAGCAGGCAAAGAAAGGAAACACAGTATCTACTGGGCTGTGATGAAGCCATGAGGTAGGATAAAGGATGGGATTTTTGAAGTGCCTACAACAGGTAAGAGCTCCGCTCTAAGTGACTTTGAGTGGGAGTTGGGTGGTTTAGAACATCCCACCCTCTATGCAGATGGGAAGGGAGCACATCAAAATTATCTTGCACCAGCGGCAGAATTAACACTGACACAAAGCACCAGGCATGGCAGCTGACATTTGTTTTCTAATGGTGACAGAAGAAAGCATAAAAATGGGAATTTCCTCCCTACATTAGTTATTTCCAAGCTACCTTAAACCCGCTGTGCACAGAAAACATGCAGCCGATGAAGTGAGCTGTGGCTCACGAAAGCTCATGCTCAAATAAATTGGTTAGTCTCTAAGGCGCCACAAGTCCTCCTGTTCTTTTTGCGAATACAGACTGACACGGCGGCTCCTCTGAAACATGTTCCAAAGTGTCTGCTAGTCCTAAGCAATACTGTCAGGCCTGAAACAAGCGATATTTTGCTGAAATATTAAAAGTCAAACAGGACTTGATTCAGCTGCTCCCAAGCAAGAAAAGAAGATTAAATAGTTTAATGAGTTCAGCAAAATCATGAAGTGGAGCAGGACATAAAGGGTATGTCTACACTGCAGTTAGACACCAGTGGGTGACCTGCATCAGCTAATTTGGGCTTGGAGGCCTTGGTGTAGATGTTAGGACTGAGGCTGGAGCCCAGGCTCTGGGACTCCACAAGGCACTGTATACGCATATAATAGAGAGAGAGTCCCTGCACCTATCATCTAGTGCATGTGATTTCACCATCACCCAGAGTCTAAGCAAAGGCACTTGGATCTTCCTTTCACTCCTTGCTTCTCTGTTCCTTCAAATAAACTGCTAATACATGACCCTCTTCATTTTCTTTAGGTAGGAGGGTAAATAGTACAAACTGATCCAAGATCAGAGTGTTTTTTTCTCCCACAGGTCAGTACCTCTGCCTCAGAATTTCTTCTGTAATTTGCCTTCTCCATTGTCTGAAGTCTCTCCTGTTCTATTCTTAGGTTTCTTAAACTGGGAGCTGATATTCTCTGTTGACATCATAAAGATCTGTAGTCAATTTTTTCTTAATTGCAAAGTGGCCACTAACATACTATCTTGTCACAGCAGTTCTAATATTGACAAGATAGGACATGGGTGGAATAATGGGTAGCTGCATGGTTTTAACATGCCTGTACCCTTTGTGTGAAATGGCTGTTATATCTTCTGAAAAGAGACTGGGCCTCTAGGGCACTCCTCTCTATCTTTTTTCTCCATGATCTCAACTCTTGTATGGGGGATAGCTGGTGTAAACTGATTTATACCAGTTGAAGTGCTGGCCTCAAATTCTGAAAAATACATACTATCTGCAAAACATATATTCATTCTCTAGAATCTTGTGTGTGCCAGCTTGAACGTCTTCTGGGGCCATATGTTCCTGTTACCATTGTGACTTGTTCTTTATGGAGTTAAACAATCTCCAATCTGTCCATGGGGAATTAGCACATATCAAGTCCCATTAAAGTTAATGGGAGTTCCTTCATAAATCCCCTGTACACAGAGTGGAAAATGGGCCCCTCTGTTTCAGAGGAAGTTGCTGGATTTGTCATCTGTTGTGGGATTTAGATGAGATATTTTCCCCGCTATTGACATATGTTTACCCCTTTAAAATTAGTAGACCTTTTCTTTTTCATATTCCTTTCTAATTGGTTTAAATGACCTCAGCTGGTTTATATTTTTCAGTTTCTCATCCTCAACTGCTTAGTTTTTTCAATATATGTTCTACTCTGCACCCTGCTAACACCCTCAATTAGCTCCTTTTATACTGCATTACGTTGGGCTGGATTTGACACTTTTACTCACAGTAAATAATACTTTAATCTGTAATCAGTGCCACTGAAATTAGTGCTCAACATGATCAAGGATATGAGAATCTGGCCCAATGTTAATAAGAAACTTTCGGAACTCCTTTTTTATATTTGTATAAAACTCACTTTTTCTTCCAAATTCGTAAACTCCACGGAATTATATCCCGCTCAGCATGGTCACTTTCTGGAGAGTGATACCCTATAAACGACATCTTACATTTTCATTTGTTTCCAATCTATCCACCATATGTTTTCCTTGGGTAAAAGAAATAAAATACCAGTATAAAGCTGCTTCCTCTCGAACCTAGTCTGAAGCACATTTATAAATGAATCTTCTTTCATGAATGTTTTGTCTCAATAAACCAACAATTCCAAAGAATGCTGTAATTAAAATATCTTCAAGGAAAGTGGTTGTCATGGTACTGTTAAGTATCCTGAGGCATATCATAGGTTCATAGAATAAAGAAATCTTAAGTGTGTTGTCCTTTGACCATATTTGGACTTGTAAAGAAATACATATGTTCATTTACAGGTGGGTAACTCATCATAGATAGATTACAGGTATATAAGAGTATGTTTCTTCAAAGAGATTATTTTTATAACATTTTCAAACTATATAAAACAACAATGGCCAACTAATGTTTAGGCACTGAATTTCTAGGAGTGTATTATTTGCTCTGACAGGACCTTTCATTTACAGATCTTAAAGAACTTTGCAAGCATTAATTAAAAAACCTTTAAAAATCCTTATGGGATAGGTAAGTATCATCATCCCCATTTTACAGATGGGTAAACTGAGGATCAGACGAGTTGAATGATTCGCCCAACTAAATACAGCATTTCAGTGGTAAAATGAGAGCTAAAAGCTATGAGTCCTGACTCACAAGTCCCCTATTCTAGGTCCTGTACCCTTAGGTCCAGAGCCCACTGAAGTTAACAAAAAGATTAAATAGTTTTTGACTCAGGCCCTTTTCTCAAGACTACTTGAAACAATAACCTTTATTGTTGTCTTCCTACATGCTTTGACAGAAACCCTCTTCTCTATTTGAGATACTATGCAAGATATAGGACCCTGGTCATATTGAATCAGTGGCTCATAATCATCAGGTGAGGAATGTTGGAAGTTCACATTTGACATAGAATTCTTGTATGTTCTTCCTGTCCCTACTCCTCCTGCCAGCGCAGTAAGTTATCTATCTTATTTATTTGTAAGAAGCAAAGAACATACCTTCTACTGTACATACAGGCTGCATATTGGATCTACTGCAGCTTTTTACAGATCACTGGGAATAAATGAAAGCAAATTCATGGTGGCCCTCTACTGAGAAAATTACCTACTTGTTCTTCTCCTTTTCCTACCTTTTTATGCCTCTACCAAATGCTGAACAGTCCCAGGAAATGACAACAGAACATCCCATCTGCCCTTAATAGCAGCAATATGGTAGGATTTAGTGTACTGAATCAGAATGGTGATCCCTCTAGTCCAGTATCCTGTCTCCGACAGTTGCCAGCACCAGATGCTTCAGAGATGCAAGAAACCCCATAGTGGCCAATTATGGAACACCCGGCCCATAATGTAAATTTTGTCCTACCGCCTGTGAGATAGTGGTTGTTTTATGCCCTGAAGCATGAGAGTTTATATCCTTTCTACATTTTTATCCTAACAGCGGATGCTCTTATTACCCTCAAATATCTCATCCTTTTTTGAATCCTAAGATCGTAGCCTCAATTGTATTCTGTAGCAATGAGTTCCGCAGGTTAGCTATGCATTATGTACAGAAGGATTTCCCTTTAACAGTTTTAAACGTCACCTTTCCCTTGTATTTATATTATGACAGAGAGTCAATAGGAGTGCCCAATTTACCTTGTCTATCTCATTTATTATTTTGTATACCTCTGTCATGTCTACTGTCATCTTCTCTCTGAACTAAAATAGTCCCACTCTTTTCAATCTTTCCTTATATAGAAGTCTCTCTATGCCTCTAATCATTGTGGTCTATTTCTGCTATACCTTTTTCAGACAGGGTGACCAGAATGGAACACAGCGAACTAGATCCTCATTGACTTTAAAGGAAGTTTTCCTATTTACGGCAGCAGTATTCCGGGTGAGGGCATACCACTAATTTATGTAAATGCATGACAATATTATTAGTGTTATTTTATATTCCCTTCTCTATATATTTTGTTTGAGGGTTTGAAGGTTGCTGCATATTGAGCAGTGGTTTTCACTGAGCCATCTACAATGGTACCTATTTCTTTTTCCTGAGTGGTTACAGTTAATTTAGAACTCAGTAAAATATATGAGCAGCTCAGATCATTTCTTCCAATCTTTATTATCTTGGACTTGCCTTCACCGAATTTAACCTGCTACTGTGCTGCACATTCACTTAGCTTTGTTGGGTCCCTTTGAAGTTCGTCAGTGTTTTTTAGTGTTGACTAAGCTAAACAACGTTGTGTCATCTGCAAATTTTGCCACTTCCTTGTTTCCTCCCTTTTCCATACCTTTAACAAATATATTACACGAGACATATCTTAGTACAGATCTTAGGGACAACCTGAGTTAACCTTTTGCCATATTCCTGCTCGTTGTTTTCTATCTCTTAGCTAGTTTCTGATCCATGCTAGTACTTTGCGTCTCTCCCCATGCTATACAGTTTCCTTAATAACCTCTTGTGAGGGAATTTGTCAAAAGCTTTTTGAAGTCTGGTAAAGTACATCAGCTGGTTTTCCATGATCTATTCTTTTGCTGAAAGGCTTAAAGAATTCTAGTAGATTAGACAGACATGATTTTCCTTTACAGAAGCAAGGCTGCTTTGTCCTAATCATATCATTCATCTAGGTGTTTGGTTGAAATGATAATTCGAAATTGATTTATCAATCTTCCTGGTACTGAAGTAAAGCTTACTGCTCTGTAATTCCCAGAATAACCTTGAGCATCTTTTAAAAAGACAGGCAAGTATTGCCACTCTCTAGTCCTCTCATATAGCTGTTTTTAATGAGAGATCACATATTTTTGTTAGCAGCCCAGCTTCTTCATTCTTCAGAACTCTGATGTTAAACCATTCAGTCCTGGTGATTTGTTTGTTAGTTTGTTCCATCACTTTCTCTTTTGACACCTCTAACAATACCTCATCTTTACTATCTGAAAATAATAGGTGTCTCCACAACATTCTCTTTGGTAAAGATTGATGCCAAACAAGAATTTTAGCCTCTCTGTAATATAGATAATAGTTGTGTGATTGTGTGTGTGTGTAAGTAAAAAAATAATATGGCCTCAATCCTGGAACTTCTTGCAGGGTGGAGGCTGCTGCACCCACTTGGATCCCCCTTGAAGGATTGGGGCCTATGTGATAATCCTCTAAAATGAACAATAAAAAAGGCAAAGCGCGGTGGGGATGGGAGGAATTGCCCGGGGACTACCTTTGGGAAGCTCAGACAGACCTACAATTCACAAATCCTGTGATAGTATTTATTGTATAAGAAAAATCTAGACTGAAGCTACTTTAACAACAAAAGATGGAAAACAATGGGTAAAAGGTAACAGGTAAAATTTTCAAATGCACCTAAGTGACTTAGAAGTCGAAGTTCATTGCAAGTCAATGAGAACTTTTGTTTCAGGATTTGTAAGTACAGGTTGAGGTCACTCCATGTTAGCCTCAGACACATGAACTGAGAGCATCCAGGACCTTAACAGCCAGGTATTTTCTTTAAAACATGAACACTTTGATTTTATAGAACTAGAAGGCAGTATGAAAGAGTTGCTGGTGTGTTTTGTGCTAGCCCAATCCTAGCTCTGACCGTGGTAGCTGAATAAGACTGTCCAGTAGGGGTTTGGTCCTGCAAAGTGCTGAACACGCTGGCTCTGATCCAGCAAAGCATGTAAGAATACGCTCAACTCCGAGCAGCTGGATTGATTTCAGTGGGACTTTTACAGCATTCAAAGTCAAGCATGTGCATAAATTCTTTGCTGTATTGGGACTTATAGCAGGTTAATTTTTAAGGCCCACAAATTGGGGCCAATGTTCTCCATCTACACAGATTTTATCATGTTAACCTTGGATATTTCAGTCTTCAGGTTCTTAAAACAACCATAAGGTACATCCTACTGAGGCAAGTAGAAAGGAGCATAAGCTCCTGCAAGTCAAGTATAAAAATATAATTAGGCAGGCCAAAAAAGAAACTGAAAAGCAACTAGCAAAAGACTAACTTGTTTTAACTAACTTAAAATATGTTTTAAGTACATCTGAAGCAGGAAGTCTGCCAAACAATCCGTTGGGCCACTGGAAGTTCAAGGTGCTGAAGGAGCATTCCAGGAAGAAAGGCAATTGTGGAAAAGTTAAATGAATTCTGTGCGTCAGTCTTCACTGCAGAGGATGTGAGGGAGATTCCTACATCTGAGCCATTCTTTTTAGGTGACAAATGTAAGTAACTGGACCAGATTGAGGAGTGAATAGAGGAGGTTTTGGAACAAATTGATAAATTAAACAATAATAAGTCACCAGAACCCAAGAGTTCTAAAGGAACTCAAATATGAAAATGCAGAACTACCAACTGTGGTATGTAACCTATCACTTAAGTCAGCGTCTGTACCAGATGACTGAAGGATAGTTAATGTAAGGCCAATTTTTTAAAACAGTCTCCAGAGGCAATCCTGGCAATTACAGGCCAGTAAGCCTAACTTTGGTATCAGGCAAATTGATTGAAACTATAGTAAAGAACAGAATTATTGGAGATATAGATGAACACAATTTGTTGGGGAACAGGCAAACCAGCTTTTGTAAAGGAAAAATCATGCTTCAACAATTAGCATTCTAATCAACCAACATGTGGACAAGGGAGATCCAGTGTCTCTAGGCCTCTGAATGCCAGATGCTGGGACTGAACAACAGGGAATGGATCACTTGATCGCCCTGTTCATTCCCTTTGAAGCATCTGGCATTGGCCACTGTCAGAAGACAGGATACTGGGCTAAATGGACCATTGGTCTGACCCAGTGTAGCCATTCTTATGCCAAACTTAAAGTTTTAAAACAAAGCTTATTTTGAGTTATCCAGGTGCAAAAAACCCCAACAACCGTACCCTCAATAACTGGTTATAAAGCACTCCAAAGGTATCAATTCTGGATCAATACCAAGCACCAGGAGTTTCACCAGAAACAGCCATATTATGAGAAAATCAGAAGCAACTGAAAAGATGAGGTAGAAGGATAGTGCTTTCTCAGCCGTGACTGTAGTGGTGCTGCCATGACTCCATAACAATTTATTGTTACAGATGAGGTCAGCATAGAACCCAAAATATTTTAAGGAATTTCAGTTATATATTGCAGCAGCAGATCTTGGAAAGTACTCAGATTTACTAGCTTTTAGGAGACGAGAGAAAAAGTGTGCAGCTGATGAAACAAACAGTATGAAAGGCAGTAGGTGATGTAAAATGTTAAATTAGAATGATCAGCTTTTTATGTTTTTTGTTGCTATCCATGAGTTATTTTAAAAAGCCTTAATTATATAAAACCTTCTCAATCTACAGTATAAGGGAATATTATTTTACTTATGAGTTCTGGGGATAGTTACAAACAACTCAGACTTTGCTCTCATGGTTTATATTGTAACCAGAAAAAAAATCTTACACTTGGGTATAGTTTATTTTCTCTATATTTTATGTTGTATGTTATGGATGTGTTTTCTGGACTGTGCATATGATCAATAATTTAAAGGCTCACTATATAGAGAAACGCTGAAGTTATGGGAGTCCAACAAAGAAATGAAGATGCTACAGCTAATACTTATATCTACAATCAATTGTTCTGATAGGTATTCAATTACTTTGGGCTAAGGCAAAAAAAGAGATATGCCTTATGAGGGAAATCGCTGCTACAGCTAACAGCCAGAACTCATTGGGACTGAGATTTCATATGATTATTTGTTATCCATGGTGAAGTACTTGTGCTACATGGTATATATGACTATGAAGTTTAATGTTACATATGTTATGGTACCAATAAAACATGTTTCTGGGTCATCATAATTGGACTAAGTTGTTAACTCTGGCGGTTTAGTAACTTTTTTTTCAAACGTAGGTGAAAAGGGACTGGATGATTTGGTGGACTAGTAATGAGTTAAAGGGGCCTTTCATAGCTAGGTTACTACTTTGAATTCAGGCAGTGGGTAAAATTTTCAGATGCACCTAGGTGACTTAGGAGCCTAAGCCCTGTTGACTTCAATGGGATTTAGGCTCCTAAGTATTTCAGGTACTTTGTCAGCGATTACCAAAAGACATTGTAATCTGATAACTGTGTAGTGGTCTATATGTGTAGTGGCCTAAGTAGGTTGTCTCACGTTACGTCCACAAGCGGTGCTGGAACAATTTTTGCAGTGGGGATGCTGAGGGCAGAAACCATGTATTTGGGTTATTACTAGTGCAAGCCAAGGGGTGCAGCAGCACCCCCAGCACCAGTGCCTCTGATGTCTACACTGCAATCATGGAGTGTGATTGCAGCTTTGGTAGACATGCTCAAGCTAGCTTTTATTTAGCTGCCTTGGGTACTGGCAGCAGTGGGCCCGTTAATGTAGACTGTACAAACCTGCCTGAACCCAAGTAATTACTCATGTGGCTAGCCCATTCTGAAAGCCTTCATGGGGGCCCCACATTTGTCTGAACTGACTCAATTTCTCTCACTACTTACATGGAGGAGGTAGGCAGGATTTGAAGTGCTGCATGGCCTGTATTTTGTATAAATCTTAGCAGTGGTAAAAAAAACAAAACACAGTTCCAGGTTCTGCTCTCACTAATACCAGTGCTTCTCTGAGATCAATTGAGTAGGGGGAAGGTAGCTGAAAGCAGAGTTTGCCCATTTAGTTTTCTTCAAAAGTCACAGCTCTTAATTTTAGGGGCCTGATCCTGTAAAGTGCCCAAAATCTCAGCACCTCCCGGGAGACATTCAACCCTCCACAGGATCAGGCTGCAAGATAGTAATTAATTCTAATGAGGGCTAAGTAGGTTCAGGGTGAGAGATTATTAGTACGGAGGTAATTGGGTAATGCACTGGAAGAATTTGGAATTGCTGGCTCTGTCATCAGCACTGGGGATTCTGGCTCATTCATCCTTAAATACAATCTTCCCTGCCTGTAACTAATCTGCAAAATATCTACCGATGTGATTGTTGTTTGTAAATTTCAGCTCTTTCCCCTCCTTTCCCCTTCTACTTCACCACTGTAGACTTTTCCCCTTTCAGTGGATAGGACTGTCACTATAAAGCATTACTTTTCTGCTGTATCCCTCTATGTAGAGCAAGTTGTGACACTCAAGGGTGTAGCAGGGCTTGAACAGTCCAGATGGTGCACCAACATTTTTTCCTATAGAAAGACATCACTCGAGAGCCCTACCTTAGGAGGTTTGGTCCTACCTGCAGTGTTGTAACCCGAGAGAGAAAAAGCGGGGGATAAGGCAGGGTGAACCAGAGAGGAAATATAGGAATGATCAGGGGATTCCAGGGAGAGAAGAATGAAGCAAGAAAACTAAAAAGGAGGGAGAAAGGAAGGAAGGGAGTGGATTCACAATCTGACTGTTGGGCCAGATACTAAAATGGGAAGTTGGATTGACAATAAACCTGTTGAAAGTGAGAGAACCGACTGCCAGAGCACACAGCACGGGAGAGGTTGGCAATCAGAGGGAGGGAATTTGCTGTGAAGTTGGAGGGGGTCAGGTTGGGTTGCTTTCTCAGGGATTGAGCAATAATTTGGAAGGTGGGAGGGAGTCTGTCTGAGGCTGGAAAAGAAAAGACCGTGGATCTCAGGGTAGAGAAAGGAGGGGATATTGGTGGGAGAGGACAGGCTGAAGTACTGATCATAGCCAAGACTTTCAAAAGTGAGTCAATGACTTTAGTAGGACCTGTTGGATGCTAAGCAGTTGTGAAAAATCAGGCCACATATTTACATGCCAAAATATGGATTTTGGAATATAATTTTTGGCACACATTTTAAAATCTTGGTCCATGTGTCTACTGTCCTCACTGTTGTAACTATTCAAAACAAAAACAAAAAAATCTTAGTAGAATTACAGCCATACTTTACTCTTTATATGATATAATATTGTTACAGGATTAATATTTCATCTTTAAGAACAAAGGTCCATCATCTCAGCTGGTTTAGGGTGAAATCAATGGAGCTATGGTGATTGCACCAGCTGAGAATTTGGCTAAAATATTCTAGCTAGGCCTAGGTTTGCTTTTTCTTCTAATAAATATTTTGACAATCTTTACCCATCAAGAAGTCCCTGTTCACTGTCAATTTTCTGTTCTATTGGCAATATCTCCATTATTTCCTATTTTAACTTACTTCTTCTCGACCTAACCAGCTCTCCTCATAGTCTAAAGTTCATTGTGGATTTTATACAACTTTTTCATACAACTATCAATTTTTAAAACTCAATTTCAAATGTAAAAATGAATATTAAAAAGGTTTTAACATTCAGGATTTCAACTGATTTGATAAGCACCACATTGAAAGTAAGATAATAGTAAATACATAAAATTGAAGTAGCTGCAAAGCTCTTCTTAAAAATTTCAGCCAGTAACCTGATCATTTATATTGTTGTCGTACTGAACATTTTACATCAGGAGCACCTGTTTGGATTGCAAATTGTGCAATTAAAAAAAATATTCACAAATGACATCTCCATTCATCACAGTTGTAGTTACACTCTCCATGAGAGCAGACGACTGAATGACAATGGCATATATACTTTTGCATTCTGGTGACCTGAAGAAACCACTGCTGAGGGATTGCATGGCACTCAGGACTGGAAAATGAAACAACTCCGGATAAAATCCTGTTCACTTTATGGGCTAGATTCAGATAGTCTCTCTCATGGCGAGTAGCACTATAAATGAGACTGTACATGGAGTAAGATCCCACTCACCCTGAGTAAGGCCCGAATCTGGCCCACAGGTAGTCCCAATGGGCCAAAGTCACTCCAGTGTAACTCCTTTAGCTTCAGTAAGCTCCCCTGCAGTCAATGCTGTTACAGAGGTCTGAACTGTGCTTGCTGAGTTCTGAGGGGCTAATTATGATTTTGTAAGACAAACAGGAATTGGCCTCGTGTCATCAACTGAAATTCAGCCTAGATTGGTGGCGAGTACTATCAAAATAATCGCCACCTGCATGGGATGGCTCTGCTGTGGGCTATATGTAATGATTTGGTGGTCTCAGCCCAGTTTCATCAGAAGAAACACAATCATATTGTCACTCTTTTTTGGTAGAGACACTCTACCAAAAAGAGAGAGAGAAGATAAAGAGTAACTTGATGTAAAGAATAAACTGCTTGTTGTTAAAGGTAGTCCCTCCAGGTCAGAGTGAAAGGTAATGGTAGTGAGAAAGCTTGGGCTGCAATTGCCCTATAGAGGGAATGCAATGGACATGTCAACTTAATTAAATGTTTAAAATATGACCAGTGATGTGTGACACTATATAAAATTATTCCATAAAAACACTGTTAATTAATATATTAAAATACGATTGGAAAGATTTTGCATTACTTTGTGACACACGTGCCTTTACTGTATAGGCATTGATAGGACCTCTCCCCTCCCCCACCCGAAAAGGTTATTTTTCAGCACATAACTGTTCAATCTAAAAGCTCAGGAGATTTTTTCCAAAGGCACATTTGAAAGTCTCCCACTGAAAGTCACCTAGCGGCCTTTGAAAATCTCCCACCAAGTTTCTCTAATATTCCTCATGTCACTTATCCTAAAACCATCACACATGCTGACTCCTACTATGAAACTAAACTGATGGGAAACCAGGCACATGTAGATCAGAATGTTGGGCCTAATTTTACCCTCCTATATGCATACATGATTCACACTGGAGTCAATGGGACTTCCAAGGCAGAATTCATTTCACATTAAGAAAAATAAGAATTTTCCAAATTAAGGCTATGATTCTGCAACCATTTACAGTTCAATATGTGAGTGGTTCCAATGAAATTAATGGGACATCTACTCACATGCCTAAATTAGATACATGCATTTGTGTTTGCAGGATAGGGGACTAAACAAATATTTACCAGCAAATGCTAGCTAATATATAGTTTAAGTGCTAATTAAATTAAGAATGCTATATAAAAGTACTATATTATTATATATTTTATTGGTGTTATTTGCGTGGTTATATTGAAAATAGATTTTTTTTTGCAACTACGATTATTCCACAAATGGTTTTTAGTAATAACTGCACTAAGGTCTAGTAGATGTTTGTTTTAATGCAGTCTTATTTTTCAGACACTTATCTGATGTCAGATTCTTTTGGATTCTTAACCCATCTTGAAATATTATATACAATATGGACTTAGGAGGCTCTAAACCTTGAGAGGGAACATAGCTCATTCTAGTGATTGTGCTTTTAGCGTTTGACGAAGGAGACAAGGATTATATGCATCTAGTGCAGAAAGAACAATGAGAACTCTGACTAGCATAGGAACAGGAAAAAATTTAAGTGCATCAGGAATAGATTACAGCACATTAACACTGGAGAAGGACCTGGGCGTTTCTAACTGGCTATAAAAGCATGACGTTTATACAACACAAGTAAGTTACAGATAAATGATCTGTCGGGGGATATTTTTTAAATACAGTCTAATTTGAGATTGGAATTCAGGATTGCAAAAATGAGCTAAGTACTGGATCTACTCAAGGATAGCAATTCTTATTTGTCTTTAAATTCAGCAGTGAATCACCATGCCATACCCGAGTTATTCATGTGTGAGATGTAGGGTTGCTAATTCTGGCTGGACATATTCCTGGAGGTTTCATAACGTGACATAATATTTAATGAAAAAAGATTACTCTTTAATCCCTGGAGCCTCCAGGACAATCCTGGAAGGTTGGCAACCTGGGTGAGGTGTCGGTTGCATGGGCGTTTACATCATATGCCATGCCGATGGGTGACCTTTTACACCCTGTCCTTGACAAGTCTCAATGAACCTGAAGGACTCAAACCTAGAATAATTTACACAATGCAGGGTTAGAAAAGAGATGCAACAAGAAGGAAAACCACCAAAAGAATATAAGGAGGTATACATTAAAGGGTAGTCTATTTTATACCATATGGTCTGCTGTAGGTGGCACACTTTAGACCCCTTCACAGTCACTTAAGAGATGTCGACACTTACGGCCGCGTGTGGAGTCCAGACTCTGCAAGCCCAGCTAGCATAGATATGATGGTGGGACACAACTTAGGTGAATAGAGAGTAGAGTAGACTATAGTGCTCTTCATACCTGAACCCCCAGGGCATGTACCCTAAACTGCTCTCTACATGCCCAAGCAGTGCCTCCCACATCTACGCTGCTAAAAGTAGCAGTGTAGAGTCCCAATGTCTCCTCCCTGCCAGAGCCTTTCCTCGCTGCAGTGAAAGACTCTGGCACTGGGAATAGACTCTGGCAGAGGCGAGCTGCCAGAGCCTTTCCCTGCTGCTGCTGCCGCTGCCGCTGCCTCCCCCCCTGCAGTGACAAGTGTGGGTGCAGCTACCTTTCTCTACAATGTGTTGCTACATGGATAGTGCTCGTACTTTACATGCCACCATAAGAATAGACAAGGCCTTAGGGTACGTCTGCACCAGCAGAGTTACAGCACCGGCAGTTAAGCACCACTCAGACAGCGCTGAAGGGAAACCGCTGTTGTGTGTTCACACTGTCAGCTGCCTGCGCAATAGCACGTTCACACTTGTGGCACTTGCAGCGGTATTCGGAGCGGTGCACTCTGGGCCGCTATCCCACAGACCATCTCTTCCTCTTCTGCCGCTAAGAGTTGTGGGAAGGTAGAGGGGGTCGCGGAGCATCCTGGATCTTATCCCAGTGGCCCATGATGCATTGCTTCGCATCCCAGCAATCCCTGTGCTTCTGTCCGCATTTGGCACCATCTTTCAACGGTTTGTGTAGCGTGCGCTCTGCCTCTTCGGTCTGTAGGAATGGATCCCGAACTGTTGACCAGTATGCTGCTCACTCTCACTAACACGTCACGAGTGGCAGTGGAATCTTCCTTACAATACAAAGGCAAGAGTAGTTCTACAATGATCTCGCCATGCATAGTAGCTATGACACGAGATGGCTTGTGGCATTCACAGAGATGCTGACCACGGTGGAATGCTGCTTTTGGGCTCAGGAAATACGCACTGAGTGGTGAGATCAAATAGTCATGCATGTCTGGGATGACGAACAGTGGCTGGAGAAGCGCATGGCGATTGCACTGTGGAAGCCAGCTACTCCAGATTTCTACCGATCGGTTGCTAACCAGTTCAGAGTGGGAAAGTCGACCACTGAACTCATGTTGATGGTAGTGTGCATTAATCGCATCCTGCTCCGAAAGACAATGACTCTGGGCAACGTGCGTGGCATTGTGGATGGCTTTGCACAAATGGACATCCCTAACTGTGGAAGGGAGACAGATGGCACACACATTCCAATTCTGGCACCAGACCACCCAACCACCAAGTACATTAATTAGAAGGGGTGTTTCTCTATGGTTCTCCAGGCGCTTGTGGATCACCGAGGGCGTTTCACGGACATTAATGCAGGCTAGTCCAGAAAGGTGCATGACGCACACATCTTTCGGAACACTGGCCTGTTCAGGAAGCTGCAAGCAAGCACTTTCTTCCCAGCCCAGAAGATCACTGTAGGGGGAGTCAAAATGCCCATTGTGATCCTGGGAGATCCTGCCTACTCCTTAATGCTGTGTCTTATGAAGCCATACACAGGGAACCTTGACAGCAGCAAGGAGTGGTTCAACAACAGGCTGAGTGTGCTTTTGGCCATTTAAAGGCCTGCTGGCGCTGCCTGTGTGGGAGGCTGGACCTAGCAGAAGATAACATTCCTATGCTTATAGCTGTATGCTGTACGCTCTATAATATTTGCGAAGGGAAGGGTGAAAGCTTCACTCAGGGCTGGATGGCTGAAGGCTGAATTTGAACAGCCAGAGAACAGGGCTATTAGAGGGGCTTAGCGCAGGGCCATAAGGATCAGGGATGCCTTGAGGCAGCAATTTGAAGCTGAAAGCCACTAATATTTGTAGCTATGCTTGGAAATGCAGTGCTTGTAATGCTAGGAAGTGACTGTGATTGGTGCAGACAATGCACTGTGAAGGTTTAAAAAAAAATTGCCTGTTGCTTTATAGGGCTCTGTTTGCTTTCAAACCAAAACAATTATTTTATTAAAAAACAACAAACAACAACAACTGGAGGAGAGGGACACAAAACAAACACACACATCAGCACTGTGGGGGATAGGAGAAGGGAGGGTCCCAGGAGGAGGTGGGGTTCCAGGATGACTAAAGATTTGTGCATGTCTAGGTATGGTATGGTATGCAGCCTTGTCCTTTGGAGTACAGTGCAGCAGGTACTGTTCTTCAGCAGGGCTAACTGCAGAGGAATGGGTGTTGAGTGCAGTGGGTACTGGGGGGCTGCAGTGCTGGACTTTCATGGGGGAGGAGTGGAATGCAGCGGGTACAGATTGGAGCCAGGAGGTTGATAAGAGTGTGTTAGCGGTTTCTGGGGCACGCGTGGGAAAGAGTTTTGCGACAGCGGCTGCAGGGGAGGGCGGGCGAGGAGCTGATCAGTTTGCAGTACTAGTAGTGCCTGGAGCATGTCCGCTTGGCGCTCCGTAATGTTTAAGAGATGCTCGGTGGCTTCGTTCTGGCACACCGCGTTCTCCTTTTGCTCCCTCTTCTCGCTGTCCCACCACTCCTTCAATTCTTGTTTTTCGGCCGCGGAGTGCGTCATGACCTCACGCAGAAAGTCCTCCTTAGTTTTTCATAGCCACTTTCTAATTTTGTGCAGTCATTCAGCCGGCGATAATAAAGAGGGAGGCTGGGCTCCCAAGGTCATATCTGTGAAGCCCAAATGCAACACAGAGACCACTAATTCAGTGATTTAAAACACAGCCACTATTCACATACTTGTCACTAACTGGCTGACCCCAGGCAAGCACACATGAGCCACAAGACCCCCAGAATGGTGAGTAACCACAGGGGCAGGGGAAATCAGTGTTCCAGGACCATACTGTAGACTGGGCATGTGGCTCTTGGGCAGAGCCAGCACTGTAGCCTTATAATCATTACTGTCCCCACATTTTCCACAGACTGTGTTCATTATGGAAGATATCTCGCTGCTGAGGGTGATCAGGGAATCAAGGGCAGGTCTTCTCCAAGACTGCGGCTTCCGCCCGGGCCCTTATGCAGCTTGCCTGTGTGCAGCAATGGTCCCCCACCTAGTGACAGCTGAGTGGTGGGGGGGCAAGAAACAAAGCAGTTCTGCCAAAGAATCTGTGGCAATGGATTGCCCAGTATCTCCATGAGAGTTTCCTGGAGATCTCTAAGGCAGATTCCCATGAAGTGCGGGAGCCAAACAACACCCTGTTCCACCACTCAGACTAGGCATGTGGTGGTACGTGCACCATACAAAACAAAGCCTGCTTTCTGCAACCCTGCTGCCCCCAACAACTTGCTTCAGGGATTCCCAAATTCAAAGCCACTTACAGAGCCGGTGCAACCATTAGGCAAACTAGGCAGTCGCCTAGGGCACCAAGTGGTTGGGGGCAGCCAAAAGCGCGCTCTGGGGAGGCGGTGGAGCAGAGGTGAGCTGGGGCAGGGGGGGCGTGGGAAGGGCCTCCTGCAGCAAGAAATGGGGGTGGCGGGCGGTGCACAGGAGAACCGCTCCCTGCCCCAGCTCACCTCTGCTCTGCCTCCTCCCCTGAGCACGCCACCCCACTCCACTTCTCTCCCTCCCAGGCTTGCGCGCCAAACAGTTGATTGGCGCCGCAAGCCTGGGAGGCGGGCGAAACAGCGGCGTGCTCAGAGAAGAGGCGGAGCAGAAGTGAGCTGGGGCGGGGAGCTGCTGCACGCAGCTCCCCGGGCTGAGCGGGGAGGGGGGCGCGTGGCGGGGAGCTGCCGCACGCGGCTCCCCGGGGCCTCGGGCATGAAACATCCTTGCACCAGCCCTGGCCACTTACCAGGGGCCTCCTTTTCTGTTTGCGCTTCACCAAGCCCTGACAGCTGTGACCGGCTAACCTCCTCCAGGATAGAGAAGAGCTCCTCGCTGCATGCATCTCTGACCTCAGAGTTGTCCTCTGCCTCTGGGTCCCTCTCCCCCTCCACATCCTCATCCAAGCTTTCCTCCTCCTGACTCGGTCCACTCTCGACTGGCATGCAAGCCACTGAAATATCCACAGTGGACTTTGCAGTCGAGGTGGGATCACCACTGAGTATTGTGTCCAGCTCTTTGTAGAACCGGCAGCTCGTGGACGCAGCACTGTAGCGGCGGTTTGCCTCCAGCACCTCCTAGTAGGCGTTCCGCAGCTCCTTCATTTTGACCCTGCACTGCAGTGTGTTCCAGTCATGGCCCCTTTCTGTCATGCATTGTTAAATCTGTCCGTAGGCATCCTAATTCCTATGGCTGGAGCACAGCTGGGACTGGACAGCCTCCTCTCCCCAAATGCTAAGGAGGTCCAGCAGCTTGGCATTGCTCCAAGCGGGGGATCGCCTGGTGCGTGGAGCAGGCATGGCCACCTGGAAAGATGTGCTGATACCACTGCACACGTCACCAAGCAAACAGGAAGGGGACTTTCAAAATTCCCAAGGCATGTACCGGGTGGGGCTCACGGTTGGTCACCTGAGGGCAGGGCAGTAGAGTTCAAACCCATGATCAAAGAGGCAAGAACAGACATTGTGGGACACCTTCCGGGGGCCAATCGCAGCGCTGGAATCGCCCAGGGTGTCTACACTGGCACAGCGGCGCTTTAGCCCCGGCACAGAAAGTCGTATGCCTCTCATCTGGGTGGTTTTTTTTTTTTACAGAGCACCGTTTCTATGCGCTAAGTGGCTTGGCAGCGTGTGCACCTCGGGAGTTACAGTGCAGGAAGCTGCTTTACTGCACAGAAACTTGCCAGTACAGACAAGGCCTTAGACTTACCTCTGAATTTGTTCCTGACTGACTGAGGGAGGAAGCAAGATCTCATTTTTTCATAGCCTTATGGATATTTTAGCAATATTTTCGATTCAAATTAACTTGGCTTTAAACAGAATTACTATAAAACCAATAGAGAAACTTTTTTTTTTGCATTGTATGCTGAGAAAAAAGTGATGCCACGATATGGACATGAAAAGAAATCATTGCAGCTTGTTAAAACAAATTAGGAAACGTGCTTTCAAATCTTAATATAATTTCTAAAGAAAGGAGCCTGTTGACTCAAACGCTGAAGGTCTGAAAATGGTCAAAGAGTACAGAGCTAAGTAGGGATCTAAATTACAGAGAAGCAATAATGCAAATGTTAATGCAGAGGGACCACTCAGCTTCTGTCTTTCAATAGCTGTGGTTGTGACTACAGCACAGAAAAAAAAAATCAAAATCTCTTTATCATTATTATTCTTTATTATTTGCATTACAGTAGTGCCCAAACCTCCAATCACAACTGGGATCTCATTTTGCTAGGCACTATACAAACACACAGACAGACAAGTGCCTGCCCTGAAGAGCATGTTTTTCATCTTACAGAGTGTTTACAGCTAAAACTGTTCTTTCAGTGAGAAAACCGAAGCACACACCCTTCAAAGTTTGAACATTTTGGCCTAAATATGTATAAAATTATGGGAGTAAGAGGTAGGGAGACATAATAAAAGCCGACAAGTACATGAAGTGTGCAACATAAACATCACTGATTATCTAGCATGATAGCAAGATAACTAGATAATAGTGGGATGAAGTTAATAAAGGAAAAGTGTAGATGAACATCAGGAAAAACTTCCTCACGGTGAAGTCTATTACACTGTGGAATGGTCTCCCACGGGAAGTAACAGAATCCTCATTGCCCAGGTCTTTCAAAAGTAGACTAGAAAACAAAGACAATCCTCTTTATCAGGAACATGGACTAGTGAGCTATTAAGTGTTCTTCACTTCTAGTTTGTACAATTCTATGGGCAGGTCTACACTATGGGGCTAAGTCAACCTAAGTTACGCAACTCTAGCTATGTGAGATGCAACATAGCTGGAGTTACGCAACATAGCTGGAGTTGACATACCTTAGGTCGACTTATTATGGTGTCTACACTGTGCTGGGTCGATCAGGAGAAACTCTCCCATCGACTTACCTTATGCTTCTCATTCCGGTGGAGTACCGGAGTTGGCAGGAGAGCGACTGGCGATCGATTTAGTGGGTCTTTGCTAGACCCGCTAAATCGACCCCCAGTAGATTGATCACTGCATGTCAATCCCCTAGTAAGCAGAGACAAACGCTATGTCTGTGTGACAATCAAATAGTTCCAACAGTAAAATACAAAATCTTTGCCCACAAATTAAGCAGCTAAATCCCCAACAAAGCTGATCATTAAACCAGATGCAACGAACAAGTCTTTAGGCATGAAGGCCTAGATTCACAAAAGGATTAGGCACCTAACTACCAGTTCAGATCCCTCAATCCCAGAATCAGGCCCCACGACGATTCACAACACTCCCACTCAGCCGCCGAACCATGTAGGTTGCTAAAGTCACCCAACTCACCTGCAGGGCCTGATCTGGTAAAGCCTGTTCAGAGCTCTGCTACTGGATTGGGCCTGTGTAGGGAAACACACAAAGTGATGGTGGTAATCTCATAACATTTAGCCTTGTAGTTAGGGTACTCACCTGGGACGTGGGAGATCCCTGGTTCAAGTCTGCCCTTCACTCGGGGGTAGAGTTACCATCTAATTGCTAGTAACACCCAAGGCTCTGCTCCCGCCTCTTCCCTCGAGGCTCCACCCGCATCACTTGCTCCTCTCTCCCTAACCCCCATCGCTTGCTGGATTATCTCAAGGAGCCTGCCTACAGGTAGGAGGTGGCCCTTGCTGAGCAGGGGCTGGCATGGGTTAATGACCCGATGCCTCCTGCGGTAACCAGACTTTTGGTTCAGGTGCCATTTAGGGTTGCCAGGTCCTCTTTTCAACCGGACTTTCTGGTTGAAAACTGTGTACCTGGCAATCCTAAATGGCACCTGGACACAGAAGCCAAAAACTAGACTGTCTGGATAGAACCCAGATGGGTGGCAACCCTACCTGAGTGTAGATGAGGAGGAAGTGCTACCTCTTAGGAGACAGCCCTAACTGCTGGACTATAGGATATTCTGGGTAGGGTGCTCTCAATCTCTCCTGTTGAAGCTGTTCCATGGCAGATAAATAATTTAAGAAGTAAGTGGAGTAAGGGGACTGGAGCCTGCATTTCCCACCTCCAAGGCTACAGAGTCATTGTGTCTCTCTGGCCCAGTGGAAAAGCTTCAACCAGAGAGACTGATGAAGCCCCACATCAGAATATCCTGGGGCTCAGTGGTTAGAGTACTCATGTGAGAGGCTGCAGATCCCTCCTCAAATTCCTTCTCACCCTAAGGTGGAGCAGGAACTTTAACCAGAGGTTTCCCACATTCCATGTGAGTACCCTAACCACTGGGCTAGAAATTATGAGGGAGGCCCTCATCCTCACAAAAACTATGTAGCCACGTAACATCAAGAGAGGGTTTGCAGCTGAGGCACCTCCCTCCAGCCCAGTATTAGGTGCTAAATTCCCTGAGAGGGATGTGGCTTATGACACACCCCTCACCTTGGCTAGCTTAGGTGAGGAGCCACCTAGTGTGCTGACTTTTGTGAATCCCATTCCATAAGGACGTGCCTCTCTCTTCCCATTCAGTGTACAGAGCGCCTGCGTACCTAACTCAGGCTCTGGGAATCCCAGTGATTTTCTAGGTGCCTAAAAGTTAAGTGACACTCAACTTTGCCATGCCTAAATTCCTTTGTGAATCTAGCCCAGGGATCAGCAACCTTCAGCACGCAGCCCATCAGGGAAATTCGCTGCCTGGCTGGGATGGTTTGTTTACCTGCAGCATCCGCACGTTTGGCCAATCGCAGCTCTCACTGACTGTGGTTCGCTGTTCCAGGCCAATGGGGGCGTGGGAAGCGGTGGCCAGCACATCCCCCAGCCTGCGCCGCTTCCTGCAGCTCCCATTTGCCTGGAACGGAGAACTACGGCCAGTGGGAGCTGCGATCGGCCGAACCTGCAGACGCTGCAGGTAAACAAACCGGCCTGGCCCGCCAGTGGATTTCCCTGATGGGCCACGTGCCAAAGGTTGCCGATCCCTGATCTAGCCTATAGTCAGGGTCTCTAGCGGAGGAAAATCAGTGCACCTTATGACTCAGCAGCGAAAAGAAGTATGGCTATCCAGGCTAAGGACACAAACATCCCTGCCTGCGAGATGACCAAGTTCTACTGAGGCGCAAGTCCATGTCATAGCTTCAAAGAGTTTTAGGCTGGAAGGGACCCCTAGACATCTAATTTGACCTCCTGTATATAACACACCATTAAATTTCAGCCCTGTATTGAGCATCCATTCTTGATTTGAAGACTTCAAGAGATGGAGAATCCATCACTTCTCTTGGTATTTGTTCCAAGTGCTAATCACTATAATTATTAAAAATTTGTGCCTGATTTCAAATTTGAATTTGTCTGGTTTCAGCCACTTACTTAGGTCTCCAGGCTATGCTGGAACACCAGAACCTGGACACAATCAATCAATCAATCAATCAAATAAAATAAAGTCCAGGAAACTCACAACAACCATACACATACTTGTGTGTGCTTTTTAAAAAAGAAACCCAGCCAGCAAGCCTGATTACATGCTCATTTGAGTGATCTGTGACACATCCCAGAACTTGACCTGCTCATCATGATAATGTCCATCTAAGCATATTTGCAGCCTCATAGACATTGATACCTGACAAAACTCCCAGAGTGGCATGATTTACATGTGCCATGTAAGTCAACATCAAGCGGCCATCACCCTTCAAAGCAAATACATCATATATATGATGTAAGCTGGGACAGGCATCTACATAACTGTTCTTGGAGTAGACACCTCATTAATAACTGCACAGGACTACCCCGGGCTATACTGCCCACTGCACACACACAAGTCTGCTGTATACCAGTTCCTATCACTTTTACACTTGTATTGTTTTCTCTGAGCCAGGAATGGTTGGGCTTGCGCACGCCACCTGTGTGGTGGTCATAATCAGTGAAGACAGTGCATGTGCACAGATGCAGACCACACCTACCTGCTGGGAGATGGAACATAGACAATCTCAGCCATACCAGGCCTTATTCCATCCATATCATGTGGCACTATCAATGCAAACACCACAGTCCTCCACGACTGAGTCCTGGGGACACCACACAGATGCCTCAGTCTATGCAGGTCAGTAGCACCATGGTAAGTGATATCAGTATGGGTCACATGCCTGGAGTGACTGCTTTGTCACCATCCCTCACAAATCATTGGTGCTGGAGCCTTTTCTCCTCATAAGGAGCAAGGTCAGGCCACCGAACTCCTAAACAGCAACCTGCTACTCTTAACTGCTACCTCCTGCTGCACCATTAAAAGGCCTGAGTGTGAGCTAGGATGGTGATGAACAGAGTTATTGTGACAGGTGTCAGAGTAGCAGCCGTGTTAGTCTGTATTCGCAAAAAGAAAAGGAGGACTTGTGGCACCTTAGAGACTAACAAATTTATTTGAGTATTTATTGCGCTGGCTGGGTGAGTGAGAATTTCTTGTACACACCGAGACAGATCCCTGTTTGGCTCCTTCCATCTGGCAAGGATCCCTGACCCAGCAAGTGGTTCTGACAGGAAATCTAGGGTGCCTCCCTTTATACGGCTTTTTCCAAAGAGAAGATGCGACTAACAGCAGCACCAGCATCAGGAGGTAAGCTATGTCCTCATTTCTAGCAATAAACAGATACAGGGAGATCCTCACTAGCTGCTATATGCCCAGTAAAAGGAGCAGAGTGGCATAAAGGGGCTCTCAAAGCCCTTGTCCTGTGATGGGATGGGGGGGGGGGGAAATTACCTCAGTGGTGTTGGGAACTGTGCCTTCAAAGGCTGTGCAGACATTTTTGACTCCTTTAAAAGCGTTAATGCTGAAGGTACGCCAAGGCTGGGGCTGGGAGGGGTGATTGTTGCCCATACTGCAGCTCATAGTGTTGTGAAGATTCTAGGCAGCAATGGGGCCCATAGGGCAGCAAGAGACAGACTGCCATAACTTAGACAGGTCCCCAGGGCTGTCTACATTTCTCAGGAACCATAGAGAAACCAAGAACTGAGAGGGCACAAAAGTGGCTTACAGCCACTATAGTCCCCTCTCATTCTGGGCTGAGAGTTCTGTACAGCTCCTCTTATAGCCACACTGCAGAATCTCAACTATAGTCTTCTGTTTAATGAACTTGTGCCTTATGATATTTTTCCTCGGGTTGAGCCTAACTCACCAATAAACAGACTGCGAGTTCATGTAACAGGGTTCATACATTCAGAACTGCTTTTCATCCTGGCATATTTCCTCATTTCTAAGAAACAAGGACTGGGGATTGCGACATCTCATCTTATTGCTCATTGTGTGGATGACTGGTTATCCTTGCCACAGTTTCTGCAGAGTGCAATTATTCTTCCTGCAGATGCCCGCACTGTTTTGTTATCCTTGTCCTGTTTTCCTTGCTCTGTGTGTTATACATTGGTCAAAATGAACATAGGAGTATTCTTTAGATAGGGCAACAGTGAGAATGACTTGGGAAACAGCTGTTGATAGGGCTTGTCAGCTGTTAGGAAATGGTTGACTGTGCTCTCAGCTGTTGTGGGTATTTCAATCTGTTTTTTATTCTCTGGAGAAGGGTGAAGACTGAGTGAGTATGTATGCAGATTGCTGAACCTCCACTAATATTTTAGAGGCCTTTATATATTTGTGTTCACATATTCATAATGATATAGAGTTTCTAGCCCCACAATCTATATATGTGGCTTATGTTCCCTGCATTTGTATGGATTCTCTCTCAAACTACCTTCTGTCCTGGTGCTTCTTTTTCACATGCATCATCTTAGAAATAAATCAAGCGCTATTGCACCCTTTCTTCTGGTTGTGCACTTATGGTCTGTGCCCTTTGCTCTCAGTTGTTTGCGAGTACCCATTATGTGCTTTATGGGTAGGGGTCTTACTCCTGACGCTAGCATGCTGTTTGTCACAGAATTTTTTCTCTTACAACCTCCTTTTATTTATCTCTATCTACCAGCTTAGGGCTTTCACTGTCTACCATGGTGCTGATCCTATTCTGCCTCCTCCACTTTCAAGCTTCCCATTCCTTTCTCCTTTCTGAAGGCCTCTCCCTACTTATCCACACTCATGCATGCATGAAGACTGGACAGCTTGGGATACAGTTTTTGGGAGTAACCCTTAGAGTCAGTTTATTTTTACATGTACTTTCACCTTTTGGTGATACATTGCCTCAGAAACAGATCACCTGAGCAAATGTTTTGACAGCTTTTATTTTACTGGTATGTTTTTGAAGCATCCCTCTGCAATGCATTCCTCATTGCTGCTCTTCCTACACTTTCTTTTCCACAGGCACATGTATGGGCAACACCTGCAGGAATTTGGTCCATGGAGTGCAGCACCACGATGAATTCCCGGGATTTGTACTTCAATAATAATGGTGGATCACGGAGTCAGCATTTAGTTGGCTGGAAGAGTTTTACTTGGCCCCTTAATCCAGATGTTTAACTTTATGATTAATATTTAATAATAAATAATAATTGTGAACTTGAATATTCCTGAATTTGTGCCTGGGTGACTGTCACAGCCTTTGGAGTAAAATGGCTCCCCCCCCCCCCACACACACACACTTGGGGGGGAACTGCCTTTCAAGGGGTGTATGGTCTGTGTCTCTCTTTAAACAGAAAACCGCTAAAAATGTTTTAGGGAGAAGTGTATGCAGGGAGAATTGTATATTTGTTTTGTTTTTTGTGGAGAGAAGAAAAATATGTTTGCAGAGCCCCTCATGTTGTCAGCCCTTTATTAAAATACTTTCCCTTCCTTTCAAACTGGGACAGTGTTTTTTAATTCCAATAATATTTTTAGATCCCCCAAAAAGGTTTGTCAATTTAGCTTTTCTAAAAGGAGATAACCCAGCACGTAATATACAGAACATACCCCAAGAACTTGTCTGTTTATTTCTGCCTACCGTTATTCCCACAGTTTTAATGTTTAGCCACAGATATGTTATGTAATTTGCCCTGTCAGTATTCCATCCTGTGCTTCCTTTCCCTGGCTATGATTATATTTGCTCCTTAGCAGTCATTACCTTTCACTTTGCTGGACTGAACTGCATGTGACTTTAGCTGTCTGTAAGCCCAATTTATTCAAATCATTTTAAATTTGCTTGCTGTGTGCACCATTCTCCACTTTATCTGCCATCAGCAAAAAATTCCACTTTAAAAAAATATATCCCCTGTAGGCCATTTATATAGAAGTTTAACAAAAAAGTGGGCATCATGCTGAAATTTGGGAGAACTGTCTTGTTACTGTCCCTCTATTCACCCTGAACCATTTCATTTTGCTGACATCCTGTTTCTTGTCCCTCAGATAATTTTGAATCCATGTGCTGTTGCTCTCTTCCCATTCCATGCTTACTGACTTTGTGGATCAATCTTTTGTGCGGTACGGTACCAAATTAATTTCTCAAATCCAGATGAAGTGGTGGACATAATTTACTTCTGCCTACTAATTTAGTAATGTACTGAAAGAAATCAAGCACATTTGCAAGCGGTGATCTGAATCTGTGCTGATTCCCCTGCACCAGATTATATATTTCCACATATTGCATAATCCTGTCCCTTATTAATGTTTCCAATATCTGTTCAGCAACTGCAGTTAGGATTACTGGTGAGTAGATTCCTAAATCCTCCTTTGACTCTTTTTTTTTTTAATATACAGCTGAACTGGAGTAGCTACCTTCCAGGCACCTAGTCATATACCTTCCTCCTTAAGCATCACTACTAAAGCTTTCCCATTTCCCTTGCTAGTTCCTTCAGAATTCTGAGATGCAGTTAATCTGAGTCTTGTGCCTTGTCAACTTTTAATAGTTCTAATTGCCTAACTATCTGTTCTGGTGTGATCATAAAACCTTTTAACATTTCACTTTTCCCCCTCAAGAAAATGTATCCCGGTTTCCGAGATGTGACCTTCAGCTTCTTTCGTAAATTCTCAGGCAAAGAATTCATGCAGGCTCTCAGCATCTCAGCCTCATCTGTCACCGACTTCCCACTCATACCCCTTAATGGCCCCACTGATTCCTCGGCTGGCTGTGCACTTTTAATATATTGAATGAAAGTTCTCACTTGATTTTCTTCATTTCCTTGCTTTTTTTAAAAGCATTTTCTACTGTAGAGTTTCCTGCCAGTGTTTATAATTGTTCAGTTTTGGATGGAATGTTATTATCAGACCTGCTAAGTAATGTGACAACACAATAAAGGAAACTGAAAACCATGTAGGAGCCAAACCTTGCACCAGTATAAAACTGGAGAAATTCTATTTACTTCAGTGGAGTTACTCCCGTTTTACCAAGGGAGTGAGTGTGATCAGACTGTGTTCCTATGTAGGGAATAGCCCACACATGATCTGGGGCTTTATGGGCAAGCACAATGCAACAGCAGTGCTGCCCAGCCCAGCATTAACACCCCAAGAAGGAAATTTTCTAGAGCATTCAGAAGCAAAACCTGAAACTCACCAGAAAACCTCTTGGGAGATAAGAGGGTTGCTTCAGAATTTGTGAGGAACTGAGGCCTTTCCTTCATGGAAACATTCATATTTCTACAGATCTGTCTAGGTTCTTAAAATGGCACAGCTGTATATTTCTGTTTAACTACGTTTCACATTTGATTTGCAGTCACCTTTAATTTCTATATCACCCTCTTTTCACTTTAATTATTACACCCTGTGGGCCTGATTCTCCACTGATTTACTCTGGAATAAGGCAGGAGTAAGTCCAGTGGAGTCAATGGAGAGGAGAATCAGGCCCTGCATTTTGTCCTTGTCATTTTAAATGGCACTGCTGTGTCTTAGCACCTCTAGGGGAGAGCCTTGTCCCTGCTCCAGATGCTTTACAAGGGGTAAGAGGTCCAGAGTGGCATAAAGAAGCCCTAAAAGTCCTAATTCTGTCTATGGGAAGCTCCCCTTGGCCCAGGCATTGTGGAACAGCGCTATAAAGTGGTCATCCAATGACCCACTCACAAGTGCTGGCACAGGGGCCATATGAGGAATGGGATTGGGACTGAGGAGGACATGTCAGGTGCAAGGCTGCAGCATTCAATGCTGTGGAGATTCTGGGCAGCACTTTGGCCCATAGGGCAAGCCTGGGAGGCAGATGTAACTTAGACAGGGGCCCAGAGCTGTATGTGTTATGTAGCTGCCTTTCCAGCCCCCAGATTAGTCTAGGATCGAGACGCTTAAAGCCACCTTAGCTCACCTCTCCCACAGACTGAATTCTGCCCTCCAGGTCTTAGGGGTACAGTAGAGAATCTCATCCCTAGCTTCTGTTTTTGCTTAAATCACAACCCAGCAAGCTTGCAATCACTACTCCCTATACCTCCTTCTACCTTAGTACCCTAAATCATACTATAGTATGTTGCTTAATACTGAATCTGGTATTCTTCCCCTCATTGTCCATTTACGTACCCATTAAATTAAGAAAGCAGTCCTGCGCCAAATCAAGCTTCATTTCCTCCACTTAATGTAATCCACTCCGATGCCTAGGTAATTAAAAACTCCCACTATTACCACTCTGGCCTTTTTCTTGCCTTTTCCCCCCCTTTGTGCAATATTTCATAGCTCTTTTCTGGCCAAGCTGCATGTAACATATGCTCTAGGACTTATTCTGGGGAAGTTCTATGGCCTGTGCTCTACAGGAGGTCAGACTAGAGGATCACAATGGTCCCTTCTGGCCTTGGAATCTATACATCTGTGAACATAGTCCTGTCAATACAGTCTCAATCTGTATATAATCCATACTGCCTGTGCTACATGATCCCAGGCTTCATTTTTCAAGAATCTTCAAATTTTCCTTTACAGATGTGGCTATGCGTCTTTCACCATATTCCTGCCTCTTTCTTCTTAACGAGCAACAAAACTCAGTGGTCACTAAAGAGCATAGGGCCAAATCATAGCTGGTCCTGTGTAGGGGCAGAAAGGAGGGAGAAGTGGGTGCAAGGAGCTCTCCCACCCCATGATTCCTTGTGCACCTATAGAGGGGTCAGCCATAAGTGCGCTAGATGAGTGGCACCAGCCTCACTAGCCTCTCAAAGAGGGAAGGGAAGAGCAGGACCATGGTTTCCCCCCCCCACACTCACACCAGCCATGAGACCTAGCCACGCACAAAAGGTGTACATAATGCACCTTGCAAATGGGTGGCAGTGACTTCTGCAACATGCCCTGCTCAGAGTTCTTCTTGAGGTTCTAATTACAGCATTCCTCCCACCCCCCAGCACAGGCCTGTTCTTTAAAAGCACGATCAAAATCCTTAAAAACATCTTATGTTTTGATGTTAACAGAGCTTATTCAGTAATAACTGAAAAACTGAGTTCTATGTAGGAATAGCACCTGGCAGGTATGAAGTCTCAATAGACCATTCCAGAGCACATACTTCTGAGATGCTCTCACAAAATGACTGCAATTTTAAAAATACATACACACAAAAAAAAAAACTTTGAACACTTTACAGACAGATGGATCAGGTTAACGCATTGCCCATTCACCTATAGATTATCTGTTTGAAGTCATGGAAAGGGATATTCTCATGCTATACAGACATTTGTTCAAATACCACATTTTGGTACAGTTTGTTATGATCCACAATCTCTGCTTGAAAAAAAAAAACAAACCAACCACTGGACAAGAAAGGGTGTAGGAGGGCAAAATTTAGACATATTGATGTTATATTTGGGGAAAACCATGGTTGCTGTACCTGGGGCTTGCTCTCAAATTTAAGTTCTAAAATGTTCCAAATTTACCCAAAAATGAAAATAAAACTAATAAAAATGCTGTGCTATGTACAAAGCTATTTTTCCAGCAATGTCTTCCAATCAGAAGATAAAGCAGAATACTTTAAAACTCAACATCAGGCCTAAAGTTGAGTGAGTATATTCTCCATTGGCAGCATCAGACACTAAGGGTATGTCTACACTATGAAATTAGGTTGAATTTATAGGAGTCGGTTTTTTAGAAATCGGTTTTATATATTCGAGTGTGTGTCCCCCCACAGAAAATGCTCTAAGTGCATTAACTCGGCGGAGCGCTTCCACAGTACCGAGGCTAGAGTCGACTTCTGGAGCATTGCACTGTGGGAAGCTATCCCACAGTTCCCGCAGTCTCCGCTGCCCATTGGAATTCTGGGTTGAGATCCCAATGCCTGATTGGGCTAAAACATTGTCGCGGGTGGTTCTGGGTACATATCATCAGGCCCCCGTTCCCTCCCTTCCTCCGTGAAAGCAAGGGCAGACAATCATTTCGCGCCTTTTTTCCTGAGTTACTTGTGCAGACGCCATACCACGGCAAGCATGGAGCCCGCTCAGCTCACTGTCACCGTATGTCTCCTGGGTGCTGGCAGACGCGGTACTGCATTGCTACACAGCAGCAGCAACCCATTGCCTTGTGGCAGCAGGCAGTGCAATAGGACTGGTAGTCGTCATCATCATGTCCGAGGTGCTCCTGGTCGCCTGTCTGAGGTCGATCAGGAGCGCCTGGGCAGACATGGGTGCAGGGACTAAATTTGGAGTGACTTGATCAAGTCATTCTCTTTAGTCCTGCAGTCAGTCCTATTGAACCATCTTATGGTGAGCAGGCAGGTGATACGGATTGCTAGCAGTCCTATTGCATCATCTTCTGCTGGGCAGGCAAGAGATGAGTATGGCTAGCAGTCCTATTGTACCATCTTCTGCCGAGCAGCCCTGAGATGTGGATGGCATGCAGTTCTTCTGCACCGTCTGCTGCCAGCCAAAGATGTAAAAGATAGATGGAGTGTATCAAAACAAGAAATAGACCAGATTTGTTTTCTACTCATTTGCAAACCCCCCTCTCCCTGCCCCCCATCTAGGGGACTCATTCCTCTAGGTCACGCTGCAGTCACTCACAGAGAAGGTGCAGTGAGGTAAATCTAGCCATGTATCAGAGGCCAGACTAACCTCTTTGTTCCAATAAGAACAATAACTTAGGTGCATCATTTCTTATTGGAACCTTCCGTGAAGTCTTGCCTGAAATACTCCTTGATGTAAAGCCACCTCCTTTGTTGATTTTAGCTCCCTGTAAGCCAACCCTATAAACCGTGTTGTCAGTCGCCCCTCCCTGCGTCAGAGCAACGGCAAACAATCGTGCATCTGAGTTGAGAGTGCTGTCCAGAGCAGTCACAATGGAGCACTCTGGGATAGCTCCCGAGGCCAATACCGTCGAATTGTGTCCACAGTACCCCAAATTCGACCTGGCAAGGCCGATTTAAGCGCTAATCCACTTGTCAGGGGTGGAGTAAGGAAATCGATTTTAAGAGCCCTTTAAGTCAAAATAAAGGGCTTCATCGTGTGGACAGGTGCAAGTTTACATCGATTTAAAGCTGCTAAATTCAACCTAAAGTCCTAGTGTAGACCAGGGCTAAGAGTATCTTCCAAATATTATGAAAAAATGAGCAACTAGACTCTACATCCTTTAAGTTGCAACTCATTAACACAACTTAAATTAAAAAAAAGGTTTTCCCCTCACCTTGGGATATAGGTATTTTGACAGACGTTCATACATCAAAATAAGTACATTTATCAATGACACGTAAGAATCCTGATCTTGTGCAGGTGATCACCATACTCTGAAATCCAACTTGGGCCAAAACCTTACTCACCTTACTGAAGTAAATGGGACTATTTGCATGAGGAAGGTGATTTAAAGGATGTGGCCCTTTAAGTTTAGCAGTTCGGGATGGAATGAACGGGGGAAAAGCATGGGCTTTTCTGTCTACATGGCAAGTTACTGTGCAGTAAGCCAGGGTGAGCTGTAGCTCACATAAGCTTATGCTCAAATAAATTGGTTAGTCTCTAAGGTGCCACAAGTCCTCCTTTTCTTTTTGCCAATGCAGACTAACACAGCTGCTACTCTGAAACCTACACTACACCAGTTTGCCCTGCAGTAAATGTCCTGTGTGGGTATTGCTATAGTGCACTGAAAGTCACAAGCTGCCCTTTGGGACTGTCACTGCACTACAGTAGCATCCTCATGGTACACTATTGTGCAGCAAGCTGATGCACTGCAGATTCAGGCCTTAGCTTGAACACAGTAACTTGCCATTTAGGCAAGATGCAACTCACATCACAGACAGCTCAATATCCTGAGCATGATGAACTAACGAGCAGGCCAACTTCTCCACTTGCATAACTCCAGGTAGAGACTTTGGGTTAATATTTTTGTGATGATATCAAAGAGAGAACATTTATTTACATTAGTAATTTCTCACTAGAGTCATTGTGGACTTGAACACAATGATCCAAGGTTTTACCTCTTCAGAAATATGAAAAATATCAGGCGATTTAATCCAGTTAAAATCTCCAATTATTAAAAATGTTTTCAACTCATATGTTTAATTTTTTTTTAAAAGAAGAGTTTTCAAGGCTAACACGCCACTAGAAAATAGAATACAAGAATTTCACATCCCTTAAAATCTAGTGTACCAAATTTCAGGCTATAAATAAAAGCAATTATACAATGTAAATGCTTAAAAACACTAGCAAAATTCAGCCAAAACAAGGATCAGAAATTTCTGATCCTTATTACTGGTAATTACAGTCACATTCTTTACTGAACTATATTCCCAGCCAACACATAAAAGTGTCCTTACCCATTATCCACTTAAAACTAAGTCACCCTTAACACACATGCAAAAAAGAGAAGCTGTGGTTATGTGACCATGTTAGCACACACAGCTCTGCATGCACTGCTGTAAATGTATCTGTCTACCTTTTAAGCAAAGTAGCTGAAAGCCCCTCAGGGTGTTCTTACGAAATGTAAATTCACTGAGTTGGAGACCTCAGCATAAAATCTCTGCTTATACTAGATAGTAGTTTAACACTATCCTTGCCTTAAGGAAGAGGAAAAGAAATACAATCTCCTGGTTGCTACAATTTTTTTTTTGGTTGGTTGTTTCTTTTTTATAAAATAGAAGCATTTTAAGCATCTACTCAAAGTTGGTCTTTTTCAGCAATAAATAATAAATCCTTAATGCCATTGTGAAAGAGCCTGCCAATAATTCATAATTGATAAGTTAAGATGGAATCACAAGGAAAGGGGAGATCATGTCTTTAAAGACAGACCAGGATTTAGACTGAGGTGGACACATCCAGTCAGGACTATCAATATGCAAAAATATGGACCAACATTTTCAAATCTGGGTGCTTAAATCACTGCAGGTCTTTTGGTACATATTTTAAATAACGTACTTATTAGACATCCCTCATTATGGTGTAAGTTTTTAGATATCTACATAGACATGGCCTGACTTTCAGAGCAGCAAAGCACCCTCTTTTCTTACTGATTGCAGTAGAAATTGTGGGTGCCCAGCCATTTGAGAATGTAGATTTAACTGCCTAACTTTAGGCACCCAATTTTGAAAATGTTGGCCCATAATCATTTGTTCTTTCCTAAGTATAGATGCCCTTGGAGTGAGGAATGATTATTTGGAAATAAGATGCTAATCCTGAAGGCAGGAGACAATTATGGTGTCTATGCACCTATTTAAGTAGCTTTTGCAGAGTTAAGACTAGATATATTTTGCATACTGTTTATTTTGTTTAAATCTGAGTCCCTCTGCTTATTCTTAAGAAATAATTGTTTTTAATGAGACCATCTATACCTTAGATTATTTTCTGGCAAAGTTGCTGTGGTATATCCTTGATAGGAGAACAATCTTCTGACCTCTTATGAAAGGCAATTAGGGAGAACATGCTATCTATCCTAGAACACTCTGTTGAGCCAAAGACCTAAAAAATGCTTCCCAGACCCTGGATGCAGTCAATAATGCCACTGGAAAGCCAATGACCAAGAGGAGTGACAGGTATAGAGAAAACCTTCTTTAACAGTGTTACTGGCCTAGTGGATGGGAGGAAGCAGTAGATATCATATATATTGATTTTAGTAAGACTTGACAGTCCCAGTGACACTCTCATAAACAAAGTAGGGAAATGTGGTCTAGGTGAAATTACTATAAGGCAGATGCAGAACTGGTTGAAAAGCTGTATTCTGAGAGTAGTTATCAGTGATTTGCTGTCAAACTAGGAGGGTGTATCTAGTGAGGTCACACAGGGGTTAATCTTGGGTCCAGTACTATATTTTTATTAATGACTTGGATAATGCAATGAAGAGTATGCTTATAAAATTTGTAGATGGCATCAAGATGGGAGGGGTTTCCACTTTGGAGGACAGGCTTAAAATTCAAAATAAATGGGAGAATTGGTCTGAAATCAACAAGATGAAATGCATTAAGGACAAGCGTAAAGTATTTCATCTAGGAAGGAAAACAAATGTATAGCTACAAAATGGGGAATAACTGGCACTGCTGAAAAGTATCTGGGGTTCATAGAGGATCACAAATTGAATATGAATCAGTGAAGAAGGGTCATATTCTGGGGTGCTGTGATGGGGTGCTCTACTCACCTCCGGGATAGTACCTCCTCCTGGGGACTAGCTTGGTAAGGTTGATGTCATCTCTGCCTCTTTCTCTCTTCACAAGCTGCGGCCTGCTCTTTGTGACTCAGCCCTCCAGCCAGGTCACTACACACATTTTCCTCTTCCAAGGTAGCCCTTCAAAATCTTTCCTCAAGAATCTTAGGCAGTCTTCCAATTCACTGCCTCATAATGCCACTCCCCCAGTGACTGGCAGGGGCATCCAGGCCCACCCTCTATTCCAGGGTTCCAGCTCAGGGACTCTCTAGCCAGCAATCAAGGTCTGTTTCTGTCCGGACCTTGCTGCTACTTTTCCAGGGCTTTCCCTAGCTACCTGGTTAGCTCCCCACTGGGTTTGCCAGCCTTCTCCCAGGGAGTAGCTCTGACTATCTGCCTCTGTAGGCTCCAAACATACCTTCCCTCTCCCAGGGAGAAACTGCTTCCCTACAGCCTCCCTCTCCTATCAGCTTCCTGACTTTATAAACCCAGCCCAGCTTTTTCCTCTTCAGCTGGGGTCCCTCAATCAATCAGAGGATTTATTCAAGCCACCTATCTGGTTAATTGGCCCCCTTTCTATCCTACATTAGCACTTTCAGGGCAAGAGTGAAGGGAACACCCCATCACAGGTGTAATAACAGGAGTGTGCCATATAAGATACAGGAGGTGAATGTCCTGCTCTACTTAGCACTGGTGAGGCATCAGCTAGAGCAGTGTGTCCAATTCTGGGCACCACACTTTAGGAGGTATGTGGATAAACTGGAGAGAGAGTCCACAGGAGAACAAAAATGATACAAAGTTTAGAAAAAAACCTAACCCGTGAGGAAAAGTTAAAAAACTGGGCAAGTTTAGTCTTGAGAAAAGGAGGAGGGGAGGGGGAGACATGATAGTTTTCCCAATAGGTCACAGGCTGTTAAAAAGAGGGCAGTGATCAAGTGTTCTTGACGTTAAATACAAAGCTGACTGAAGGTTTACAAAGGGATCTCACTAAACTGGTCAAAAGGTACAAAAAGGCAGATGAAATTAAAATAAAGTACACCAGAAAAAATAATCCCAACTACACTGTGATAGGACCTACTCACTGCTAGTGTCACCACCTCCTGGTCACTCTGGAGATTAGCTTTAGCCCAGCATTGTGCCTCCCTCTAGCAGTGTCTCTCCCATCATCTTCTCACACCTTCTGCAATGCAGGGTGTTCCCTCTTTGTGACTTGGCCTCTAGCCAGCTCCCTATGCATGTTTCCCCCTTCCAGGGTAATAAAGAGTTTCTTGACAAATGGGCTCAAGTAGTCTTCCTGCTCACTGCCCAGCTGGTGCTACTTCCCTAGTGGCTGGTAGGGGAACCTGCTGTCTATTCTGGGTTTCAGCTCAAGGGCCCCCTAATCAGCAGCCAAGGTCAGCACTCTTATTCCTTGCTGCTTTTCCCCTGAGCCTTTATCTTTCTGGCTCTCCCAAACTCCCAGGTAATAACTGTAGGCTCCTCTCTATAGCCCCAAACACACCTCCTTCTCCCAGGAAGTGACTGCAGTGTAGACTATTTCACTACAACCCCTTTCTGCTCTCAACCTCTGGGCTTTATACAGGCCCCTCCTGTTCCTGTCCAGCTGCGCCTCATGTCTAATCAATCCCTGCTCCCCGACTCCTCCTCCAGGTGCAGCCTGGGGAGTTAAATGGCCTACCTGGCCACCTTAACCCCTTCAAGCCTTGTATGGGGTGGACACCCCATCACATATACATACAAAATGATGGTTTCTAAATTAGTTGTTACCAGCCAAGAAAGAGATCTTGGCATCATCATAGATAGGTCTAGACAAACATTTGCTCAATGTGAGCTGGCAGTCCAAAAAAGCTAACAAAATGTTAGGAACCATTAAGAAAGGGATAGATCAGAGGTGGGCAAACTACAGCCCACGGGACCATCCTGCCCAGCCCTTGAGCTCCTGGCCGGGGAGGTTGTCCCCTGGCCCCTCCCCTGTATCTACGCTGCCACATGGGCAGCATGGCTTGTGCCCACCCACCTCCCAGACTTTTCAATAAGCCAGTCCTGCCACTCTGAGCAGCATGGTAAGGGGGCGGGGAGGTTGGATAAAGGGCAGGAGTTCCCGAGGGGGGGCAGTCAGGGAACAGAGAGCAGTTGGATGGGGTGGTCAGGGAATGGGGAGCAGAGGACAGTTAGATGGGATGGAGGTTTGGGAGGTGGTGGTCAGGGGATGGGGAACAGGGCGGGTTGAATAGGCGTGGGAGTCCCAGGGGGCCTGTTAGGGGGCGGGAGTGTGGATAGGGGGTCGGGGCAGTCCAGGGACAGGAAGCAAGGGGGGTTGGATAGGGGGTGGGACGGTCAGGGGTGGGGGGTCCCAGGACGGGGCGGTCAGGGAACAGGAGGGTTGATGATAAGACTTGAATACTGCATACAGTTTTGGTCATCCCATCTCACAGAATTGGAAAAGGTGCAGAGAAGGGCAACAAAAATAATTAGGGGTTTGGATCAGCTTCCATACAAGGAGAGATTAACAAGACTGGGACTGTTCATCTTAGAAAAGAGATGACAAGGGGCAATATAATAAAGGACTATAAAATCATGAATGGTGTGGAGAACATGGATAGGGTAGTGTTATTTACCCCTTCATGTAATAGGAGAACCAGGGGGTCACACAATTAAATTAATAGGCAGCAAGTTTAAAACAAACATCAGAAAGTACTTCTTCACACAATACAGAGTCAACCTGTGGAACATTGCCATGGAATGTTGTGAAGGCCACAATTATAATGGGTTTAAAAAAGAATTAGATAAGTTCATGGAGATAGGTCTATCACTAGCTATTAGCCAAGATAGTCAGGGAAGCAAGCCCATTCTCTGGGTGTCCCTAAACCTCCGACTGCCAGAAACTGGGTGTGGACAACTGGGGATGGATCTCTCAATAATTGCTCTGTTCTGTTCATTCCCTCTGAAGCCTCTGGCCATGGCCTGGGCTAGAAGGATCATTGATCTGACCCAGCACAGCCATTTTTGTGTCAACATAAGAAATAATGGACTTAATCTGCAGCACTGGAGATTTAGGTTAGATATTATTCAAAACTTTCTATAAAAGTGTAGTTAAGTTCTGGAATCGGCTTCCAAGAAAGG